>NC_136492.1:73560144-73865144 GCF_053919585.1 Euprymna scolopes
AAACCCTATCCTCAACAAAATTGTGAGTCTTTCTTGACAGCCAAGTACGTCCAAGGATGGAATACTGCTGCCATATCTGGGCAGGAGCTGCTAAAAACAGCCTATCCTGCCTTGACAGAGTACAAAATGGACTTCGTGGCTTAGTGGGGGATGCCCTTTTCTCTACCCTGCAACCTCCCTCCCACAGAAGAGACGTTGCGAGCTTATCCTTGTTTTATCGTTATTTCCATGGCAGGTGCTCGCCTGAGCTCCAATCTCTGGTCTCCCCTCGCCAATCTTTCACGAAAAACACCCGTCTAGCCGAATCCATTGTGAAAAATTTCCCCCACTCTTTATCTGTGCCTAAATCAAAATGTGGATTCCATGAACAAAGCTTCTTTCTTAGAACTGCACGCCTGTGGAACTCTGTTCCGTCTGCCTGCTTCCCACCTGACTACAACTTGGATGTCTTCAAATTCATAATGAACCGCCCCCTTAAGTAAACACTTCATCAAATCTCCACACTAACGTAATGTACTTGCAATAACCCTTATCCCTGAGTGGCTTCCGGGCCTTGATAAGTGGTGACCACTGTGTAAAAAAAAAAAAGTATTCTTATTTTCCCGTCTATTAAGTTTCGAGTTGATTTTTCTTCTGAACAGAACATTTCATTTTTTTTTTTAAATTGGTTGTATATTTTGTTTCAACTTTTCTTCTCTGCAGCGTATCTCTCTTACACACAGACGTAATGTTGCTAGTCTCAGTCTTTTTTACAAATACTATTATGACATGTGTTTGTCAGAATTATCTAATCTATTCACTGCTTTTTGTTGTTGTTGTTGTTGTTGTTGTTGTTGTAGCTCGTTTAACTCGTTAGTCTAATGTTCGCCATCAATTCGCAAGCTTGTGTAACTCGCTTTCTGCTGACTGTTTTCTTCGTATTTATAACTTTGGTCTTTTCAAGATTAAAGTCAATAAGCATAATCTGTCTTTGCGATAATTATTTTTCGTTCGTGTTAGCTTCTACATCAAAAGGATTCACGTCTTGTCTGGAGTGATTTCCATAAAAAGACCCGTTGTTGCTAAAAATAAACCAAAATGATTCAATAAAAAACTGAAAAGTCATAAACACTCCTTCGTCATAATTTATTATGATTTGTCGTAGTTAGTATATAAAACACCTCTTATGACGTTGTAGCATCATAAATCTAGAACATTATTAAAAGTATTTTATGAGCAACTTGTTAAGACAATGAAAATTGGGGGTTGATAACGATTCGGGATTCGAAGAGTCCAATGAACGTTCTTAGATGTAGGACGAATTATTAGTTAGGAGAAATTGAGTACACGTATTCATTTTGGCTGTTTGCTAGTGACGGTTGTTCAGTGGCTAACGACATGGACTGACGACCTGGCTGTCCCAGATTCGAATCCAGTTCGTTCCACAAAAATCACTTTCACTTAGGATGTTGGCAGCCTTCACGTCGTCCCTCCCGATATCTTTCTAAAAATAATTCTGACTAGAAAAAATAAAGTGGAAACCAATGCCAACAATAGAATCTTCGGATTCATGCGCTGTGATAATGATTTTGGCTGTGTGTGTATGAGATAGACATAAAGAGGTGTGTGTATATATTAACATATTATTGACCGGTCTCATCCATTACAGCTTTTTTTTTTTTTTTAATATAGTCGAAACCATTACGGCGGAGGAGTACTGTCAACAAACGGATGAAATGTATGTTTATGTACATTTATTTGTTTAAATCATGAGGTAAGATTGTTCCTATTATGAATAGTTGAACGAATTTCTTGGATTTTTCACAAATTTCAGAATCACGCTTACCTCATTACTGCAGTCATAGAACTCTCTGAGAGCGACCTGATTTCGGTTAATTAATCAGCGAACGTGTGCTTACAAATCTATTTCTCATGCGATAAATTGCTCGGTATGAAGACGGAAGAGTGTTAATGGCTCCTTGCCATGATGCGCACACCTGCTCGGTATTTTTCACACTTCGAATACTCTTTTCATTTTAAACTTATTTTCACTTGATTTCAACTTGGATTACTTGTATTGTTAATTTTATTAATTTTATTATATTAAATTTGAAATATTATTCTCATATTCATTCTTATTTTCAAAATGTTTCCGCCGATGTATGCCTCGACCATTTTAAATATATATTTTCGAATTTGAGAAAGAGTTCTTATCCAGAATCCACTCTGTATTATGAAAAAAAAAAAAAAACATAAATAAAAATCTGTATTATTTACGTAGCCGTGATGAAACGAAAATATCGTATTCCAAAAATCACGTAAATTGATGAAGTATTTTTATTTTTAAATAATAAAATCAAATTTTATGAGTAACCGACGAGCGATCGTCTGTCAGTCATTTTGAAAACAATATAAAAGCAACAAAAAGAAGATACTTAAAAATAGTTTAAACTTACGAGATTTATTTCGTAATGTCTACAAATTCCCATTAATCGCCGATAGATTATTTTTTATGAAAATAAAACTACTTGATCAATTTACGTGATTTTTGGAATATTATATTTTCGTTTCGTCCCAGATCCGTACATCATACAGATTTTTTCTTTCTTTTCTTTTTTTAATATAGAGTGAATACTGGACAAGAATCTGAGAACCTGTACGGATTTTTAACAGAACCACCATTTGATTTTTCGAGGTAGATTTTCTCTTAATGTTAGTCATAACTGGATAGAAGAGTAAAGTGTTTTGTTACTTTTGGTTAATATCGCTTATACCAAGGATCAGATCTTCAGTAGTAAAATTAATGCAAATAAAATCGAATCACCTGATTTATTTAAAGGGAGATAAGTGATATGTAACTGAAAATTATTTCTTGGATTTCCTGTTTTGGTATTAGGGTGTCTATGCTAAGCCATAGCTGTCCGTTATCTCTTATTTGAAAAATGAATTCAAAGAAATTCAGCTCGGCTATGAAAAGAAAATGAAAATCAACGGTTGTCATATTGTTTCGAATCACTGGATGGTTTCTGAAGTTAAAATCTCTTCTGGAATATTTCAAGTGGTGGATGTATTAAAACGATTCTAAAATATTCTAACAGAAAAAATATACAAAGAAAAAGAAAACACTTTTATTTGTTTTTATTTCCTTATTTCTTTATTTAGTTTTCAAAAAAAATATTCCATTCGTTTGTTGGTTTGTTTGTTTGTTTGTTCACTTTTATGTCCATTCTAGTTTTACAGGGATTTCTATTGATGAGACTAGGATTATCAGCATTTTTTTTTTTTTACACAGTGATCACCACTTATCAAGACCCGGAAGCCACTCAGGGATAAGGGTTATTGCAAGTACATTACGTTAGTGTGAAGATTTGATGAAGTGTTTAATTAAGGGGGCGGTTCATTAGGAATTTGTTAACATTGGACTTGAAGACATCCAAGTTGTAGTCCGGAGGGAAGCAGGCAGACGGAACAGAGTTCCACAGGCGTGCAGTTCTAAGAAAGAAGCTTTGTTCATGGAATCCGCATTTTGATTTAGTTTTTTGTTTTTAAGTTAACGAAATGTTTTGTTTTTTTAAGTTAACGAAATGTATTTTTGTTTTTAAGTTAACGAAATGTATTTTTGTTTTTAAGTTAACGAAATGTATTTTTTTTAAGTTAATGAAATGTATTTTTTTTTAAGTTAACGAAATGTATTTTTGTTTTTAAGTTAATGAAATGTATTTTTGTTTTTAAGTTAATGAAATGTATTTTTGTTTTTAAGTTAATGAAATGTATTTTTGTTTTTAAGTTAATGAAATGTATTTTTGTTTTTAAGTTAACGAAATGTATTTTTTTAAGTTAATGAAATGTATTTTTGTTTTTAAGTTAATGAAATGTATTTTTGTTTTTAAGTTAACGAAATGTATTTTTGTTTTTAAATTAACGAAATGTATTTTTTTTTTTAAGTTAATGAAATGTATTTTTGTTTTTAAGTTAACGAAATGTTTTTGTTTTTTTTAAGTTAATGAAATGTATTTTTGTTTTTAAGTTAATGAAATGTATTTTTGTTTTCGGACAAACGGCCTTCTAAGTTTTAAAGAATAATGATTTAACAAAACCCTGGGTCTTAATTCTTTATATATATATATATATATATATATATATATATATATATATATATATATATATATATATATATATATATATATATATATATATATAAACACACACACTACCCGTATTTCGACGTTGTCCGAAAATTCAGAGTAAAGTGAAAGTAAATTTCAATGCTCTAATTAGATTTAATGCTGAATAATACAACATGATAATGATATTAGCAATATTAACACGAAGATCAATAATAACAAAAATTGTAATACTACTATGATTGCTACTTATAATAATAACAGTGTTTATAATATTAAGAATAAAATAAGTAATAATAATGTTAATGATAATAGTAATATTGAGAAAATATAATGCAAATAATAATGATACTACTGGTAGCAATACTCATAACGATACTAATAGCACCATAACGAATAGGAATACTAATAACACTAACTAAAGATAACTTTAACAAATGAAACAATAACAATATTAATACTAACATTAATAACGACAAATAATACGCATAAGAATAATTGTAACGGTAATACAGATACGAGTATAAATAATCAGAATAGTAATTATAGAACAAAAAGGAACACTAATAATAAACCTACTACTACTACTACTACTACTACTACTACTACGAATAAACGTATTACTACCGACTTTTACTAAGTAGAATACTTAGTTAAAAATTTTATTTAGTTTTTATATATATATATTTTTAAGAAAAAATAAATTTATTTTTTCTTTTCTTTTTTATTATTTCTTTATTTTATTTTATTTTTTATTTGTTTTGTTTTTTCTTTTTATCTTCTGTTTATGCCTTATATGTATGTGTGATAGTGCACGATACCTCCTGTATACATGGTAGCGTTACACTATCCCTGCAGCAGAACCACAGGTAAAACAACTCTGGCCCCGGTTTTGTCACAAACACCAAAATATGAAAAATGTCAATTACAAATAATCCAAACCGTGGGACCCAGAAGAAAGATCTGGGTGTCATGATCGGCAGGTGCTCCTTCGGTAGCCAGCATGGGAGACCCGGTCGTCATCCTGCGAATGTTGGCCAACTTCTTAATTTCAGAAACTCAAACAACATGGACGCTGAATAGGTAAGCATAACCTCTAATTTCAGCGAACAAAATGACACCGAACAAACACAGCAAAGCCGTGATAATCATCAAAATGGAAAATACCGAAGAAAGAAATGGACAACAAAAGAGAATAGACTAGTAATTGAATGCTATTATAGAAGTCATCCTGAATATAGATATGGAGGTTATCGGAAACGAATGAAAGAACTATGGGACCTCTCCGGTGACCACCAAGCGACAGAATAAAGAATTGCGGACCAAGCAAGACTGATACTCAAGAAAGGCTGGCTCTCTAAACTAGAACTCGCAGAAATTCAGCGAAAAATAAATGAGGAAACTGAACAAGAAGCACCCCTCCCAATAGAACTGCTCGTAGAAAAAACACACAGGTTGTAGCCTCACAAGTAAAAACACCAAAGGCCCAGGACCTACGAAGACCAAAAACTAAAAACGTTGAAACCGAGAACAATGAAACAGAACTAACAGAGAATGATGCAAATGAAATAAGTAAAATAGCACAGTTTATGAACGAGGGAAAAACAAAACTCCCATCGTTAAAGAACCAAGAGCAGAAGAAATTAAAAACAGAAACTGAGAAGGTTAACCAGATCCTCCCACACATCTCAACAAACACAATCACAGACTTAAACAACCTCATTTACGCAGGCGCCAAAATGGTAAGTATGAATCTCAAATCTGAAAAACAACCGGACCGACAAAACCTGAATGGGAAATAAGACTAGAAACCCAAACACAGAAACATAAAGAAGAAACCAAAATGATCAACAAGAAGAAAACAATGTGGAAAAAAAAGGAATATTGGACATGTAACTGACAGGGAGAGGCTAAACAAGAAACACGAAGAACTGCACCAAAAAATAAAAGCAAAAGAAGCGAGATTGAGACGATATAGATATAAATCTAAACAATGCAAACAAAACAGAACATTTGAAACCAACGAACGCCAATTCTACCAAAATGTGAACGGAGGAAAAACAAAAACAGAACAACCAAATCCGACAGAAACAAAACTATACTGGAGTAACATATGGGAAGAGCGACGAGAACACAATAGAAATGCCGAATGGCTGAAAGACATGAAAGAAGAGTTACAACAAATTGAAGAAGGAACAGTGCATGAAATCAACAAGGAAACCCTAAACTAAACCATAGGAAAAATGGCAAACTGGAGAGCACCAGAGCACGACGGGATACATGCATACTGGTTACAAAAATTTACAACCTTACACAAAAGGCTAGCCTAAAACCTGAAAAGATGTATACAGGAAGCAAACGTGCCAGACTGGATGACAAATGTAGAACCACACTGCTACAGAAGGACACGGAGAAAGAAACCGTCCCTAGCAATTATAGGCCAATCACGTGCCTACCCACCATGTGGAAGATACTGACAGCACAACTTAGGGAACAAATCTACCACTCACTGAATAACCGTGGACTCATCCCCGAGGAACAGAAAGGATGCCAAAAAGGGAAAAGAGGAACACATGATCTGCTATATGTTGATCAAAAGATTTTAAAGGAGGTAAAAAGGAGGAGAACGAATTTAGCCATGGTATAGATCGACTACAATAAGCGTACGACAGGATCCCCCATGCATGGATAATAGAATGCCTAAAAATGTATTAAATACCAAGCGGGATCACCAATGTAATAGAAAATGCAATGAAAACATGGAGACTGGAACTGACAACAGATGGACACCACATAACAGAAATTAAAATACAAAGAGGCATCTTCCAAGGAGACTCATTATCACCATTACTGTTTATCATAGCCATGGTGCCCTTGAATAGTATTCTGAGAAAGTGCCAAGCCGGATACAAGTTCCCCAATACAGAGGAAAAAATGAACTAACTGATGTACATGGACGATCTGTAACTTTTTGCAAGGACCGAAAAGGAGCTGGAGACACTAATTAACACTACCAGGATCTTCAGCCAAGATATCCAAATCGAATTTGGAATGGAAAAGTGCGCACTACTAGTTATAAAAAAGGGAAAAGTCGAAACTACAGAAAGCATGGAACTACCCAACCAAAGAGAAATGAGGGCACTAGGAGAACAAGACGGTTATAAATACTTGGGAATTCTGGAAGCGGATATCATCAGAGCAACAGAAATGAAAGAGAAAATCGGAAAGAAATACCTTAGGAGAACAAGAAAACTCGTGGAAACTAAATTATATAGTAGAAACTTAATAAAAGGTATAAATACATGGGCAGTGTCACTAGTGAGATACTCTGGACCGTTTATAGGATGGACAAAAGAAGAACTGGGACAGCTCGACCAGAAAACCAGAAAACTTATTACCATGCATAATGCACTACACCCAAAGGACGATATTGACAGACTCTACGTGAAAAGGAAAGACGGAGGGAGAGGACTGACCTCTATAGAAGACTGTGTGAAGGACACAAAAAAAGAACTAGAAAAGTACATAATGCAAAGCACTGAAAGGATAAGTATGGCAGCGAGAGATACAGTGAAAACCAACAAAACAGAAAACAGAGAAAGAAATGACAAAACGAGAAAAGAGAAATGGGAAGAGAAACAACTCTACGGAAGATTCATAAGAATGACAAAAGATGAGAATAACGAACACACCTGGATATGGATGCGAAAAAGACATATAGACCGAGAAACTGAATCCTTAATAACTGCAGCACAAGATAACTCGATAAGAACCAACCATATCAAAGCAAGGATCGATAAAACACAAGAAAACAGCCAATGCAGACTCTGTGGACAGAGAGACGAAACGATAAACCATATAGTAAGTGAATGCAGCAAACTGTCGCAAAAGGAATACAAAAACAGGCATGACCAAGTGGGGAGGGCGGTGCACTGGGAATTATGCAAACGACTGCATTTTGAGCGTACAGATAAATGGTACAAGCATAAACCCGCAACAGCACTCGAAAACGAGAACCACAAAATCCTATGGGACATGGACATACAGACGGACAAACCCATCCAAGCAAGAAGACCAGATGTCGTAATAATTAACAAGAAAGAGAAATCCTGTCAAATCGTAGACTTTGCTGTCCCAGCTGACCACAGAGTGAGTATGAAAAAAAAAGGAGAAACGAAGCAAATACACAGAACTAGCCAGAGAGATAAAAGGGATTTGGATGATGAAGAAAATCAAAATAGTACCTATAATAGTAGGAGCACTAGGAACAATTCCGAAAAACCTGGAAAAAAGAATGGCAGAAATTGGAATCAGGGAAATAGCTGCAAAAATACAACGCCTAACGATAAGGAAAACGGCTGAAATATTAAGGAAACCCCTTGAATGCAGAAAATAACACAAGACAATATAACGAAGAAGCGTTACAGGGAATGAAGAAGACCGAGCTGCAGATCTACATGTTCTACACCACCCGATCATGCATCCCCTCCATTGTTTCATCACCACCACCCCCAAAAAAGTGATACCAAAGAGCCGAGAAGGGTCAAGGAGGATGGAAAGACCGAGGAGGGAGCACTGTCCAGACCTCCGCTGGACAAGTGCGAAGAGAACTGGGATCTTGGGGAGGCTTAGTGCCACTAAATTCCAGTATAAACCAATGACCACTGCCAGCGAGAAATCAATGGTAAGAGGCTGTTGCGATGATGCAAATTTATTTGCAAATGCTATCGAAGGAGAAGGAGAGAGCTGGGCGTCTGGGGAGACTTGTTGTCTTCCAGAGAACACCACAGGTCTCCAATCAGATCGTTTGCTGACTTGTGTGAAAGCTCCATGTGAGCCGATAATAATAATAATAATAATAATAATAATAATAATAATAACAACAACAATGATAACAATAATAATAACAACAACAAATAATAATAATAATAAGCACCAGTCATGACTAAGTGTGTAAAGTTGTCCCCGCGTGTTAATAGCTGCCACAATATCGCAACTTTTTCTGCGATAGGGTGAATAACTTATTCTAAACAATACAAGCATAAGTGAACTCTAGCAAAGAATTAACGTGTAATTATAAGTAAAAGTACGAGCCGTTATTTATTTCTTCACTTATTATCTCTTGTTTGTTGTAATATAAAAACACTAATCAAATTATTTATTTTCAGACGACTTAAATTAATCTGTTTTCTTTTACTTGACACAAATAACAAACCTTATATGAAATTCCCCAACAAAGAAGAGGAAGGGGAAAGGTAGAAAGGAGAGAGGAAAAAGAAAGAAAAAAATGAAACGTAAAGCCGTTCACACTCTTTACTACCAGCGAATAAATTCAACGATGTAAGGGAGACATATCTTCAGATCCATTGCTACAGCGTACTTATTTGTACTTATACTAAATACGATATTTATTTTTTTTATTTATTAAAAAAAATGTATGTGTGTGTGTGTGTGTTGTCTTTTCATGTCTTTTATATATGTGTGATAGTACACGATACCTCCCATATACATGAAAGGTATACACTATCCCTACGTCAGAATCACAGGTTAAATAATTCTGGGACCGATGTCGCCACAAACACCACAATATGAAAAATGTCTAATAAAAATTACACAGACCATGGGACCCAGAAACAAGAACTGGGTACCGTGATCGGCAGGTGCCAGCATGAGGGACCTGGTCGTCAGCCTGCGAATGTTAGCCCACTTCTTAATTTCAGAAACACGTATAGCACGGATGAGTAACAGGTAAGTACAATCTTTAATTCCAAGGACCAAAATGATACCAACCAAAAAGAACGCAGCTAAGATAACCAACGAAAAAGAAAACTCCGAAAAGAAATGGGCAACGAAAGAGAATAGACTCGTAATATATAATTATTGTAGAAGTCATCCCAAATATGGATATGGAGGTTATAGGAAACGAATTAAAGAGCTATGGGACCTGACCAGTGATTACCATACAACAGAACACTGCTGATACTCAAGAGAGGTTGGCTTTCAAAACTGTAATTATCGGAAATACAGCGGGAAATAAACAATGAAATTGAGCATGGGGTCATCCCCCACTGTAATCACACGTGTAGAAGGTCCACAGGTAGAAATAGCACAAGCGGTTGACCTACAAATACTAGACTCTACAAACGAGGAAATCGAGAATAATTAAACAGAGGATGAAGCAGGAGAAATAGAAAAAATAAGACCATTTATGAGCGAGATAAAAACAAATCTCCCATCATTAAGGAACCAAGAGTAGAAGGAATTAAAAACGGATTGGATGACAAAAGGCAGAACCACACCGATACAGAAGGACACAAAGGAAAGAACCACACCCAGCACCTATAGGCCTATCATGTGGAAAATATTAACAGCACAGTTGAGAGAACAACAAATCTAACACTTCCTACATAATCGTAGATTTCTCCCCGAAGAACAAAAAGGAAAGAGAGGAACACATGATCTGCTATATATAGATCAAAAGATCCTAAAGGAGGTAAAAAGGAGAAAAAATTTAGTCATGGTATGGATCGACTACAAAAGGGCGTATGACAGGATCCCACAAACATGGATAATAGAATGTTTAAAAATGTATAAAATACCAAGCAGGATCATCAACGTTATTAAAAATGCAATGATAACATGGAGACTGGAATTACAATACATAACAGAAATTAACATACAAAGAGGCATCTTCCAAGCAGATTAACTATCTCCATTGCTATTTATAATAGCCATGATACCCCTGAGCAATATACTGAGAACGTGCCAAGCTGGATACAGGTTCTCTAATACAGAGGACAAAATGAACCACCTAATGTACATGGACGACCAGAATGCTTTTTTTTGCAACGACCGAAAAAGAACTAGAGACCACTAATAAACATTACCAGGATCTTCAGTCAGGATATTCAAATGGAGTTTGGTATGGAAAAGTGAGCACTACTAATAAGAAAGGGAAAACTGGAGACAACAGAAGGTATGTAACTATCCAACCAAACGGAGATGAGAGCCCTAGGGGAACAAGACGCCTATAAATGCCTGGGAGTTCTGGAAGCAGACACCATCAAAGCCACAGAAATGAAAGAGAGAATTTGAAAGGAATACTTCATGAGAACAAGAAACCTTCTAGAAACTAAATTATATAGCAGAAACATAATAAAAGGTATAAATACATGGGCAGTATCACTAGATACTCTACACCGTTCATAGGATGGACAAAAGAAGAACTGAGACACCTCGATAAGAAGACCAGGAAACTTATGACCATGTACAATGCACTACATCCAAAGAAGGATGTTGATCAACTCTACGAGGAAAGAAAAGAAGGCGGGGGGAGGATTACTTTGTACAGAGGACTGTGTACATGACACAAAAAAAAAAAAAATTTGAAAAATACATAATGCAGACCACGGAAAAGATAATCATGGCAGCGAAGGACATCGCCAAAACAGGAAACAGAGAGATAAAAGATAAGACGAGAAAAGGAAAATGAGAAGAAAAACAACTACATGGCAGATTTATAAGGATGACAAAAAATGAGAATAACGAAAACACTTGGACATGGATGCGAAAATGACACATAAACCGAGAAACCGAATCCCTAATAACCGCAGCACGAGATAACTCGATAAGAACTAACCACAGCAAAGCAAAATCGATAAAACACAAGAAAACAGTAAATGCAGACTCTGTGGAAAAAGAGACGAAACGATAAACCATATAGTAAGTGAATGCAGCGAACTGGCCCAAAAGGAATACAAGAACAGACACAACCAAGTGGGAAGGCCAGTGCACTGGGAATTATGCAAATATCTGCATCTCGAACGCACAGGCAAGTGGTACAAACATAAATGCTATGGAACATGGGCATACAAACTGATAAACCCCTCCAAGCAAGAAAACAAGATGTCGTAATAATTAACAAGAAAGAAAAATCCTGTCAAATTGTAGACTTTGCTGTTCTAGCTGACCACAGGGTGAATATCAAAGAAAACGAGAAACGGGGCAAATACACATAGCTAGCCAGAGAGCTGAAAGGGATATGGAAGATGAAGAAAATCAAAATAATACCTATAATAGTAGGAGCACTAGGAACAATCCCGAAAAACTTTGATAAAAGAATGGGAGAAATTGGAATCAGAGGAATGACTGGAAAAATACAACAAACAACAATAATGAAAACAGCTGAAACAAGCCGCTCGTGTGTGACCCCCCCTCTGGTGCTGCATGTGAGATGACGCCACAAAAAATAGTGAAAAAATGATGAATGTGAAAAGTGTGAAGGGCTAACGTTGTCTTCACATTTTCACCAAGTTTCAGAAAAATCTAATGTATGGGGCAAACGTTATGGGGTAAAAAGTGTTATTCTTTGAAATTTGGGGGCATTTCTGACCCCTTTTGAGCTTCTGGGAACGCCGAATCCCAGTAAAAATAGGCAAACGATGCCGTTTCACGCCTTAAGACATGTATATTTCAATTCAGCACTATGGAAAACTACTATATAGACATACATATCAAGTTCTTGAGTAATATGAAAAAAGAACTCCAAAAAGGCATGTTTTTAGCCCTAAAAGTCCCAGAGGGATACGAACCAGAATTTTTCTAGGGTCACCCATACTGAATTCATATTAAGAACAATGGCTTCCACATTTTTGCCAGGTTTCAGGAAAATCTAATGGATGTATCAAACGCTATGGGGCAAAAAGTGTAATTTTTGGCCATTTGGGGACATTTTTGACCTCTTTTGAGCCCCTGGGGACGCCGAATCCCAGTGTAAATGGATAACAGTACAGTTTCAGGCCTTAACACATGTATATTTGAGTTGACCACCGTGAAAAAACACTATATAATCAGACCTATAAAGTTTGTGTTGAGAAAGATGTAAAAAAGAGCACAAAAAGAGACGTTTTAGCACTAAAAGTCCCCGGGGACGCGAACCAGAATTTTGCCAGGATCACCCATGCTAAAATTTATATTAAGAACAATAGGCTCCACATTTTGGCCAAGTTTAAAAAAAATCTAATGGCTGGATCAAAAGTTATGGGGCAAAATGTGTCAATTTTGGCCAATTTACGGGCATTTTTGACTGCTTTTGAGCCCCTGGGAGCGCAACGGAAATTTTTGTACAAAAAATGTTTTTGCTGTGCACATCTATTTAATGAAATACAATTTGTGGCAAAGTTTCAGGAAAAACTAATGGACGGTTATCTGGCAATAGTCCGGACTAACGGGCGCACGGACACATGGAAGCAGGGAAGCACGGACACCACTGAAAACATAGGTCCCTCTCTGATAAATCGGGGGACCAATATTAAGGAAACCCCTTGAATGTGGAGACTAACACACACAAACCACAAGCGCAGACCAGACAAACTGCTGCAGAGACAAGACATGAAGCGCTACATGGAACCAAGAACATTTAAGCTGCATACCTATAAGTTTTCTAACCCCCACCTCCATTCCCTCTTTACCATATCGCTGCCCCCTCCGCAAACGTAGTCACATGGCTCTTTGTACTTATGATCTAGAAAAGCACTTGGCGGAGGAATAAAGAAAAACATTCAAATTGGCGGGGGAGAAAGATTATCCAATTATATACAAACTATCGCCCTTTCTTGTAACATTTCTTAATACTAGAATTTCTACTTAAGTCTTTGGATCAAACAATCAAGGAGTTCACACTAAAAGAATAGAGCACTCTATGCAGTTGATAATGAATTAAAATCTTCCTTTCGTAGTTTGCAGGAAGGATGCTTGTTTAATAAGTAGGGCTAGGACAACAGCATATTCTTTTCGCTATTTTGACTCTCGAGTATATATCCGTTGATATTTTATATGCTTTTATATAAAGTAATGTGGTTCTCGGCTGATTACCTGTGTCTAACTGTGTCGGATATATACTCGAGAGTCAAAACAACAAAAAGAATATTCTGTTGTCATAACCCTATTAATAAGGCACCATGTAATGTAAATACGGATCCTTCTAATAATACTACATATATACAATTTATAACATTTAATTCCTACTTTAAAAAGAAATGTCATGGCAAAACTGATGAAAGACAGGGAAGATTCATTCAACTTGATCTTCGTTCCAAACCAATGACTAATTAGATGGAGATTAAGAGAGATGGAAATCATTGTTTAATCACTTTTTTCTAGCGCATCTCATTCACATATGGGTGCTTCGAAGGAACTCACTTTTCACTTTTACTCTCTCACTCTCTCTTTGAGCCATGTGACATCATATCGGTTTCTATTAATTCCAATACTTGCAATTCTAACCTCTAGTTCCACAAGTTTACTCCGATTTGACTTTTCATTTTAATTTCTCAGCTAACCGTTAGATATACTTGCAAGTTTACTCACGTCCTGTTTAATAAATATGTATTATACGGACATACATTGAACTCTGTCGATCTTGACGTTAACATTTTACTCAAGACTCATGAGAAATCAAAATTATCAAAAAATGATTTCCTTGATTATTAAATTCGTCCTTATATCATAAAGACAGACGTACGAATCGAAAACGAGATATGAACATTCAATAATCTTATAAATTAGATCATAGCAAGTCATGCACTGCGAGAAACAAGACACAAACTGTCCAATAAGCAAGCAAGTAAGTAATAGAATTACATGTTCAAATCTCATATTTCGCAGGCACAGAAAAGGGCGCCTTGTGTTGACCTGGCGTAGATGCGATAGGAAGAATCTCGCATTGACGTAGAAAAACAACATACGGACATACTGATTGTAGAACGCATGGTGAAAAAAATGGCTGATGATAACATAAGAATGAATCCCATTTCTCACCGACACAACACGTCTCGGGTGTTTTCACCCGAGACGTGTTGTGTCGGCCTGAATATAGAATGATGAAGATAACATTTAACGAAGCAATAAAAAGAGTTTAGTTTATCTTCGTAACATTTCTATAAGATTTCTAAGCTGATAGAAATCTTATATATATATATATATATAAAATAAAAATTCCAATTAAATTTACCAAAATGATTCAAGATGGTAAAACTAAAGTATATTATAAATATTAAAGAATTAATATTTATAAAGTAATCTCAACCAGATGTAAACGCTCGATAACACCAAATAGGAGAAAGAGCTTATAAGAGCAAACAGTTAATAAAACATGTTAAAAAACACTTTGAAAAAGAGTTAAAACATATTTAATCTGAAAAGAAAACACTTGATAGTGGATAGTCCTTAATCCGCGGAGTTTCGAAGAAATTCTTTCCTTCTCATCAGAGGGTAGGAATTAGCAAAATGCGGGATTGGATTTTGCATACAAAAGTATTTGATGAAACTGCAAGTAAGTCAAAGATCTTACTTGATAAAAAAAGGTGAAGCAAAGGGAATATGGTGGGAAAAAAAAGGTGATTACACGTGAATGGATAGTCTGATGAAAGGTAAATAATCAAATGACGTTAAAATCCAAAAATATAACTCCAAGAAAGTTAATTGAATGTCCATTTGCACAAGTAAAGTCCAAGGAAATCACGTAATTGGAAGATGGTCCCAAATAATCCACAAGGCCGAAATCCATGGAATAATTCACAAATATGTACAAGGAAAAGGGAAAAAATTCCAATAATATTAATAAAAGAAAAATAAGATATGATTTTCACACGGCTACTGAGTCATAATGTAAATAAGAAAGATCAGGGAAGAAGAAAAGGAGAAAAAAATAAATGGTGATAGAATTGAATATAAAATAGAAAAGCAAATGTCAAAATGACACAGACAAAAAATGTTAAAAAGCGCGAAAAAATATAGAGCAAAATAATAGGTAAACTGAAATGTACAGGTTATTACTTAAGAAAATGTCAGCAAGCGTTGTTAAAAGACACTAAATGGAATAAATAAATAAATAAATAAATAAATAAAAAATAAAATATAAAATAAAACATTTTTTAAGGGGAGAGGATGGCCAGTATCTGCAAATTCGGGATAAAGCAAGTAAGTATGTAAGTAAATGCATATCGTAAAATATAAGTAAATATACATACAGGATGTGTGGGTAGATTGATATATTAGATAGATAGGAATATTTAAAGACTAAGACGGAAATTGCAGATAAAATCCGGCCAAACAAAGAAGAAATAAAGAATTAAAATAAAGCTACTTCAACATTAATTAAGAAAAGAATATAAACCACATTTCTACTTTTCACAACCATAATTCTAATAATAAGCAAGGAACTTCTCTAACCACTTTAATTAAAAAAATTTAACTCTAATAATACCCTCTTCTCAATCAAATGGACTATCATAAACAAAGTTAAGTCTTATAATCCAGGCTCTAAGTCATGTCGCCTCTGCACAACCGAAGCTATAACTATAATTAATTCCCTTCAAATGTTCTTAACATCGGTTAACATTATGTCACAATTTGATGCGATTAAAATAGCATCGACCCACAAAACCAAAATCAGTAGTGTATCGTCTTTGTGTTGGGTATATAAACAGGGGTCTACAGCGCATTGTCTAAATTGTTGTTTAATAATATAATCATGAAATACTGTATTCCAACACTGAGCATTCTGCTTTAGACCATAGAATGACTTTTTAAGTCGCCACACGCTATTTATATTTTTTTATTAAAAATCCCTCTAGAGGGGTAATATAAATTTCACAGTCTATTGGGGCATTCAAATAAACATTTTTACGTCCATTTGAATGATGTTTAGGTCATATTGCGATGCGATTTGGAGTAAAATTCTGATTGTCGTTAGGTTTGTGGTCGGTGAAAACGTAGAAAAATATTCTATACCGTAAATCTGAGAGTACCCTTTAGCAACAAGTCTAGCTTTGTACTGTTCTACGCCTGATGCTGTAGTCTTTTTTGTAAAGACCCATCTTGTAGAAATAACATGTTCATCTTTTGGAAGAGGCACTACCGTATAGGTATCACTTTCGGTTAAGGAATCTATTTCTTTTTTATGGCAATTTTCCATTCATCACAATGTTCTTAATTAATTGCTTCGTTAAAGCGTTTTGGTGCATTTTTCATTGAATAGCAATAGTCGATTTAATAATCTTTTATATTGTCGACCACAAAAAAGTTGGGTCGCCTTCTATTTCTTTTGGGATATCTTTCAACTTTATCATCATCATAATCATCATCATCATCATCATCATCATGGATACTCTTGTCTCCGTAATTTTTATTAGCTTCGTTTGTTTTAATTATTTCAGGAAATATAATTTCATCTTCTTCATATGGCGGGTTTTCGTCTGTAAAATTAAACGTGTCTGTTAATTTTACAAATCGGATTCTTTTTATTTTTTTTTTTTCTTGAAAAAATACTAAATTTGCTGGACTGTTTTTATCGTATCCAAGAAATATACCTCTGTCGGCTTTAATATTCAATTTACTCTTTTTATCTATATATGCGAAGCAAGTTGAACCAAATATATGCATTCTGCTTAAATTTGGTTTTTTACCACAGAAAGATTCACATGGAGTTTTAGATAGTGTTTTGTTAAAACACCTGTTGCGTATATAGGCTGCCGCCATAAGTGCGTACGTCCAAAGGTTTTAGGGGAGTTTTGATTCAATGAGTAGGCATCTTGCCATTTCAAAAAGTGTCCGCCACGCTCTTTCAGCAGTCCTGTTTTGGCGTGGCGATCTAGGAGCTGAATTTTCAGGCTTGATATGATGGTTAATTAGTAAAAGTTCAAAGTCTTTATTGGTGAATTCCGTACCGTTGCCAGAGCGAATACACTTTACTTCACCGTAGGGAGCCATGTCGGCTAAATATTTTTTTAGTTGCTAGCAGGGTATCAGATTTGTTCTTTAAAAAGTAAACCATTATTAAACCTGAATGGTCATCTACGAAATTCAACACATATCTATAATGTTCTCTGGCCATCGGTTCCACGGGACCGTTCAAGTCACAATGCACCAGTGATAGGATTTTTTTGGCCTTCTTGTCTGGTATCTTGCTTTGATAGTTTGTCATTTTCCCTTGCGTACAGACGTCGCAGTTGAAGTTTTTTGATGTTTGTATTTTCATTCCATCAACTACAGTCGGCAACTTTTTGATATCAGGAATATTGCAGTGTCCAAGAATTTTATGGCATGTCTGTAGATCATGGCAGGCGGTTTTTGATGGTACTACGCTATTTAAATAATATATTCTTCCATTTTCTTTAATGTCGAATACAGTTCCATTCGGGTATACCAGTTTTGATTTATTAGGGCTAAAGTTTATATTTGCATCTTGTTTTGTGGCAGCTCGTACAGAAAATATATTTTGTTTAAATTTTGGGATTAGAAGAGCGTTTTCTACAATACAGAAACATAGTTCACCTTTATTGTTCTTTAGCGAGATTTTAGCATCGCCTCTTTTCAAAACGATATCTTTTACTCGACTCCCGCCAGCTAGTTCTACAAAATGATTTTGTGGCTTAAAGTTGGGATCAAAATTGATAAAATCAGATTCCTTTGTAATCACATGTGCCTTGGCCCCACAATCGACAAGAAAATTATTATTGTTTGTTGAAGCATTAAACGTACACGAAAATAAAAATGTATGTTCGCTAACAGAGCTCTCTACATTTTTAATGGAGTCGACATTTTGAGTCCTGTATCTACATTGGAAACTCTTGTGATTAGGTCGTCCACAATTATAGCAAATAATTTTTGTATTTTTCTTAGCAAAGTTGCGGTTTTTATTCCTGGCATGGGTATAATTTAATTTTGGTGTTTTTATGTGTGTATTTTTAAATTTCATGATATTTGTGGATTTGTTTTTTTCTGTGATCATTTTTTCAGTTTCTTCGTAACTTCTGAGTGCTACCTTGAATTGGCTAAAAGTCATGGGTTTTTCTTTCTGGATTATCACGGTGGTAAATGGCTTGAAATCACTCGGTAATCCCTTAAGGACCATGGAAATTAACAGACTGTCACTTATAACTTCACCAGACATTTTTAAAGAATTTGCAGTCGTTTCGGCTCTTATAATATAATCAGTAATAGTTTCAGCTTCCATTCGTTTTAGAGAGGTCAGTTCAGTATATAAAGAAATAATTTTGTGTTTTCCTCTCGATAAATAATGCACTCTCAATTTGTTCAATGCTTTGCAGCCATCATCCAGGGCTTCTCTCATTACCAGTGATAGACCGGTCATCTAAACACTGTATTAATGCCGCAAAGACAGTTGCGTTCTTTTCAATGAAGTCGGGGTCGTTTCTGTTTTCAGGTTGTGTTTGAAGTACTTTGTGTAGCTTTTGGATTCGTAGATATCCTAGAAATTTAACTTGCCACAATTCGAATTTTGATTCGGATCCATCGAAATAAAGACGCACGCTGGGCGCATAACCTCTAGAAGTGTAAGCCATGTTTAGTTTCAGAACAATTTCTGATGGTTCGTTGTTCCAAACAAGTCTTGAGAGGTGACGGGTTTGCAGGAGACAGAACAGTTTCCGATGGTTCGTTGTTACACACAAGTCCTGAGAGGTGGCTGGTTTGCAGTAGACAGTTCCACAAGCAAAATATTTTTACCGTGTCGAGACGGTTATCTTAGCGGGAGACTGGAACGCGGTCCTGGATCCCGAGTTAGATCGTTTTGGGTTACCTTCTAGGGGTACTAACAGAGATCGGGATGCTGTTTTATTTCGTGAATTTGTGGATAAGTTTGATCTTATCGACAAATTCCGAAATGAAAAGCCCCGTGACTTAGTGTGGACTTGGACAGGTAGACGCGGCTCCGGTTCGGTACAGCTCTCGAGTTATATCGACCGGTTCTTAGTTAGGAGAGTCGATGTAGGGGTATTGAATTGTCCAAGTTTCCACAACATAGTTTACTCGGATCACAGACTTGTCCGTGTACGGGTAAACTTAGATAGACCTAAGCCTAGATTAGCCGGTTACTGGAAGCTCAACACGTCGTTATTCGATGTGAAGGGCTTCCGGGA
Source organism: Euprymna scolopes (assembly GCF_053919585.1). NCBI lineage: Eukaryota > Metazoa > Mollusca > Cephalopoda > Sepiida > Sepiolidae > Euprymna > Euprymna scolopes. The sequence goes on from NC_136492.1 coordinate 73,580,189, forward strand.
AGGGCTATTACTAACCATACAGCGGGAACTGACGGGGGCAATTATAGGGAATAGGTGGTGGGTAAAAATTAAGGAATCCATTAGGTCCTTTTCTGCCAATTTTAGCAAAAGACTCGACCTAGAATCTAGGGCAGCGAAAGCGACACTAGAATCTAGATTAGATCGGGCGGTGGAGGAGGGGGATAGTGCTAGCGTTAATTTAATTAAGGCTCAGCTTGCCTCCCTTACTGAAAAGGAGCACCAAGCTTTAGCGATTAGGGCTAGGTTAAAAAGAATGCCCCAGGAAGCAACAAACATGGCCGCTGAACTGCGTGCAGAGGAGCTGAGGCAAGCGGCCAATAGGCACATCGCTCGTGTCACATTGCCGGACGGGCGTACCGTGACCACAAACCAGGGTGTGCTGGAGGCGTTTAGATCTCATTTCCAGAAGCTTTTTTCCATGGAACCCGGTCTGTCATTAGAACAGTTCGACACCTATTTGGCTGACTTTTCTCGTCTTTCGACGACTGAAGCGGCTAGGTGCGAAGGTGGCATAACGGAGGATGAAGTCATTGAAGCCTTAAAGCGGGTCGGCCTTAATAGGTCCCCGGGGATCGATGGTCTGCCCTACGAAGTGTATTTGAGGTTGTCGCACATCTTTGTCCCTTTGCTGACGGTTTTATTTAACTCATGGTTTAGGAACGGTTCAATCCCCAAGTACTTTACCATGGGTGTGATAAAACTTGTTCGTAAAGGCAAAGATGGTGGGGATGGGTTAGGTAATTTCAGGCCCTTAACGATGCTTAACGCAGAGTTAAAGATTTTGGCCAAGATTCTCGCAAATCGTCTGCAGCTTGTCCTGGCTCGTCTAGTTAGCCCCGAGCAATCGTGTGCCGTGAAGGGCAGGACAATCCAGGATAACTTGCACACGATACGCCTGATGATAGAAAAAGTCGACACTGAGGCCGCGCTGATCAATTTAGATCAGTCCAAAGCCTTCGATAGGGTTGATCATCGATACTTGGGGGCTGTTTTGTCGGCGGCCGGTTTTGGCCCGCAATTTCGCTCGTGGGTTCATCTTCTCTATGCTAACCCCGCGGTGATGGTAGAAGTAAATGGGAGGAGGTCGAGACCCTTCAGTTTGTCACGTTCTATTCGTCAAGGGTGCCCGTTATCACCCATGCTGTACGTGCTTGCAATAGAGCCATTTCTGCGCAAGCTAAGGGTGAACCCGGTCCTACGCGGAATCACTTTGCCAGGTGCGGATGCCCAGGTAAAGTACTCCGCCTACGCCGACGACGTAACTGTGCTTGTAACGAACAGTGCTGAGATTAGTGTCGTCGGTGTAGAAATCAGATTATATGAAACGGTAACAGGGGCCAAAATTAACTGCGACAAGTCTTCGGGTTTGCGCATCGGTGCCTGGAGGGGTATGCCCCTTCAGGGACCCTTTAGTTGGAGCGACCTCCAGCTGGAGAAAAATTGGTCGGAGGTTCTGAAAGCGGTCCGATCCGCAGCTGTGCTGTGGATCAGTAGAAGCCTTTCATTAAAGGGGAGAGCGGAGGTGTGTAATACCCACATCTATCCAATCTTCATTTATCGTCTATCAGTGCTCCCAATCCCGTCAGATACACTGCTTTATTTGCAGAGGGCTCTTTTCAACTTTCTTTGGCTTGGAAGGGCCCCTATGGTCTGTCGCGATGTCTGCTACCTACATCCTTCTGAAGGCGGTCTAGGTATGCCAAACGTGGAGATTCGGCTCCACACATTAAGGCTCTACTACCTAGATCGAATGTGCACACAAGATAGGGAAGACGGTGCCCTCTGGATGGAGGACACCAAGAAAGCCTTTCCGGCTCAGGGCGAGGCACACAGGTTGCCCCGAGGTGAATGCCCCTTCTATCGCGAGTGCCGGCGCACGCTGAAGTTCCTCTTAAGAGTTAAGGAAAGCCTCTCCAACGCTCTGCTGTTGTCCCGAAAGGCATTATATCGGGTTTTAGTGAGGGGATCCGTAAGGGATGTTATTGGTGAGGGGCTCCCTTTGACGAAGGGACAGCTCCGCTCAATCTGGCCTTGGGCGCCTGGGTCGGGATGCCTCACTAATGACGAGGCATCCTTGACCTGGCTGGTAATTCGGGATGCTCTCTGGGTAGGTAAGAGACTTCACTCAGCTGGCTTGGCAACTTCGCCTATTTGCAAGCGATGTGGCGATGAGGTCGAGACTTTATGTCACGCCTTCGTCTACTGTCGCATCGTGGTGCCGCTGATTGAGTCTGTTGCAGGTCTCATGGTTCGCATACTGAACATATCGTCATTAACTTTGGTTCCTATCAATGTATGTAGCAATTGGGCTCCGACAACGGATAGGATTAGAAAAGAATTATGTTTGACCTTGCTAGCAGTTATGAGAGGTGTTATTTGGAAGACACGTATGAGAGTGGTCTACGGATCTGAGGACTTCGCTTCCCTCGACCTTATACGAATCTTCCGTTATCATTTGAGGAGTCGTATCAAGGCCGAGAAAGTTAGACTCTCTTCGTCAGACTTTGTTGAAAGGTGGGTGTCAGTTGCGCGTGTGTGTCGGGTGAGAGAAGCAAGTCTTGACTGGTTCTTGGATGTCCCTTAGGAAAAGAATTTGGGTAACAGAAACGAACGTCAGCCCTGACTCGTTTAAAGTCAAGAGTAGGTCACGGTTTAGGCAAGGTTAGGACCATTTTTTAGGCTCCTGTGTTCATAACTTAACTAGTGTGTGATAGAGATCATTAGGCCCTTTTTAAGTTTGTCCCGTTTTTTTTTTTTTTGTTTGTTTTTTTTTTTTAGCCCCGTTTCCTCCCCAATTTAGGTGACAGATCGCTTGATTCGCCAGAGATGCGGGTCTCCTTTCGAAGTTTTCGTAAGACGTGTGGAAATAAAGCGTTCGGACCCGCATCACCTTTTCGACTGGCGAATCAGCGCACCTGCCACAGTTTAGTAACAGGGGGGTCTTTTGTTACTAACATTGTAAATATCATTCCTTTTTGCTGTATTATAAAATTTTTATATCCCAAATCCCCCTTCTTCTTATGGGTTTTAATTAGTTTATCATGGTATGATGTTCTTATGGTGAACGACGAAGGATGTATACGCTGATGGATGTATAGTATGAATGTGGTATTGTGGTGAGAGTAGAGTGAATGTAGGAACTAGTTAGGTTAGATTAGTTAGCTTTAGTCAAAGAAGACCGCCCTTCCCCCTCCCCCATGTTCGGCCTTGTGCCAAATTTTTCTAAAAAATACTTGTATATATTTTTTTGAAAATAAATATCTACCCCATTAAAACACTCTTTTGATGGGATGTCTCCTAGCGGCTTCGGCTGCATGGAGACAGGGTAGTACAAGTCAAGGATTCGTCACTTGACACTCAGCCCAACAGGTGAGGGGCCGGGAACCGGCCCAGCACCTGTTGGACTGAGGTACACCGCCTGGGTAATACCTAGGAGGTCCACCCTCCCAGGCCTTGCCACTGGGCTTTCCGGTGGGGCAAGTTTATTGCTTGCTGCCTGAGGCGCCCTGACCGGGGAATGCCGACGGGGTTACTCAGGCGATTTTTTAAATTGCAGGAGTGCCCCTCCTTTAGGGGAGCCTGCGGGTATCCCACTTTCCAGGCCTTGTGCCAAATATTGCCGATGTGGGCGGCAATTAAATATATATACCCCATTAAAACACTCTTTTGATGGGATGCGTCTCCTAGCGGCTTCGGCTGCAGGGAGACAGGGTAGTACATGTCAAGGATTCGTCACTTGACACTCAGCCCAACAGGTGAGGGGCCGGGAACCGGCCCAGCACCTGTTGGACTGAGGTACACCGCCTGGGTAATACCTAGGAGGTCCACCCTCCCAGGCCTTGCCACCGGGCTTTCCGGTGGGGCAAGTTTATTGCTTGCTGCCTGAGGTGCTCCGACCGGGGAATGCCGACGGGGTTACTCAGGCAATTTTTAAAATTGCAGGAGTGCCCCTCCTTTAGGGGAGCCTGCGGGTATCCCACTTTCCAGGCCTTGTGCCAAATATTGCCGATGTGGGCGGCAATTAAATAACTACCCCATTAGACATCTTGTGTGATGGGATGCGTCTCCTAGCGGCTTCGGCTGCAGGGAGACAGGGTAGTAGTACTCGTCAAGGATTCGTCACTTGACACTCAGCCCGACAGGTGAGAGGCCGGGAACTGGGCTTTCCGGTGGAGTAAGTTAATTGCTTACTGCCTGAGGCGCCCCTACCGGGGAATGCCGACGGGGTTACTCAGGCAATTTTTACATTAGCAGGAGTGCCCCTCCTTTAGGGGAGCCTGCTGGATCCCCACTTCCCGGCCTTGTGCCAAATTTTGCCAGGTGAGCGGCAAATAAATAAGAACCCCATTATACATCCAAAATATTGCAACACTTAATATGCTAATCTTTTTCTGCCAGCTACTAAGATAAAGTTCTCGTACGCGTTTTCAGAAAATATACATTTTTTCGTTTCCTTTAAATTTCAGTAAATTATGTCGGACGTTCTATGTACGATACAATCACATTGACACACCGGTTCTCGCCAGATCACCGAAGTTAAGCAACGTTGAGCCTGGCCAGTACCAGATGGGTGATCATTTCGGAAGGCCAAGCGCTGTATGTGCCTTGTGGGAAGGTTTGCGTGGGGCCAGCACCCTCTCCCCGAAAAAAACAAACTCCTCGCTACAAAAGCATCTACAAAGTTGTGGGTGACCTTTGCCCCTCAAGGGGCTCAAGGCTATCTTGTTGTTGTATGTCGAACATTCTAGCTTCCTATCCTGTATTTAAACATTCGAGAATAGAGCAGAATATAAGAACTATTTAACAGCTTACCACCTGCCATTTGAGCATATTTCAAAATGGCGACTTCTGTTGGCTGCCTACAAAGAGTAAATTATTATTTTTTTTTCAGTTGTTTTATCATTTTGTTCAAGCTGGGGATGGAGCATACTACTGGATGCAAGACATTCACCCGCTATCTCATATATTCCAGCCAAGAGATCTTTATAAGACGCTAACCGTCTCTTTACGTGCAATTGTTCGAATCTCTTTTTTTTTATATGTGTCCAGTTGCTTCTATAATTACTGGAATGATAGAGATCTTCCTAAGATTCCAGCCCCTTCTCATGTCGTACGTATGAGCTTGATATTTGGTTATTTTTCTTTCTCAGCTCTGTTTAACGCAGCATCATTGGAGATACTAAATCCTACTAATGTTGCTTCTTTCTCCCATCTTACTCGATCTGGTTCAATAGCGCTGTTTTCAAGGTACGTAGCAGTAGAAGTTGCATAAACATAGTGGTGTATAACCTACCTCAAACTTTAATTTTATTTATTGCGGACTATTATCCTCATCTTTTCTTAGTTGTTTCACGACGTTTCGGCCAACTATTCCTTTGGCTTTCGTCAGGTGGTAACCACGATGGGATAGGAACTCTGTGGCGCAGTTGATAGAAACGTTGAATTTCTACGGTCCCAGGTGAGAAGTGTCTGAAAATAGCGGTTTCAATCCTATCCAAAGCCGGCCAGAGGCTTACTTGGCCAAAACGTGGTAAGACGACAACAACTACGGAAGGCATGAATTGCAGTGGATGCAGTCAGGAGATTCAGAGTTCCTATCCCGTGTGATACTATGTGGCCCTGGGGTGGATTTGAGCCACTAGCTGCTGAAAGGGGATGAATAGACAAAGGAAGAGGAAATAGCTTAGAATAAACAAAGAAATCTGAAATATCCTACAACCAACAATAGATAGGAAATAGCTTAGAATAAACAAAGAAATCTGAAATATCCTATAATCAACAATAGATAGGAGATAGCTTAGAATAAACAAAGAAATCTGAAATATCCTACAATCAACAATAGATAGGAAATAGCTTAGAATAAACAAAGAAATCGGAAATATCCTACAATCAACAATAGATAGAAAATAGCAAACAATAGCAATAGAAACCTACTGATAAAACAGGGAAGGGCAGCCTCCGGTAGCCAGTGTGGGGTGGGCGACCTGAGAGACGAAGACAGAGGAGACAGACAGTTGAGATCTAGATGCGCTAGACGACGGATGGGAGTTGATAACGACTACAGCTGAACAGTTATAGAGTTGACTGTGAAATAGAGTCGTGGACAATTTTAGAGTTGACTGTGAAACAGAGATAGACGAATGTAACATCAATAGGACGGGGAGAAGACACACACACACACAAGTCCAACAGTCAATTTATATGTGAACATTGGCGTTTGTGTTTTTCCTTTCTTTGTTCATATTTGAACATGACGATCCGGCCATGAACGAAAAATCTACAGTACACGACGTTGGGAGTCGGCGATCTGCTGTGGGGCGTACGTCGGGTTACACCCGTCGCGGTTACCACCTGACGAAGGCCAGAGGAATAGTTGGCGAAACGTCGCGAAACAACTAAGAAAAAATGAGAATAATAGTCCGCAATAAATAAAATTAATAAATAAAACTCATCTCAATAAAGGATTCCAATTAAATAATATCTACCTCCAACTGTTCTTTTTTTTTTTTTTTTTTTTTTTTTTGGTATATGTTCCCAAGACTTTTTTTTTTTTTTTTTTTTACATTTTCACCCCAAACAAGGCAAATTGCCACTTTGGTGTAGGGGGCTACTATCAGGGGCAACAACTACTGGGGTACTATGTAGGGATTTGGGCAGCAGGGTGTCGGTTCACGTTACACTTGAACTTCTGCACGTCAGTACTGTTGGGGAAGCAGGGATCTGGAATGGAATTCCAGAGTCTTGCGGTTCTGGGGAAGAAACTATTGGAGTAAAAAGATCTTTTACATCTAGGGACCTCTACAGTGTGGAGGTGGGATCTAGTAGCCTGTCGGGTTTGTCGAGGGTGCTCGCGTCGTGGGGGCACAAGTGATTGCAGTTCGTCAGAGCATTCACCACTAAAATACTTGTAGAAAAGGCAGAGGGATGCAACATTTCGTCGATGGGACAGAGGCTGAAGCTTAGATGCCAGTTCAGGGCCTATCAGGTTTGCGACTCTCTTTTGAACCTTGTCAAGGAGCGAGAGACTAGTAGCAGATGCACCAGCCCAGATGTGGCAGCAATACTCCATACATGGGCGAATGGTGGCCTTATAGAGGTACAGGATACTTTCGGGTGTTAGTAGTTTTCTAGCACGGTAGAGAGAGCCTACCTTTCTTGCAGCGGCCCTGGCAATGCCTTCAATGTAATTGTTCCAACTCATGTTTCCTGTGAACGTTAGGCCAAGAGGTTTGAAAGATGGACTCTCAGATAAAGAGTCGTTGGCCATTGCTATGGGTGGTAGAGAGGGTTTCTTGTAATTATTGAATGAAACTAGTTTAGTCTTGGCAGCATTGAACGCGACCAACAACTTTTGTCACCATTCCACTACAGATTGGAGGTCTTCCTCTAGTGTTTCTGCCATTTCTTTAGAAATGTGTTCATTCGTCTTCCTGTCGTGTCTGCCATAGAGTGTAGTGTCATCAGCATATATACCCATCTCAGAGGCAATGTTGTCGGGGAGGTCATTTATGAATATCAGGAACAATAGAGGTCCAAGGATAGAACCCTGGGGCACTCCCGCATTTATATCATATTGTTTAGATGTGCGACCGTCGAGGACTACCTGGATTTTTCTCTTATCTAAGAAGGATTTAATTATGTTAAGTATTCTACCAGTGATACCGTATGATCTGATTTTACTGAGGAGACCCTCATGCCATACCCTGTCAAAAGCCTTAGATATATCTAGAGCTACCGCTCTGCCTTCCCCCGCTTTGTCCAGTGAATGGTATATACGTTCAGAGATCACAGTGAGGATGTCTGCTGTGGAACGGGCTTGTCTAAATCCATATTGTTTGTCAGTCAGTAGTTTAACATCTGTAAGATGATGGACTAGAGCATGGTTAATTATGGTCTCAAATATTTTGGCAAAAAGTGGGAGGAGGCTAATGGAGCGATAATTTGATGGGTCTGTCCTTTCGCCAGAATTCTTGAATACTGGTACAACAGAAGCAGTTTTCCAACAGCCCGGAAAGCAAGCTTCATTAAGACATTTGTTGTAGAGTTTGGAGAGAACTGGAGCTACTTCGGCTGAGCACTTTTTTAATAGCACAGCTGGGATAAGATCGGGTCCACATGCTTTTGAGGTGTCAAGGTTTTTTATGATAGCATGCACCTGAGCAGGGGTGATTTTCAGATCGTCTAGTGTGGCGTCTGTCCGCATAGGAAAGTCAGGTAGGGGGTGGTTGGAAGGGTCCAGTGTGGAGTTTGAGGCAAACCGACTGGCAAGCATGTTAGCCTTGTCGGTTGCTGAGGAGACAACCTCGTGATTGTTGGTTAGTGGGGGAATTGTTGATTGCCCATTATTTACTACACTGTTGTAGATTTTCCAGAAGTCTCGAGTTCCTAGTTTTTGTGCTTCGATGCGCTTTTTAGTGGTTTCCGTAAATTCTCTCTTAGCTGTCGCTATTTCTTTCTTAACGTTATTTCTAGCTTCTATATACTTCAGTCTGTTTGAACTGGACTTATGTCGGTTAAACCTACGGTATGCATGCTGCTTTTGAGTAATGGCAGTTGCACAAGTCGACGTAAACCATTGGGGAGAGTGGGGCTTACTATAAAATTTCCGCATGGGAACATGCGCTTCGATTGCAGTTTTGAACCAGTCAGTGGTCTCGTTTGCACATTGTTCAGCAGGGAGAGAGAAAATATTTTTCCATGGAGCATCTCTAATTAGTTCCCTGATGGCTTCCCAGTCAGCCTTATTATAATATCTCGTTGTTTTGAGCACTGGCTCTTCAGTTTTGGGTCTAGAGTTTAGGGCGATTTCAACCATTATCACTGCATGATCAGCGTTCCCGAGTGGGCTGTGGGCCTTCGTTATGCAGTCATCAGGAACTGTGGTCAAAAACAGATCTAGAAGTGATGCGCGTTGTTCTTCCTGGTCAGGGAAACGGGTTGGAAACGTAACAATTTGTGATAGGGAGTGAGATATAGCGAAGCTATGGGTTGTGCTGCCCGCTGCATCTGTGTGAGTAGAGAATCCAAGCCAGTTTTTGTGGTGGACATTAAAGTCACCAAACACATGTATTTGTGCGCTAGTGTCGAGGGACAGTGCCGTGTCTATGCTGTCAGATACTTTGTTTATTATGGAGCAGTCCTGAGTCGAGGGAGAGCGGTAGAGAAAATAATAGTAGCTAATACTGTGTTGCACGTTTAGTCTAAAGCACATAAAGGCTTGATCATCTGTTTCTAGGTTTGTTTCTCTAGTCAAGGGAAGGGTATTACGAATGTAAACTCCAAGTCTATGCATATGTCTGTCAGAGTCCTTACGGCAGAGTGGGAGATATCCAGGCATGTTAAAGTGGTTAGAGAGAATGGAGGAGTGTAGGTTAGTCTCACTTAGTGCTAAGATATCCGGGGTATTTGTTAAGAGAAATGCTTCAACATCAGCTAAGTTAGTTCTAAGCCCACGGATATTTGTGAATGAGAGCCTCAAGGGAGGAGGCAAGTTGCTGCTGCATTCGATGTTAAACATGTCCCACGAAAGGGAAATCAGTGCAGGAAGTAACGATTGCCGCTGGTCATGGGATTCGAATCCCACAACGAAGTCATCTCTGTTGTTATTTCTTATCAGCGTAGATTGTCAAAAATCAAAGTGGCAAGACAAGATACCAGACACAGAGGTTCTAACCCGATCAAACCTTCCGTCAGTACACACCATGTTGCGGCAGTACCAGGTTCGTTAGGCAGGTCGTATATGCCGCATATCTGATTGAAGACTCCCAAGACAACTCCTTTACGCTGAACTGTCCAAAGGAAAAAAACCTGCATAGAAGACAGCAAAAACGGTCCAAGGATATTCTAAAGGTCTCCCTCAAACAGTTTGGTTTTTATTCTAAGTCATGGGGAAAACTAACGCGATAGATGTTTCTGGCATGCTGCAACTCACAAAGGGCTACAATTGCTGAATCCGCATGCAATGAAGAACGCAAGAGAAAACGTGACATTAGAAAAAAAACAGAGCAATCAACATCTCTGATACAGAATTATCCCATAGGTGTCCAACATGCGGGAAATACTTGAGAGCTCGAATCCGTCTAACAAGCCATCTTCGAACCCACAGATCGATTGTATGCTCGCAGTCATCTTCGCAAGCGATAGACGGAATCATCATTAGCAGTTTTGAAATGCTGCCTTTTGTATTTCATCTCGCTTCCTAAGAGATGAGGGAGTTTCCCACGGCCACCGAGATATAGAAGGCCTGTTAACTGAAAAATACCTGCAGGCAATGTAGATAAGATTTGTCGAACTGTTACTGTCGATATTGTATGACGGCATTTCAAAAAAGAACATTAAAACATGTTAGAAAAGAAAAGAAAGGCATCCAATTCGATTAATAATTAAACTGAACTTTATTCAATATAAAATATAAATATCTATGTAAAATTGCTTCATTTTTAAGCAATATACAATCTAATACTGATACAACTCAATTATGAATTTAGGGAACAAACAATGAAAGAAACAAAAAACATAAACAATTCTTGGCCTTCGGGAAAAGATCACAGTGTAGTATCTGTTCTGATGCTACGATTCACCTTTTCTGTCCTCGGCCGGTGGAGGATAAATCCTTTATGACTGAGACAATTTTTTTTCCTATCCAAAGTGCCCCTTATTGGGGAGCTGGATTTCCCCACAAGATTATATGTTGAAATATTTAAATAACTATTACTTTTAATACAGAAATTACATTCAAAGTTTTAGTTTTCTGTTTTTCTATGTCCATTTTTTCCTTTACTATATTATAAGGTGAATATTGGTTAACAACTAAGAAAATATAATAAAAATGTACGATATTAAATCAGGATGGTGGCAAATTTGGGAGGGGACATTATTGTTATTTCACTCACTAGGCCATCATCAGTGATCGCTCACTGACAGTAACCTGTGGTATTCGCTGGAGACCGCATGACAAGTCTCCTCAGATTTCCAATGTTCTCCTCCTCTTGACCACTCGTGCAAATGATTGCGCGTTATCACAACAGCCGTTTGCCATTGATTTCTCGTTGCCATAAGCCATTGGTGTTTCCTGGGGTTTGGTTGACGAAATGCCCCTTCCAAGGTATCATCTACACCAGTTTTTTTTATATTATCATTGTTATTATAATAATAATAATAATAATAATAATAATAATAATAATAATAATAATAATAATAATAATAATAATAATAATAATAATAATGCTTGTGCAATGTACGCACCGTGCTATATTTTAGATAGTATTCCCAAGTCAAATTAAATTTTTATGGTACCTTTTCTTCATTAAATTGTTAGGTGGAATAATTAGAAAGCTCTTTCCCCTGTTAAGAATAGCTTTCTAAATAATAACGTTATTTCAGCAGGACACGTATAACATTTACTCGTACTTCACAGGGATCGTGGACCCCGCGTGAACGGTGTTTTTATTTAATGGTTGCTCCCTGTAAGCTCATGCGCAAAATGTTTTCTTTGGTTTATTTAATCACGAAAACATTTTGCGGGTACTATTTGAAGCCAAAACGGGGGGGGGGGCATTATTTGAATATGTATGGAAAAATAATTTCACAAAAAAACTAAAATCTTTAGTGGAGAAAATAATAAAAAATAAAATAAAATAAAATAAAAACAAGCACGAAATAAAAGTATGAATCAAATTTACCCCCAAAAAACGAAAAAAAAAATCCCAAAAAATAAATACACACACGATTAAAAAAAAAAGTCTGAGATATATACGAAGAAAGTGAAAGAAAACGATTTCAGGGAGCAATCATTGAATAAAAACACCGTTTACGCAGGGTCCACGTTCCCCGTGAAGTACACATTTATTTATAAGATAAAACACGAGAAAATATGTTAACTTAAATTTAATGTAAATTTAATGTACTCTTTATTTTTAGTTCATATCAAAACTTTAATTAAAACTGATTAGTTAACGAATTTTTAAGATGAAATTGTGTTCGTATGTCTTGATAAACAGAATTTCCTATTTCATTTTCCATTTCAGTCATTTAAATTATTTACAGTTGGAATATTATAAAACAAACAGAGTTTTATATATATTTCAAAGAAATAAATTACGTTCGATAAATAAATTACGCATCGATAAATAAATTACGCATCGATCGTTTTGGTTAAATAATAATAATAAAAAAAACTGTCGTGAAAAATGCTTCTAACTTTAAAATATTTGAAAATACTCAATGAAAAGTTATATTTATTATTAAAAGAACGGACTGAAAAATATTCTCATATAAAAATTGTTTGTTTTGCTGTTTAAAAATAAATAAAATGAAATATTCGATTTTCTTTGATAGACATGTAAGAAAATTAAAAAAAAACAGGTTCACTTACTGTCATAATTTGTTAGATTAAAATTATCTCAATGCGCAATAATATAATAATCCAAATATAGACTTGTTCTTTCTCTTTAGAAAAAAAAATGCTTAAATTACCACAAAGGGCAACGAAAAATATTTTTTATGGCTATTAGTGTGGTGACGTGGTTGAACACAAAAAACTTTAGTCACTGAATACCTATATGATGATCTGGTAATGACGTGACGCCGTCATGTTCATTGGCCTGTACTTACTCTCGGTGGTCTCGGTTTTCCCCGGTTTGTTTTGCATGTCATTACCCCCCCCCCCCTTTTTATTTTTATACAGGAGGCAAACGTGCCAGACTGGATGACAAAAGGTAGAACCACACTACTACAGAAGGACACGGAGAAAGAAACCGCCCCCAGCAATTATACCCCAATCACGTGCCTACCCACCATGTGGAAGATACTGAGAGCACAACTGAGGGAACAAATCTACCAATCACTGAATAACCATGGACTCATCCCCGAGGAGCAGAAAGGATAGCAAAAAGGAAAAAGAGAAACACATGATCTGCTATATGTTGATCAAAAGATCCTAAAGGAGGTAAAAAGGAAGAGGAAAAATTTAGCCATGGCATGGATCGACTGCAAAAAAGCATACGATAGAATCCCCCAAGCATGGATAATAGAATGCCTAAAAATGTATAAAATACCAAGCGGGATCACCAATGTGATAGAAAATGCAATGAAAACATGGAGACTGGAACTGACAGCTGATGGACAACACATAACAGAAATTAACATACAAAGAGGCATCTTCCAAGGAGACTCATTATCACCATTACTGTTCATCATAACCGTGAAGCCCTTGAATAGTATTCTGAGAAAGTGCCAAGCAGGATACAAGTTCCCCAATACAGAGGAAAAAATGAACTAACTGATGTACATGGACGATCTGAAACTTTTTGCAAGGACCGAAAAAGAGCTAGAGACACTAATTAACACTACCAGGATCTTCAGCCAAGATATCCAAATCGAATTTGGAATGGAAAAGTGGCACAACTAGTTATAAAAAAGGGAAAACTGTAAACTGCAGAAGGCATGGAACTACCCAACCAAACAGAAATGAGGGCACTAGGAGAACAAGACGGCTATAAATACTTGGGAATTCTGGAAGCGGACACCATCAGATCAACAGAAATGAAAGAGAAAATTGGAAAGAAATACCTTAGGAGAACAAGAAAACTCCTGGAAACTAAATTATATATAGAAACCTAATAAAAGGTATAAATACATGGGCAGTGTCACTAGTGAGATACTCTGGACCGTTTATAGGGTGTACAAAAGAAGAACTGAGACAGCTCGACCAGAAAACCAGGAAACTCATGATCATGCATAATGCACTACACCCAAAGGACGATATTGACAGACTCTACGTGAAAAACGGCGGGAGAGGACTGATCTCTATGGAAGACTGTGTGGAGGACACAAAAAAAAAGAACTAGAAAAGTACATAATGCAAAGCACTGAAAGGATAATTATGGCAGCGAGAGACACGGAGAAAACCAACAAAACAGAAAACAGAAAGACAAAAGACAAAAGACAAAACGAGAAAAGAGAAATGGGAAGAGAAACAACTCCACGGAAAATTTATAAGAATGACAAAAGATGAGAATAACGAAAACACATGGACATGGATGCGAAAAGACATATAGACCGAGAAACTGAATCTCTAATAACTGCAGCACAAGATAACTCGATAAGAACCAACCATATCAAAGCAAGGATCGATAAAACACAAGAAAACAGCAAATGCATACTCTGTGTACAAAGGGACGAAACGATAAACCATATAGTAAGTGAATGCAGCAAACTGGCGCAAAAGGAATACAAAAACAGGCATGATCAAGTGGGGAGGGCGGTGCACTGGGAATTGTGCAAACGGCTGCATTTTGAGCGTACAAATAAATGGTACAAGCATAAACCCGCAACAGCACTCGAAAACGAGAACCACAAAATCCTATGGGACATGGACATACAAACGGACAAACCCATCCAAGGAAGAAGACCAGATGTCGTAATAATTAACAAGAAAGAGAAATCCTGTCAAATCGTAGACTTTGCTGTCCCAGCTGACCACAGGGTGAGTATGAAAGAAAAGGAGAAACGAAGCAAATACACAGAACTAGCCAGAGAGGTAAAAGGGATTTGGATGATGAAGAAAATCAAAATAGTACCGATAATAGTAGGAGCACTAGGAACAATTCCGAAAAACCTGGAAAAAAGAATGGCAGAAATTGGAATCAGGGAAATAGCTGCAAAAATACAACGCCTAACGATAATGAAAACGGCTGAAATATTAAGGAAAACCCTTGAATGCGGAGAATAACACAAAACAATATAACAAAGAGGCATTACAGGGAATGAAGAACACCGAAGCTGCAGATCTACATGTTCTACACCACCCGATCATGCATCCCCTCCATTGTTTCACCATCGTAACCCCAATAGAAAAGTTATACCAAAGAGCCGAGAAGGGTCAAGGAGGATGGAAAGACCGAGGGAGCACTGGCCAGACCTCCGCTGGACAAGTGTGAAGAGAACTGGGATCTTGGGGAGGCTTAGTGCCACTCAAATTCCAGTATAAACCAATGACCACTGCCAGCGAGAAATCAATGGTAAGAGGCTGTTGCGATGATGCAAATTTATTTGCAAATGCTATCGAAGGAGAAGGAGAGAGCTGGACGTCTGGGGAGACTTGTTGTCACTCAGCTTCCAGAGAACATCATAGGTCTCCAATCAGATCGTTTGTTGACCTGTGTGAAAGCTCCATGTGATCTAATAATAATAATAATAATAATAATAATAATAATAATAATAATAATAGTAATAGTAATAATAATAACAATAATAATAATAATAATAAAAATAATAATAATAATAATAGTAATAATAATAATAAAAATAATAATAATAATAAAAATAATAATAATAATAATATGAATTAATAAAGAAAGACATAATATATATAAAATAATATCATTGATAATAACAAATAAAATAAAAATAGAAAAATCACAAATCTGTAAGATTTAAAAATTACCTCAATAAAAAGACTTTTACATGCGTATCTTAATAAAAACATACCCCTGGAAAATATTAACCTGGAATTATATATATATATATATATATATATATATATATATATATATATATATATATATATATATATATATATATATATAGGGTGAACAGAAAGTCCTTGGACCATTTTTAGTTTTAAAATTAAATATTGTTAAAATCACTTTTTCTCTTTTCGAATACAGTAAGTATTTAGTCTAACTATTGATCTAATTATTTTCAACAAAAATATTAAAATAATGTTGTTTAAACTTTCAGAAAAATGAGCAAACGAGAGGCCATGATTCAGCTTCATTGCGCGGGAAGGACAAACTCAGAGATTATTAAGCTCTTGAAAGTGGCTAAATCCACCGCGTACCATGTTGTGAACAGATTTAAGGAACTTGGTACATCTGAAGACCATCCTAGGAGTGGAAGACCTCGCACTGCTCGAACAAAGAAGGTGATTAAAGCTGTCCGAGAGAGGGTAAGGAGGAACCCGAAGAGATCTGCAAGACAAATGGCTAAAGACATGAATGTGAGTGTGACCTCGATGAGAACCATCGTAAAAAACGATCTCCAGTTGTCCCCCTACAAGATGAGAAAGAGACAGTACCTCACACCTGCTCAAAAGCACAAGAGACTTGAAAGAGCAAAGCTTCTTCTTGGAGAACTGAAGGCTGGCACGGCAGAGCGAGAGATCGTTTTTTCTGATGAAAAACTCTTCACAATTGAAGCGACTGTTAACAATCAGAACGACAGAGTTTACGCAAAATCTTCAACAGACATTGATGAATCCGTGAGAATAGTTTTCCGCCGACAAAAGCCGTCTTCCCTCATGGTGTGGGTTGCAGTCTCCAAATCTTGGAAGTCGCCTCTGATTTTCGTGGAGCAGGGGGTTAAGATCAACACAGATCGCTACATTAACGATATTTTGGTTCCAGCATTTGAAGAGATGAAAAAACACTTCAAAGATCAGCCTTTCACCTTCCAACAAGATGGAGCACCGTCCCACACCTCCAGAAAAACTCAGGACTGGTTCCAACGTCATTTTCCAAGATTCTGGAGTAAGGAAATTTGGCCTCCTGCATCGCCTGATTTTAATCCCATAGATTTTTTGGTGTGATCTTTGTTGGAGGCAAAGGTCTGTTCTGTTGCTCATCCAAGTGTTGATGCTTTGACGACATCTCTTCTGAGTGAATGGGCTAAAATACCTCAGGAAACGCTGCGTGCCTCGGTTGGTAACTTCAGACAGAGAATTGAACGTCTAATCGAAAGGAAGGGACATCACATTGAAAATAAATAATTTGAATTTATTCTTGGTTTCCTAACTTATAATTTTCATTCATGTTTAATTTATATTTTTGTAATTTTCTATTAATAAACCACTTTTGAATTGGTCCAAGGACTTTCTGTTCACCCTGTATATATATGCTTATATGTTCATATTTATTATAATATATATATATATTATAATAATTATATAATATAATATAACATTATATACATATATATATATATAAGAGTAAATAGTTAATATAACATGTTAAAAAAACACTTTGAAAAAGAGTTAAAAACATATTTAATTAAAAAGGAAACACTAAATAAATGGATAGTCCTTAATCCGCGGAGTTTCGAAGAAATACTTTCCTTCTAATCAGAGGGTAGGATTTAGCAAAATGCGGGATTGGATTTTGCTTGTAAAAGTATTTGATGGAACTACAAGCAAGTCATAGATCTTACTTGATAACAAATAGTGAAGCAGAGGGAATATGGCGAAGAAAAAAGTGATTTCACGTGAATGGATAGTCTGGTGAAAGGTAAAGTATCCAATGACGGTAAAATCCAAAAATGGAAATCCAAATTTTATATATATATAATCCAAATTTATTTTATATATATATATATAATCCAAATTTATTTTATTTATATATATATATATATATATATATATATATATATATATATATATATATATATATATATATATATATATATACAGTAGCAGGGAGGCTGAATGTTGCCCGGGATTGAATGATGATCAACGAATATTTCACGCTTCTATATTTTTATTGTCATCGAATTTCGTGGAATCGCCCGGGAGGAAGTTTCTCATGTTGCCATGCAATAATTTAGTTCAAAATATATGTTATTCTCCATTGCACTGTAGAGAACCTACTGTTTCTTTTATAAAATTATTTTATATAAACTTCTTTCCAGTTAACGAAAAAAAAAAACATGAAAATTACGAGGTCCCAATTTCGAATCTCGCTAGATTCAGCCACTCTGATGCGTCGTAGACGACGAAACACGTATCAGTGGATAATTATATTTTTAAAACAATATATATATATATATATATATATATATATATATATATATATATATATATATATATAAATGGAGAGAGAGAGAGAGAGAGATGGACGAAGTCAAATGCTTGAACTTAGTTCCTAACTAGATAAATCAATTCTTCAAATATACATAGATCGATCGAGCGAGTGAGAGAGAGAGAGAGAGAGAGAAAGAGAGAGAGTAAGAAGAGAGTTCTGATAATAATTATTTAGCCTCTTTAAGATCTTTCTCTTTATTATAAATCTTTGCATTGGCCGAATTCTTCAAGATGGGGTGTTTTTATTTCAAGTTGTGAAAATCAATCGATATTTAGTTTGAATCAGTGAATTATCGGTAATTGTCAATATTTTCCTTCTATAGAAAAACGGACTTTCAACTTCCGCTCTCCAGTCGTCAACCAACTGAAAAGAAATTCATAGCAGATCGATATTCTAATTATTAGCAAGAATAGCCAATGATTAATCGCATTGAAATATAAAATAAAGTTTGCTTAATCGTTCACAGCATCGTCAATTTCTATGTTGACAGTTTTTGTTGTTTTTTGTATTTTGCATTTTGTTTTGTATTTAACTTTTGTTTTTTTTGGGGAGGGGGTGTTTTTTGTTGTTGTTTAGTTAGGCATGTCTGTAAGAAGCTCCTTTCTGTGGGTCAGTCTGTCGATCTGTCACGCTTGAATTTGAAGCAAACAGAATTTTCGCCATTAAATACATGGATAGAAACTACGTATCTTATTTTAGTTCCAATCTGAGTTCGAACATCTCTCGAAGAGGCTCTGTTTGTCGGTCGATTGCTAATTGCTAAGCTTTACTCCTCAGATTTTTGACATTTTCAAAAATCAAAATTACATAATGGATTTTGATAAAAAATTAGACAAGAATTCAATTTATAAGGTTTAGTATCATTTTTTTTTTAATCTTCGTGAGGGACATAAACGTGATGCAAAACTATTACTCAGCTGCTAATTATTCTATTAGTCACGCCAATCACACTACAAGCAAAACATTAAGTAAATCTCGCTTCCTTTAATTTGCCTTTTAGTCCTCACATTCCAAGGGCGATGTTTCTGACAAAGAAGGAAAAATTGCTGCTTTCTCTACAGACTTGCTTTTGACCTTGAATTACTGTTTTTTTTTTTTAGCTCCTTACATTAAGTTGCTTTATGTCATGTCTGGAGCGATTTCCATAAAAAATACAATAGGATTCTTTGTAATATTTTACGCGAGAAAAGTTGTGTCTAATCTTGGCATATGGTTTTGTTTTGTTTTCAATTGCATCCCCTGGCAGACGACAGGTAAGAGTAAAGCGTAGTATCTGTTCTGATACTATACTTTATTTGGGGGGGGTCAATGAAAGACAAATCCTTATAGACTGAGATAATTTAAAGTTTTATCCCAATCCAAAATGCCTTTTTTTAGTTAGCTGGTTTCCTCACATTAAAAACCGACTTTGTGTTTTATTCTAACCCATTTGTTGATGGATCCGTCAATCAATTAGGCTTCATTTTAAAATAGCATTTTCATCATTCTGTATTGTTTGTTTTTTTTTTTTGTTATTTTTTTTTTTTTTTTAGATTTGGAAGCGGATCGATTACTTTTGTTCCGATTTTCAGCTTTCATCTTCCTTTTTATTTCTTTCTCTCTTTTTTTTTCTCTATTGTATTTAATTGATATTTTCTTTTGTCTTTTACTCTTTCACGTTTTTTTTTTTCTTCTTTTGCCTTTCTTTGTTTTCTCCTTTGTTTCATTGTGTTGTTTCGGGATTTTAGGAAAGCAAGTCAACAGAGGCGCATCACAAATATGATAACAATAGATGGGGCTAAAATTCAGGAGAGATGGGCAACAATTATATGTTATTTACATCGTTTTTAATTATAAGTTATAAATTAATGTTTTAGAAGGAATCGTGATTGTTGTATAGAATTCAACAAAATAAAATAAAACATAAAAACATCTTTATAATAAATGAAACGAAAATTTCACTATTGAAAAATAACGCAATTTACAAGGGAGGTTATATATATATATATATATATATATATATATATATATATATATATATATATATATATATATATATATATATATATGTATACGTAGATTACTGTTTTAAAAATAATAAAAATAAATAAAAAATGTTATATATACGTCCAAACAAATTATGGGCGACTTTCTAAAATAAATAAACAAAAAATCGAGCTTCGAAGCGAAGCCAATATTAACCGAATCTATCGTTTGAAAAAACAAAAAAACAAAAAACAAAAAATCTCTCTCTCTCTCTCTCTCTCTCTCTCTCTCTCTCTATCTATCTATCTATCTATCTATCTATATATATATATATATATATATATATATATATATATATATATATATATATATATAGTCTTGGAAGATTTTTAACCTTTAAAGCTATATAAAAAAAATTCTTTAATTTTTATATTTTTTTATCATTCATTGGAAAACTATTTAGTCAGTAAGTCATTTAATCACCTGCAATCAATGCATCAACTTGCTCTCTTGAATTCACAATAGTCCTAATGTTAATTTAAGGGATCATCAGTTGTTTACCGTGAAACAATGTTTCGGGGATTTAAAATCAAAACAGTATATTAAACGGCTCTCCAGCAGTGTTGATCAAACACCACTTCCCTTATTCACAAGAACAAAAAATGTTCCAGATATTGGATTTCGTTACCTACTCATATATACATTGAGTGCGGAGACAGTCCCCGATCTTGTAAAAATGCTAATTTAACAACTAATAAAGGATGAAATCAAACAAAAATCATCACACAATATCGTAGTAACCCATTTAACATTTCGACTGAATTATTTTCAATATGGCCGCCCTTGGTTGCACTTATTCATTCAAGTCTTCCCCTGATGCTCTTTACTGCGACACGGAGGGTTTCTTGAGGAATTTGGGCCCATTCTCGCTTAAGGTACTTCTTCAGAGCTTCCGTATTATCATGAACTGTAACGCAGGTCTCCGTCTCTAAAATGGACCAGACACAAAAGTCCAGAGGATTTATATCTGCAGATGAAGGAGGCTACACGTCCTTCCCCAAAAAGAAGAAAAGTGACTCTCACACCAATCCTGCGTTTTGTTTGCAGTGTGGGATGGCGCACCGTCCTGTTGAAATGTGAAGGGCCTATCCTTGAGATGCTTCTTCATTTCCACATTTGCACGAGTCAAAATATCCTCGATATACGAGTTTGCGTTAATTTTTGCGTCTTCTTTAACAAAAATGATAGGTGATCTCCAACTCTCAGAGATGGCAGCCCAAACAATTATCGAGGCAGGGTTTCCGCGACGGAATAGGGAATGCTATCCGCGCTCTTTGGCAAAATTCTGTCCTCCAGCAAGTTGAATTTGGTCTTGACAGTGAACATTTTCTCGTCAGAAATAATGATTTCACCAGTATTCGTGCAATCCATTCATTCGATTCAAGAGAATCTTGGCTCTCTCAAACCTTTTTTGTTTCTGCAATGTCGTGAGTTGTTGTCTGCTCGTCATCTTCAAGGAAGACAACTTGGGATCTTATCTAACAATAATTCTAACGCTTTTTTCTTCAATTTCCAAGCTCTTACGAGTAACCATTTTCTTCATGCTTCTCTTGGGGTTGCTCCTTATTTGCTCCTTATTTGCTCCCTAATGGCCTTAATTTTGGATGATATACGAGCATTTCTACACAACAGAAATTAAATTAACGAAAATTTGGATCTGAAAAATGAATATATATATATATATATATATATATATATATATATATATATATATATATATATATATATATATATATATATATATATATATATATGCAAAAACAATGAGCCAAAAACACAAATTTAGAAAATAAATAATGTCTTATTTTAATTTTTGAAAATTCGATTCGGTGACTTTCTCCTCACCCTATATATATATATATATATATATATATATATATATATATATATATATATATATATATATATATAGTATATATATATATATATATAAAAAAGTGAACGTGTCTGTGTGTCTGTCTGTGTGTCTGTGTGTTTGTTTGTGCACATTTCCCTACGCAATAACTCCGTCAATTTTAAGTCTACAGACTGGAAATTTGATATACAGGGTATTGAGATTTGGGAAAGTCTATGTGATCGGTTTTCGGCCAGAAATTTGGCTGTTTAAGGTCAAAGTTCAACGATTTGACCTTTTAGAACTCTACCAAACTCCTCCGACAATTTGGGGTCTAAACACTTGAAATTTTAGATGTAAGTGACTTGGACATGGATATAACTTAATAACTTGATTTGAGCCCAAAACAATAAATGTTAAGGTGTCATAATAGGGGTGAAGTTAAAAAAATTGACCGTTTTTTTGTTTTGTTTTTTTTTTGCTCAGCATACACCTCCAAACACCCGGGCAACGCCGGGCACCCATGCTAGTATATATATAAAAGTGAAAGTGTCAGTCTGTCTGTGTATATTTCCCTACACAATAACCAGTAAGGGTCAAAGTTTTTAAAAATTGACCTCCGCGGTCTCTACCAAATTATTCACACAATTTCTGGTCCAAATATTTGAAATTTTACGTAAAGGGTATTCAGAGATAGGGCAAGCTTTTTAATCGTTTGGATCGAAAATTTGAGCTACCAATATATAAATGTATGTATGTTTGTATGTCTGCCTATAACTTTCGAGAAGAGGCGACGGATTTTCACAAGATCCATATCGTTTTGAAGCTCGACCCTTCAGACGACAAATATCGAAAAATTGACTAAAAACATTAATTTCTTTACCCTCAACTGGGCACTTTTCTACAGGGATGGGTCGCTTTTTTCGACAATATTTTCGAAAGCCATCCCCTTTTTTCAATTGTCTAGCCTTAATTAAGACCTAAGTCACTTCCGGTTTGGTAGTGGTCGTAACAGCAAAGACGTCATGTTTTCCCCCGTTTTTTTCCTCCTTCGCGGTACGAGTTCGAGCCTGCCTTTCTACTACCACTTTTTTTTTTTTTTTGCTCAACACACACCTCCAAACATCCGGATAACGCCGGGTCCCCATGCTAGTATATATATATATATATATATATATATATATATATATATATATATATATATATATATATATATATATTGATGATTTCTACCGATTAATCGGAAATCATAGTAATTACGATGCTGATTTTGGAGAGTTTGTGAAGGGAGTGGGTACTTCCTTTATTTATTAAACTGGCGCAACGATACACACCACTCTCGTCACCTCGTAAAATTTGATGTTTTTAAACTACTTAATCAATTTACATGATTTTGTTTTTAATTGTATTTTATTTTAGTTGTGTAACATCATGAAGAGTGTTTTGTAATTTTTGTTTTTAATTAATTATTTAATTAATTATTTAATTAATCATTTTTAATTACACAACAATAAATATTCCTAACAAACGTCTATTCATGACATTTTCAGTTACAGATGATGTAAATAACATACAATTGCTGTCGATTTTTTCTGTATTTTTGTTTATTTTTAATTAGTTTGAATTTTGGACAAGAACCCAAATATTATCTGATGTGGCTAATCATCATCATCATCATCATCATCATCATTATTATTATTATTATTATTATTATTATTATTATTATTATTATTATTATTATTATTGGTTCTTCGATTTCCCTTTCGTCCAGAGGCATAGCAACTCTCCAGAGGAGCGAGACAAAATGGCCGCTCAGGGACAGTTCAATAAAACTTTTTTCCCAATATATTCAAAGTTTAAATAGAGGAATTAAATGCGAAATGCTTTTATCCTCCATCTGAACAAATAGCTCCGATATCATTGACATCGTATCCGCCATTAAAGATGCAGACGGAAGTTAAGTCCCTTTGGGATAGAATCATGTCTGGGTCACTTAACTATGCAATCGGTCAGTCCAATTCGGTTTGCTGAATAACTTCGTTACAAAGAATCAAAATGTCTGACAATCCAGCGCCAATGATATCAAATTATAGGAATGAACTTTGGTATGAATTACAAGAACTATCGTAAGCCTATAATGTTATTATCACATTACTGTCTGACGATTCCCTTCTGGATGAAATGCGCTTATTTAGCTTAATTCACATATATTTTCATAACTTACTAACTAGCTCTACTCACGTATTGAGTACTCTTGAAGTAAATACTGAAAATTGATACATAAAATATATCTCCTTATAACATTTTATGTGTATACACGATGGTATATATATATATATATATATATATATATATATATATATATATATATATATATATATATATATATATATATTAATATTCTAGTTACGCCATAATTGAGCATTCATATACTGTATTAACAAACACCAAGACTTCAAAAAAAAGAATTGATAGCAACAAAAAGTGTATTCCATTGTTAGTTACACTTGTTTCAAGACTAATTGGATTTAAATCAAAAAATAAGATAGCCGATATTTTTGTAAACAAAGAAGCAAACATAAGTCTAATACGAAACGAATATAATCGTAACGATCTAGCCTAGTTGATTTGGCCATATTATAAATATAAAAATAAAATTCTAAAAAGTTTTTTTCAAAAATAAGTTATGTGAAATAAAGAAATATAGAAATATAATTTAAGAAATCAACAATATTAAATGGGTACAGGTTTTTGTGGTAACTTCTTATGACAGGTTTTTAAAATAGTGATACGAAAATTAGGAGATATATAAATATATAATAATATATATTTATATTTAAATAAGCTCCTGACAAAGATGCGTCCAGGATAAATGTTTTCGCATGCTTTATTTCCTTTAAGGGTAATGTCTTTACATAATATTCTATTGTTAAAGTGTTTTTTATTCAACAAGTCTGAAGAAAGGCTATTTATGTGAAAATCTTCAAACGCCATAATGTTTGAATTTGTCCAATTAGTTTTGAAACAATTGTAACTAACAATGAAATACACTTTTTGTTGCTATCAATTCTTTTTTTTGAAATCTTGGTTTTTGTTAATACAGTATAATATATATATATATATATATATATATATATATATATATATATATAAAGCTCTCTTCAGCCAATACTCATAAGAGATGAGTATTGGCTGAAGAGAGCTTGATATGGGTATCTAAAACGGTCCTATTAATAGGGTTTGAAACCGACGGTACCAATGACTTATCTTATCTAAGACCTTCTGTAAACAAAATGTAAATATAAATAATGCGCTCTTCTTTTCGGATTTTCCTTATAATTGAGCATTGCTGGGTTTATTTTTCCAAAAAAAAATCTAATTGCATATATATATATATATATTTTACAAAGGCATCACCACATTATCAAGGCCAAGAGGCCACTCAAGGATAAGGGTTAAAGAGTGTACAGTAGAAATTGGACAATATAGTAATCATTAGTAATGAAAATTTGGTAAATTTGATAACTTATATGGAACGGCTCATCAAGAACTTATTTACGCTAGACTTGAAGACAACCATATTGTAGTCAGCCGGAAAGCAGGAAAACGGAAGACAATTCCACAGGCGTGCAGTTCTAAGAAAGAAGCTTTGTTCATGAAATCTACGTTTAGGTTTAGGCACAGATAAAGAGTGAGGGGAATTATTGATAGTGTTTACAGCTAGACGACTGTTTCTTGTGAAAGTTTGGCGAGGGGGGGGCATAGATTGAAGCTCAGTCGAACACTTTCCATGAAAATAACGATACATCAGAGACAGACTCGCAACATCTCTTCTGTGAGATAGAGGTTGCAAGGAAGAGAAAAGGACATCTCCTACGAGGCTACGAAGTCTATTTTGAACTCTATCAAGGCAGGACAAGTCCTTTCTAGCAGCTCCTGCCCAGATGTGGAACAGTATTCCATCCTTGGACGTACCTGGCTCTTATATAGATAGAGAATTGCATCAGCAGTGAGATATCTACCGGATCGATAAAAAGATCCCACCATTTTTATAGCGGCCTTGGCAACAGATTTGATATACGTGTTCCATTTAAGATCAGGATTAATGGTCAAGCCAAGAAGTTTGTCAAAACTTGAGGCCTCCTGAAGATGAGAGCCATTCATTTCAATTGATGCCAGATGTGGATCAGAATGTTGATGATGTAAAGAGGGAAGCTTGGTTTTAGATGCATTAAAAGTAACCAGCCACTCCTTACCCCATTGTACTACGTGCTCAAGATCAGAGGAGAGAGAATTGGAGAGAACTTGGTCATTTACTGTCTTAGATGTGCTACCATAAATGGTAGTGTCGTCAGCATAAATGTCTACAAATGATGTAAGGATGTGATTTGGAAGATCATTAATGTAGATCAGGAAAAGAGTTGGGCCCAGGATGGACCCCTGAGGGACACCGGCATTAATACTGTGAGCTTCTGATTTTTGCCCCTCAACTACTACTCTTATGAACCTATCAGAAAGAAATGATTTAATAATTGAGAAGACATTTCCAGCTATACCATAGCTAGAGATCTTATTAAGTAAACCTTTATGCCATACCCTATCAAAGGCCTTAGATATGTCAAGAGCAATTGCCCTAGAAAGGTTGCCTCCGTCGAGAGATTTGCTAATCCTATGAGATATAACTGCAAGCACATCTGCTGTAGATCTAGCAGAACGGAAACCATATTGAGTGTCACTAAGAAGGTTATTTTTGTTGAGATGGTTGATTACTTCTGTAATATATATATATATATATATATATATATATATATATATATATATATATATATATATATATATTCTCATTTACCTTATTATCATGGTGTGGAGAGAACTTGATATTCTTTTATATTGTCTTATCTCCTACACATTCTTGATGAAAAATTGATCGGTTCAATTATTCCCAATAAATTTTATTGGCAAAACATAGCTCAGAGCAGCAAGCCATGCGAATAGATCGTCAGGATATATTTAATCTATTTTACGTCCAGCTGTGGTAGGCGTCATCATGACCTCGTTATGCAGATTTACATTCCCGTTGATGATGCTGTATGCCAGAATCAGATCCCCTCGCATCCTTTGCTGCTCAAGTAACGACAAATGTAATCTTTTGGTCCGCTCTTTCTACTATTTACCTACCTTCACAGGAGGATCAGATTTGACCTAAGGTTGAGTTTAATGTTAGTTACAAGATACGAGCCAAGGGATGTAGCGGTTGCATGACGAATCTCTCTTGTTTGTATGTACGCGCAATTTGTTTGCGTTATGTTGAATTATGGTTCAACTTGGTGCATGCGCAGTTACGTTCAGACTTATATAATGGCGTATGCGCGAGAACATTTATCAGTGAAAATTAATCAGTTCGAATATTTTCAATCAATTAATCACATAGTAGCGTAAAACAGCCACTAGATAAGAACATTGTTTTAAAGCGTCGATAATGTAAATACGATTTTAATTTCTCATTTTCATTATTTTCGTATGCTGGAATATTTTTTTTATTCACCAGCAGTTTATTTTTCTTTTCTTTTTAATTTACAACAGCTATATCAAACTTATATTGTGTTAAATATAGGGGATATAAATTCTATAACTTGCTTTGGAGATGACAAAATAAATAAAAGAAAAAATTATTACAAATTGTGCTGCATTCTCCTCTACTCCGGGGTAGGGGAGAGGCGACTGTCTACTTGTCACAAGCAGTTTAAAATTAAATCATACCTTTAATTCTTCTCACTCCTGAACGTTCACAATTTCAGCTGATCCTCCGATGATTGAGGACACTCCATCTTTTATTGTCTCTGAAATAAATAAAAAAATAAATAAATAATTAGCACAGGAACAAAAAAAGATAGAATTCGTTTTGATGGCTGATTGATTTTGATCAACGGCACGAGTAAAAATCATGCAGGATTCTAAGAGACCTTGACCGTCCTTCATTTTTCGGGAAGCCTTTTTATGAAGCAGTTTTTATTTGAATTATTGAAAAATCAAAACATTAGAAACTACACAATACGTTTTTTTTAAATTTTAATTTGAAATATTTTGGGTGATAGACATTCTTATCAAAGAAAATAGACGCTGTTTAATACTTTTGAAGTCACTTTTAAATCGTATGGATTCCTGCCAGACAACATAAGGCGATAAAAATTGTATAGGAGATAAAAAAAAAAATGCTATTTTTCATTCGTTTGTTTTTAATATTATTAAATGAGAAACAGTTTGGAATTTAAAATCGCGGCATCAGACATACAAAAACCTGGATTGGAAACCATGAGTACTGAAACTAAATAGTCTTGTTCTGAATTATAAAAATAATTTATTTACAAAATTTCGTTTCGTTTCAGTTGAACTTCGGTTCGTTTTTACATAGAGCAGTAATTCCGGTCTGTCAGACTCGATTTTGTAAACGTTCAATGCGATTCTTGCAGCATATTTCCTCATTTAAAACGTGTTTTGTTCCGTTTATATGCATAAATAATAAAGAAATTGTCGCAGTACGCTTCAGAACACCGGCATTTTTCCATTCAAATAAAGAAAACACACAATGGCGGCGTTTCGCGCCAAAAATGTAAGCCACGCGACTAGCACGTGCGATTCACGTGCGTCTATGTGTGTAGTCGTTTTCGCGTGGGTGGGTGTTGTGTCAATTTTTTTTTTTTTTTCATTTTTTTTTTTCCGTAAACGATAAGAACATAAGATTTTATTTTTTCAAATAATTACAAACAAGACTTTTAATTCCAAATCGAATCAAACATAAATACAATCAATTTACATTTGAAACTATTTCACCAGGCTCGATAAGGAGTTAATCCTATTCATTTTTTGTTTGTTTGTTTGTTTTTTGGGGTGTTTTTTTTTGTTTGTTTGTTTTTTTTGGAGGGGGGGGGGGCTGAAAGCAACGTCTGCTGTAACGATACTCTTTAATGAATACAGCGCGTCTGCGACCAAAAAGTTTTCGACGCGGCTAGGGAGCAGGAAGACTCCCAAATCACAACTATTGACGCGCCCAGTCAAGTCGTTTGAGCCCAGCAACCTCCGAAGGGACTTTGCAGCAGTAATAGCAGTTCAAACACCCCTTTTCAGGGCTCCGATTTCCACACTACTTTTATGTGATCAACAAACTACTCCTATGCGAACCACAAACTACTTATGTGATGCAACTACTACTGCCTGTCTTCTTCCTGAGACTATTCATCTTCAACCAGCGGACTCCGGTTCACTCCTGTGGTTTCCAGCGCCTTCTGCAGCCCTCAACGCCTCCTGTAACCCTCAGCGCCTCCTGCTGATTTTTAGCACTTCCAGCAGCCTTCTAGCGCCTCTTGCAGCCTCTTGCAGCCTTGCAGCAGCCGTCAGCGCCTCCTGCAGCCCGCAGCGTTCCAGTGACTGTACCCGTAAGGTTACCCGTTTCAGTCCTTTACTTTTCCATGTTTAACTTAACCATATTACTTTTCATGCTCGCATTTTTCTATTGTAATCCATTACTTTTTCAGGCTTCCAATAAATTCACTTGTTCTTTGTTTAATTTCAGTCTTATCTTTTTTCCCCCATAAACACATATGTAATAATGTACAGCACTCGTCTACTTTCAATAAAATCTCCCCAATTATCTCCCTTTCATGCTTTCATTCTCTTCGTTTCACTTGTTACTTCTCTTTCTGCGACAGCAGTGAATTAATAGCAGCAGTAGTCGCTGAAGCGACGCGGTTGCTATGGAAATCAGTCATAAAAAGCATCGCTCACCTCCTTACATATTTTTACGATTTTGAATACCAGAGAATTCATCATAACTTTTGTTTTACTGAACGAATATTGAAAAAAAAAATTATTATATAGCTGAGAAGGTTATCTATAAACTAATAATTGTTTGAAATGTGGTAAAAAAAAAATGAGTGAGCGGTGAAGCATTAAAGCAGTTCTAAATTACTAAAACTGCCGTTTAACCATATATTCAAACGCGGTAGTGTTTGAATTATATATATATATATATATATATATATATATATATATATATATATATATATATATATATATATATATATAAGTGAAAGTGTCTGTCTGTCTGTGTGTTGTGTGTGTGTCTGTGTACATTTCCCTACACTATAACTCCGTCAATTTTCAGTCTACAGACTCGAGATTTGATATACAGGGTATTGAGATATGAAAAAATATTTGTAATCCGTTTTTGGCCAGAAATTTGACTGTTAAGGGGTCAAAGTTCAACGATTTGACCTTTGAGAACTCTACCTAACTCCTCCGACAATTTTTGGTATAAACACTTGAAATTTTAGATATAGGTTCCTTGGACAGGGGTCTAACTTAATAACTTGATTTTAGCCCAAAACAATAAATGTTAAGGGGTCATAATAAGGGTCAAAGTTAAAACAAATTTACCTCTGCGGTCTCTACCAAATTACTCACACAATTTCTGGTCCAAACATTTGAAATTTTACGTAAAGGATATTCAGACATAGGACAAGCTTTTTAATCGGTTTGGGTCGAAATTTTGAGCTACCAATATATAAATGTATGTATGTTTGTATGTCTGCCTATAACTTTCGAGAAGAGGCGACGGATTTTCACAAGATCAGTATCGTTTTTAAGCTCGACTCTTCAGACGACAAATACCGAAATATTGGCTAAAAACATTAATATCTTCACCATCAACTGGACACCTTTCTACAGGGAGGGGTTGCTTTTTTCGACGATATTTTTTTAAAGTTATCCCCTCTTTTCGATTGTCTAGCCTTAATTAAAACCAACGTCATTCCGGTTTGGCGGTGGTCGTAACAGCAAAGACGTCAGATTCCCCCCCTGTTCTTTTCGTACAAATCAAATCGTATTCCTTTTCTTTTTAAACTTTTTAACAACTTTTCCCCCTTCCAATT
The DNA here is from genome assembly GCF_053919585.1 of Euprymna scolopes. NCBI lineage: Eukaryota > Metazoa > Mollusca > Cephalopoda > Sepiida > Sepiolidae > Euprymna > Euprymna scolopes. The sequence goes on from NC_136492.1 coordinate 73,610,851, forward strand.
CGTTTTTTATTATTAATATTTTTATTATTCATATTGGATGAGTTTCAGTACAAAGTATCATGTTTATCTTTTTTAATCCAATTTTGAAGTTTTCTAACGCTTTCTGTAAAAAATGCCTGCTCATTATCGACAGTCTGTGTTCCACTTATCTTGCTTGCTAGGACCTATGGCGATGACGTCATTTTTCAGCTGACAGGCCATCTGTGACGATGGTCACGATTGTTTCCCGGGGAGAGTTACTTGGTTGAGGAACGTACTGAGAACGCAACCAGCTCCTCGGGGGAATAGACAATATCCAACGATAGGCACATGGAAACATCAACGCAACGGGTTGAGATGTCGTCGGCTATAACAGCTGGCATGGGTCGGTTCTTATCTTCATTGCGTCATACATGCATCTTTCCATCGTCTGCATTAATGGCATGCTGGAATTTAACGCTTATACAAAAATAGCGAACAAATGCATTTTTATTAAAAAATATATAATTTATTTAACATTTAACAAGTAGGAAGTATATTTAGTCGCCCCATTGCGTGCACACCAAACTACTATATCCCGCGCATACGGGGTGCAAGCTGTTTGAAACAATAGAATTATATTTAATTCTCTCTTTCTTCATTGAAAGAGAGAAAAATGGCGTGAAAAAGAGAAATAGAGAAATACAGAGAGAGTGAGGGAGAGAGAGAAAGAGAGACATTCATACATAACGTTTAAACATTGTTTTGTTTTTGTATCCATGAGTTCTTTCGGATTTAACCTTTCAAATTCTAATGTCTTATATCGTTTTGCCTTGGTTCAATATTATAAACAAACTGTCATTCTTGGCTTGAGTCATACCAGAATATTTTCAAAATCACAAACACCTGCTTAACACATTTGCACCTCACAAGTACAGACAAGGTTCATTAATGTAGAAGCCCCCAGCTCCAGGGGTACTCTACATTATGCCACAACAGCCGTATTAATTACTATTTAGTACCGCAAGGATGATCGTGGTTTCGTGGCGTTCAGTAATGGCAACTCATTAAACTAATCAGCTCGTTATAAAAAGGCATCAATCCGATAATTTTTTTTTCTATTTACATGTCGGTGCAAAAGATTTTGCCGATTTAAATTTCATCTTGAAAATTTTTTAAAAAACTGTTTTTGAACATCTTTATTCATATCAATAACGATATTTACTTTTTATAATTTGATTCCAGCTTCTAAATACCTCGCTTGTAAAATTCTTCAGGTTTTGTATGTGAATTATGAATCTGACTCGTGTTCTATTTCATCTCGTGATGTTAACCTAAGACCAGCTTAATGGTCTTGTATTCCACGAATTAAGTGATAATCCAAGGGAGATCGGTAAGGAGAATATGCAGAATGAGGCAAGATTTCATAACCAAACTCACCTGGGATATCTTTAATCAGTAATGCTGTGTAATGATAAACATTATCGTGATGGAATATGATTCCCTTTTTTTGTTGACTAAAGAAGGTTGTTTTTCTGAGAATATTGCAGAAAAATCATGAACGCTGCTTTAATAATCTGAAAGAAAAACTTATAAATTAATCATCGTGATATGTTTAAGCAATAACAATATGAATAAAATAAATTACAACAATGGTCTAAAATGCTCCTTTTACATAGTGGCAAAAACTTTATTTGTCTCTCGACAGGTACACGATGTGACACAAGGTTGAGATTAATGTGACGTATAGGAGTATGATCATTAGTAGGCATAACGAGGGTGCTCATGTCTCTTTTGGATTTTTTAAAAAAAATTTCTTATTTTGTTCATGCCAAGGATCGTTTTAAGATTCTAACCGTCCCTTTAAGTGCAATTGTTTGAATCTACCTTGCACTTGGTTCGCCAGATGAATTCCCCAGGTAATTTTGGAAATTCTTTTTTCATGAGTCCAGTTGCTCTTATAATTACTAGAATAATGGAGATCTTATTTATTTATGTTAACTGCACCGTTGGATGTAGGTTGATGATAGTGTCCGAGTGAACAAAGGGATAATACAGTAAGAAAGTTCGGCTGTCAAAAGGCTACGAGCGGTTTATCTTCAAGTAAGGTGGTCGGTGCTTGGGTATCCAATGGACAAAAGTAGAAGAGAGGAGAGGAGACATATTTTATAGTCTGCTTTCAGGAAACTCTCTGGCTGCTGTCTGCGATTTCCAAAGGAGTTGAAATAGACCTTTAACGGTCGGTCGAAATTAATGAACTCTGGAAGCTGATTGGTCCTCTTATTACCGAATCACTTCACAAAGGGGCTGTTCTCCACAATGAAATAAATCGCCATTGTTTATGACTGCTGCAAATAAACAAGTAGTGAATGTGTAAATATGAGAGCAGAGAAATAGATTGCTGGCATGTCAAGCTTCTGCCGTTCCTTTTGTTCTCGTTCAGCTCCATTTTTTTTTCTTTCTTTCCTTCCCCCTCTTTTCTTTATAAACTCCCTGGACTAACTTTCACCCTAGATTTAAAATCGAAGATATACGGTATGCTCTTCTCATCTTGAGTGTTATTTTCACAACGTTTTGGCCGATGTAACCTCCGGCTTTCTTCAGCTCGAACTCGGGAATCTTACCGTAGATTCTCAAGTTCGATAAGAGACACCTGAAGAAGGTCGGAAGTTACATCTGCCAAAAGGTTTTGACAATAACACTCAAATGAGAACAGTAGTTAGTACAATACGAATAATAAAAATTCTTAATCCTCATCTAAAAAAAAATCAGAAGCATGCATCAAATCTGTTGCTAAAAGTGGTTGGATCGTTCTATTGTGTCCAAGTGAAGAAAGGAACCAATTAAGAAAGTTTGTTTGGCTGTCCAAAGTTTTATTGTGGTAATATACCTTTCTTTTTTTCACATATCAAGGCCCGGGTGCCACTCTAGAATAAGGGTTAATGTGTGTATTGTAGTCATTGGGACAATTGCATAATAATCGTTTGTAGAAGTAATTTGGTATAATTAGATCATTTACGAGGACGGCTCAACAAGAACTTGTTTACGTTGGACTTGAAGATAATGATATTGTAGTCAGCTGGAAAGCAGACCAGCGGAACAGAGTTCCACAGGCAAGCAGAAGCTCGGTTTATGGAATCCGTGTTTATGTTTAAGGCAACGATAAGGAGTGGGGGAATTTATTGATAGTGATTTTGGCTAGACGAGTGTTTTTGTTTTTTTGTGAAGGATAAGCGAAGGGGGGAGGCATAGATTGGAGCTCAGTCACTTCGCCAAAGGGCTGCTCTATGCAATGAAATAAATGCCAGTGTTTATGACTAATACGAATACCAATCAATCCGATGATTTTTTTCTTTCTTTTTTTTTTTTTTTTGACTTACCTTAAACGCAAGGCATATTGTCACTTAGACGTAAGGGGCTACTAATTGGGACCATGCCTAAGAAAGATTAAGATGTTTTCGTTTAGGTTACATTTGAACTTCTGCATATCAGTGCAGCTAGCGAAGTAGATAGCAGAAAGGGGATTCCAAAGTCTAGCCGTTCTATGGAGAAGCTACTAGAGTAGAAATCTTTCTGTCATTCAGGGACCTCAACAGTGAAGGGGTGTGATTTTGTTGCTAAGCGGGTTTGTCGGGGATATGCGTGTCGAGGGGGCACAAGTGCAATGAGTTCGTCAGAGCACATTCCATTAAAATACTTGTAAAACAGGCAGAGGGACGCAACATTGCGGAGATGGGACAGGGGTTGGAGCTTAGTTGACAAATTCTTTTTCAAATATAATTTATCTTCCTCTCCACGTAGCAGGGGCATGATAGAATGTCGAATTGAATGTAGAGTATGAAGTATGCGAATATAGCCATTACGGAGCAGCACAAGATGGATCTAGACTTTATGACCTTCAAATAAGTTTATATAGATAAAAATTCATGTAGAATCTCTCTCCATCCACCCTCTGTCTGTTTGCCTGACCCTCTCTCTCTCTCTCTCTCTCTCTCTCTCTCTCTCTCTCTCTCTCTCTCTCTCTCTCTGTCTCTCTTGTTGGTTTGATGGATTACGTTGGCATTTTGTGACATCCTCAACAGTGTACAATTATCGCCCTCGTCCGTGACTTTCGTATTATTATTACAGAGGGACATGCCTCATCTCTCTGTTTGAAAGCATGACGTCATCCTTTAGTGACGTCATTTACTGAGTACGGTTATTCCTACTTCAATTTTAACGTATGACATCACACACGATGACGCAATTCACTTTATACAAATAGATCTACAGATATCACAACATACTCCTTTCTCTCCGTTTCTTTCTTTGTTATTCTTCATAAAAAGAAAGAGTCTTTGTTTATAAATTTTAAAAATCAATTTTGTTAAACTGTATTTTTAACAAATACAGAAACTAATCCTTTGTTCGTGTTTCTTAAATGAAAAAGGCACAATGCTCTCTATGAGAAGCAGGAATTCGTTTTTATCCAACAGAACCTGTTGTGAGTCGTTTTTATCCTTTTGTAAATTTATCAGCTGTTTCAAGAACTACATATCGAGATGGGTCTGGCGCCCCAGCTGTCGGTGCTTGAACTGTGTGGAGTGCGTGTTTTGCCGAAGGTACACACACGACTGGACTTACTTTAAGGAAATAGACACGCCGGATTTTTTTCGAGAGCCTTTTAATTCGACATTCAACGTCCGGAGACATTCGTTTGATTCACTCAAACTGCCCATAACGAAGAAGCTGAAAAAGCACATATCACATTAAGGTCAGACAGAAAATAGATTTTTGGATAACCGTTAAATATCGTGGCCATGGCAGAATGCAAGAAAAAAATGTGTATATTCATTAAAAGCGGCTTTATGTTATTTTTGTTAAATAAATGAGGAATCACGTCGATTTAAAATCCAGTAAATATGATGCGGGTAACTCGAGGAAAATACGCTTGAAACATTTAAGCAATATGGTGAATAAGCAAAATCACACGACATCAGGTTACATTCGGTGGCCATATTGTTTCGATTTTGCTTATTCACATATTGCTGAATATCTCAAGATTGTTTTTCTCAAGTTGCATGCATAATACTAACTAGATTTTAACTCAAAATGATTCTGCATTAATCAATATACTAGCCTGGGTGCCCGGCGTTGCCTGGGTGTTTGAAGGTGTGTGTTGAGCAAAAATATATTTTAAAAAAAATGGTAGTAGGCAGCCAGGCTCGAACCAGTGATGTGAAGGCGAAAAAGAAAATCTGGCGTCTTACCCCTACTCCATGACGCGACCGGAAGTTCGGAACGTTAAAATTACGCAAAGTCAATCCAACCGATACGATGACTTGCAAAAGTGGCTAGCAAAAAATCGTTCCCCATTGTAGAAAACTGCCCAGTTGAGGGTGAAGGAATTAATGTTTTTGGCCAATTTTTCGATATTTGTCGTCCGAGACAGCGAGCTTAAAAATGATACCTCGTGAAAATCCGTCGCCTCTGTCGAAAGTTTTAGTTTTTACATGATGATGATTGCAACGTCTTGTCAGATGAGTGCCACTCCCTCAGACACAAGCCCAAAATGACTTCCATCACCACAGGACCATTTCAATAGACAAATGCGTGAGGGAGTATCTACACACAGATGATGTTACAGAGTCTTAGCTTTGTACGACAGCTAAGTCTCTCTCTCGGTTCAAAATGTTGAGATCCAGCAAAAAGCAAGAGCAAGATAGCCAGCAACAAGTTAAACTGCAGACCAGCTTAATACAGGTACTGGTCTCCCGCTTTATGGATTTTTAAATTAGAGATTTGCTTCTCCTAGAAAGGTTGCCTTCACCACGGCTTACGGGAGCCCTCTCCACCCCAACGCAGTTTTTACATACGTACATACATACATACACACATACATACATTACATACATACATACACACATACATACATACATACACTTAAACAGACAGGTGAGATTTATATTATACATAACAAAAACAACAACATAAACCCATTTTAATGCTTATACAGCATTATTTGCATTCTATACTGGCTACGATATTTAACTATTACCGATTATTATTATTATTATTATTATTATTATTTACGCACTAGGAGTAGCAATCACGCCACCACAAAAGATTTATCTTTGAAAACAACTTGTGGTGTTCTCTGGAGTCTCCCCGGATTTCCAGTACTCTCTACCTCTTTCGATAACCTTTGCGAATGATTTTGCGTTATCGCAACAGTCGCTTACCATTAATTTCTCATTAGCAGCGACAATTAGTCTTCACTAGAATTTGGGTGGCAATAAGCCTCCCCAAGGTCTCAGTCCTCTTTGCACTCATTCAGCGGAGGTCTGGCTAATGCTTTCTCTCCTCGGTCTTTCCATCCTTCGTGACTTTCACATCAACATTATGTAAATAAGCGAAATCGAAATAAGATGGCTACCGATTTTGACCTGATGGCGTGTTGTTGTTGTTGTTGTTGTTGTTGTTGTTACTATTATTTATTTTTTTATTATTAGACTAGATCCAACACTAACCTTAATCAACATGATGCATTTCTGTGCGCATTTGTTGTGATTTGGTTTATTTTTCTATGAGACATTTTTTTAGCGGGAGGGATCAGGTTTTGAGATCCTGAACAACTAATATCATCTAGGGTGACATCATTTTTGGCTTACATTCGTATATTTTAGTGTACTTCGCCTTTTCACATTTTTTCCGTGTGTTTCAAATCGCAAATTGCTTCGACCATTTCCGGTTTGTTTCGCTATCGACAACATTCTGGTCGATATGAATCCCTCTCCTATCTAAACGCCACTTAAATAAAATTTTTAAAGAATTAAATAAAAAAATTTAAAAAAAATTTTTTTTTTAAGTTACTGGAACAAAATACAACTACCGGAAAAGTACGAAGTTAAGAATTATTATTTTAATGTCCATCATAACCTAACGTCACTAAAACGAAAGCAAAAATATCCCCTCCCACAAGAAAAAAAAATTAAACTCCGAACTATTTTTCAAAGCAAGAAATATTTTAGCTATTTTATAATTTTTAAAAATGTTTTTCGTTTGTTTGATTTTTTTTAACAAAATAGGAATTACGATTGGTCTGTCGACTATTTCCGTAGATTGCATTAAAGAAATTAACGAAGACAGAAACTGTTTACGAAATTGGTGTTTGTTAAGATAGATTCAACGGATACATTTTTGAAATATGTAGGTTTAAGCAAAAACAACATTACTTACTTAATTGTCATATTGAAAATAGTAATATATCCCAAAATTATTGTCAGCAGCCAAAGACGCAAAAAATCTCTTCCAAAAAATCACGTTGTTTCGTGACTTTGGTGCCAGCTTTGACCCTTAAAAGTGTAACTAAAACGTTTGAACTTAAAAACAGATCTCGCTAATGCACTAATGCAGAGTGCCCAGATAGATGAAACCAGGGTATCCTCAACAGAAATTAACTAATGGGTATTATTATACAAACACCGTGACAGCGTTAGGGTTAGGGTTAGGGTTAGGGTTTAGGGTTAGGGTTAGGGTTAGGGTTTAGGGTTAGGGTTAGGGTTAGGGTTAGGGTTTAGGGTTAGGGTTAGGGTTAGGGTTAATTCGCTGTCACGGTGTTTGTATAAATTTACCAACTAATGTTATTTTATTAATTTTTGAAACAGCGCTAATATCACGGAAAACACAACTTTGACTTTCATATCACGCGCGCCAAGCGTAATCTTTCGGCATTAGAAAATATCACTGCAGGGCAGGAACAGTGTCAGAAATAGTCAGTAAAAACTTGCGGTAAACACTGGAATATTTAGACTTCCTGTCTTTCGAAGCTTATAACTTCTTGAAAAATGTAATTCAAACCCTAATTTTATTTTAATTAAAAGACCAAATTTAGAAAAATAACAGGTTTAATAGCAAATTATGAAATATTTGTTTTTTAAATCGGTTTTCCTTAAAAAAGATTTAAAAAAAAAAAAAAAACAACGAAATTTTACTTCCTTCGATTATAAAATATATATATAAATTCCAAAAAATACTTACCTATAAAAACTAGTATTCGATGAGTAGTTCAATTGTTCATTGTTAAGAACTTATCCATATTTATACTTATATTCCACGTCATTTTTAAAAAAAATACTTTTTAAAACAAGGATTAAAAACAAACGCGAACTCACATTATTTTTACTGTTCAAATAAAGGAAGACGAGTCTGATTTTATTCACCTTTATATTCCGGCGCCTTGAAGGGACACAATTCATGTGTCTTTTTAATGCGTGCTTTAAACCAAATTTACTATTTCTTCCTCCGTACTTAAAAAACGGAAATTATTCACTTATAAGTTTTTATTGTTAAACAAAACAACAGTTGACCGATTTAAAAAAAATTTTTTTATTCTCTTAATGAAATACATGAGTTTTTATTGATATATTTTAATACTTCTTTATCGACTGAATCTTTTGTTTTTTTTATATCTAAAAAAAGAAAACATTATATGAAATAGAAAAATTGTTGTAAGCATTCCATATTTACTTGACATTCTAAGCATAACATAAGCTTCCACTTAAGAAAAAAAATTCAACGTGGTTTTTTTAAAAAAGATGGTTTTACACTTTGAACTTTACAGGTAAATTTCCAAAAAACTATTCTTTTTTTTTTGTTTTAAATTATAATATATTATTTATTGATCTTTTATCTTCAACTTGTGATATATAAAACTTTGGTACATAAATTAATTATTAAAATTTTAATAGACATTTCAAAATGAGGGGGGGGGTGAATTTTAAATAAAAGTTTGTCCAAAAAAAATATTTGGTTTATTGGAAAGAGCATAAAATTTCACATTGACCCTGAAAATATCGTAAAAAATTGAACCAATAGAAAAATTGTGATAGATTTTTAAAGTTTAAAAATTGAAAAATATTTAACTCATAAAATTCAATTGATTTCATTACGTAAAAAAAATGGCTGCATGAAGACGCGCCGGCACTGATTTTAAAAAAATAACAAATAATATTTCTATTATTTATTTTAAACAACTTTAATAGTTTATTTTGGAAGTATATTCCATAAAGGAAATAAACAATCCACTTTAAAAAAGAGAAATTACGAGTTTTTATACTTTATTCGCAGTTTTGTGTGAGGGGTGTCAAAAATTCTTTCAAGATTCTGATACACCTACCACAGGAACAACATGCGGATTTTAAACTTACTGTTTCCTTTCATTTATCACCATGGCGAGGAAAAAAATGAATAAAATTCTGGTGATGACGTATATCGTCAAATTATTTATTTTAAACAAATAAATATGTTGTTTATTTAAACAACGCTTATATCACGGAAAATACAACTTTGGCGCGCGCGCACACACACACACACACACACACACACACACATATATGTATGTATGTCTCACTAATGAAGCCAGGGATGGCTTCTGTCGCCGGGTTCGAATCTATGATTCCCGCACTGATGATTCCCGAAAGGCTAAAACACTAATGTATCTAGGTATTTAATAATTATTATAGTAAATAATTATGTCAGCCCCTTAAAGATACTCGTTCTTTATCGTTGAGCACTTTTACTTGAATTAAAGTCGGTCAATTTAGTTCTTATGTACGAATCAGACGTTAAAAAGCATTTTAAAAAAATAATAAATGTTTAAATTCAACATTTCTCGCGGTTAACGGTAGCCGAATGGAGTAGGTCCTTGTTAATGGAGCCAGAGATTGCTTCGAATCTATCGACTGGTGTTAATCGTGGCACCCTGCACTGATGATTCCCGAAAGGCTGAAATACTGTAGGTATTTAATAATTAATATAGCAAATAATTATATATATATATATATATATATATATATATATATATATATATATATATATATGAAGTAAGACACAAAGAACACCTATGTTACTGTGTTTGTGTTCCCTGTGTTTTAACATCAACTTTCTAACTGTGTATTAAATAATGGGGTGCTTCGTAATTTTTCGATATGTTATTATTTACGACATAACAATTGCATAGGTACCAATTGAAATTCAATATATTTTTCATTATTATAATATAGAAGCACTAATGATTTATATACCACGGATATACAAATCTTTGGGATTTGTAGACAATAAAACAAGTAAACAGTTATATTTTGTGGTCGATTGCATATGATTTAATTATGTTTTTACCAACGGAGTATCATTTAACGTCTGATTTTAGTACTTTTGTTATTGTTAATTTATAAGATATCAGAAGGTTTCAGGTTCAGATCAACTCGGCATCATCATTTATACGGTGATATTCTTAGTAGAGTCTTAAGAGCAACTGATATATACAGGGCGGAACAATAAATTTGTCACCCTAACGAAAACAGCGCTACAGCTTCGGGTAACTTTATCATGTAGAAGAGCTGACATCTATTCAATGTAGTCGCCTCCAACCTCAGTTACCGCCTCGATACGGGTCCAGAACTGGGAGCATGCATCACCACTTATCAAGGCCAGAGGCCACTCGAGGATAAGTGTTAAAGAGTGTACAGTAGTCAATTGAAAAATATAGTAATCGTTAGTAATGGAAATTCGGTAAATTTGTTAACTTAAGTGGAATAGCTCATAAAGAACTTGTTTACATTGGACTTGAAGACAACCATATTGTAGTCAGCTGGAAAGCAGGCAAACGGAAGGCAGTTCCACAGGTGTACAGTTCTAAGAAAGAAACTGTGTTCATGGAATCTACATTTAGGTTTAAATACAGATAAAGAGTGAGGGAAATTATTGATAGTGTTTTCAACTAAACGAGTGTTTCTCGGAAAAGTTTGGTGAGGGAGAACAATAGATGTGAGCTCAGACTAGCACTTGCCATGAAAAAAACGATAAAGCAGAGATAGGCTCGCACCATCTCTTCTGTGAAAAAGAGGCTGCAGGAAAGAGAAAAGGGCATTCCCTACTAGGCTATAAAGTCTATTTTAAACTATATCAAGGATAAGTTCTTTCTAGCAGCTCCTGCCCATATGTGGCAAAAGTGCTCCATCCTTGGATGCACCTGGCTCTTATATAAGTAGAGAATTGCATCAGCAGTGAGATATCTACTGGATTGATAGCAGGATCCCATCATTTTTCCAGCGACCTTGGCAAGGGATTTGATGTATGTGTTCCATTTCAAATCAGGAGTAAAGGTCAAGCCCAGAAGCTTGTCAAAACATGAAGCCTCCTCAAGACGAGAGTCATTCATTTCAATTGATGCTAGATGGGGATCAGAGCGTTAATGATTTAAAGATAGAAGCTTGGTTTTAGATGCATTAAAAGTAACCAGCTACTCCTTTCCCCATTGTACCACATGCTCAAGATCAGAGGAGAGAGAATCAGAGAGAATTTGGTCATTTACAGCCTTTGATGTGCTACCATAGATCGTAGTGTCATCAGCATAAATATCTACAAATGATGTAAGGATGTGATTTGGAAGATCATTAATATAGATCAAGAAGAAAGTTAGGCCCAGGATGGACCCCTGAGAGACTCCAGCATTAATACTGTGAGCTTCTGATTTCTGCCCATCAACTACTACTCTTATGAACTTATCAGAGAGAAATGATTTGATAATTGAGAGACATTTCCAGCTATACCGTAGCTGGAGATCTTGTGAAGTAAACCTTTATGCCACACCTTATCAAAGGCTTTTGATATGTCAAGAGCAATTGCCCTAGAAAGGAAGTCTCCGTCGAGAGATTCGGTAATCCTATGAGATATAACTGTAAGCACATTTGCTGTAGATCTAGCAGAACAGAAACTATATTGCATGTCACTAAGAAGGTTATTTTTGCTGAGATGGTTGAGTACTTCTCAACACAGATCCCAGCAACTTACTCCTGACGCACAGGCTTATTGGCCTGTACTGAGAGGGAGATGACCGATCACCTGAATTCTCAAATACAGGACATACCGATAAGGTTTTCAGGGTGTTGGGAAGCAATTCTCCTTAAGACAACATTTAAACAGTTTTGTAAGTATGGGCGCTAGTTCTGATTGAAGTTTTTGGAGCACTATAATTGGAATGCTGTCAGGGCGAGTTGTTTTTAATTAGCTTGGCAACATCACGTACAGATATTTGTATGTCACATAGTGTGTTTCTGATACGGGAGGAAATATTGGGGGTTGGCGGCCTTGGTCGTAAAGGGTAGAATTAGCTCCAAAATCCTTGGCAAAAAGTTTGGCTTTGTCTGATGCTGACAAAATTAACTCAGGCCCATTGATGATAGTTGAGAAAGAGCACATGCTTCTGTTCAGGATTCTGTTTGCTATTTGCAAAAATTGGTGGGAACCAAGCCACTGCTCAGCTACTTTGGACTTGACGGACTGAGCATACAACTCTCTCGCGTTCTTTATTACTTTTTTACAGTGGTGCTGGCAGTCTCAGTACATCTATCACGTTGGAATTGTGTTAAACGCAAATTTAGAACACAAATTTATAATATTGAAGATCCATCTCTAAAGAGAGGAGAAACCTCCTTCTGTCAGAATAACAGTGAAAGATTGAGAGTCATGAAGAAGAAGAAAATAGAGGCAAATTTAAAGATCTGTTGACTATTCATGGTCTTGCAAGTCAAATTCCTGCAGAATCAGGAATTGTAATGTATTATTGAGAATTATGAATTAAATTCTATTGGATGGAGAATTCTATTGGATGGAGAGGGGGTGCAAAGTTATGCTCCTCTTGCTCTTAATATCAGATGAAGTATAATGAGTTTTAACGACTCTGCTCTGCTCACCTACTGAATCCACGCCATTAAGAGATTGACTCCTGAATTAGTGTGGAAATCACTAAACCCAAAAACCTCCGACTTTACCAATAGCACCATCCAGACACATAATAATAGTCTTAATATATAATTAACTGAATAAGTCATCATAATGTGTCTGTGAGCATTTAAGGAAATAGTGACTACATTGTCACAAACACGTATGTAAATCAGATGACAGAATAATAAGTCTATTTATATTTATATTATCCATAAAAATGATATAGAACTAAAGAGAATTATTATTGCCCTCGCCAAAAAATTGATCAAATTTATACCATATTGTTAATTTGTTTTTGTACAACTTAGCATCCACATCCCTTGACCAACTGACACCAAACTTGATCGAATTATCAGTCATGATTTAATTCAGAACTAGTTTAATTTTGGGATAAATATGACATATAAAGTGAGACTTTTAGCGATAACTTCAGTTCTATTCATCATACTTGGCCCATATTGTAACTAATGAAGTTTTGTATATTTCATGACATAAATATTTCGACTTTACTTTATTCGAATTTCAACTTCCATTTTTTTTTTTTTCAGATTTGGTTTATAAATCTGATACATTTTGCTACGAGTAACCACCATCATGCAAAATTTCAGTCTAATCAGATAATTAGTTTTATAGTTATCGACATTTCGTTAGAATAACTTTCAGAATACTTCGAATGTTGTTTTTTTTGTTTTTTTTGTCCTTTAGTTAAAGTTCTCAGAAATCAAGAAGCCTCTACCTGGGAATAACACTTGAACTCTATATGAGATACATAGATATCCGAATGTTCCTTTTAAGTTCTTTATCTCTCAAACACTGAGTTAGTAAAGAAATTGAGAACATAATTTTCCTCTCCCCAATTAACCATTTTCATATGTTATAATATATCTTTCTTTTTGATCTTTTGGTCTTACTGGATTCCAGGACGAGTATTCATCTAGTCTGGTGGAGTATCCAGCTTTGTGTTGCTACTTGAGGTAACATCACTTTGAGAAAGTGCACCATTCCTTTTAAAAAGCCAGTGTAGGTTAGCTATACCAAGATCTTATTTGGGCTGTGAATACTATATGATTTTGAATATTTGGTCAGGATTGATATTGACTTGTTGCCCACCTCAGCAAGATGTGACACAAGATCAGAGTGAGGATGTCAATCCAGCGCACCTAAAAGAGGGGCACTCTAACCTATCTAAAATTACCTGAGCATCCCCAGTAAGGGTGCATTAGGCAACAAGCAACAAACTTTTCTCTACTTGAAAGCCAGGTGGCAAGGCTTGGGAGGGTGTACCTCAATCCAACCGGTAGTGGGCAAGTTTCAGGGCCCTCACCTGTCGGGCTGATTGTCAAGAACATATTCTTGACTGGTACTTTTTATCCAGGTATCCAACCAACCAAAGCAGTAAGGAGAGCAATGCTACGTTAAAATGAGGATATTTGGTCAGGATTTACTTGTAGTGAAAAGTATCATGTAAGATGTCCTGAAAAGCCTCTGTACAGAGACTTTAGAAACTCGAGGACGGTGTCTAGTAGGCATTCAAGTTCTCTCCAGTAGGCATTCATGTAGCATGACTTAAGCCTAACTTTACATTGTTATGCAAAAATATATTCATGTTTTGTTATGCAATAATATCAACAGATATGTCATCATTTATTAATTTCGAATCAAAGCAAAATAATGGTTATAGTTGTGACCCAGTGGGTCACAGGTGCGTCTAGCTTTTCGTTAATAACAAAATATGAGAAACAGCCTCTTAAAATTTATTTTGTGCTTTTTTCATATAACGGAAATTATTGAAAACTAATAACAAAGCTTCTTTTGTAATGATCCTATTTTGTACAAGTGCTGATTTATTAATATACAGGGTGTTCCAAAAGTCTTGGGCACATTAAGCAGATATGAGGACTTGAAATGTGCCCAAGACTTTTGGAACACCCTGTATTTGTTTTTATTATTTGATTACTTTTTTTAAAACAAATTCTTGTACTTATTCAGATTAGCAACTCGTGATGTACATCATTCCACTTCAACGAACACCATTGGCTTTTTCCGGACATCTTCTAACAGACAACACGAACAATACAGACGAGGAGCATGGATTTTTAATATTTCATGTTAACAGCATAAACTTTTTGAAGACACAATTTTTTGCAAACGAACCTTTCGTACTAAAATGCTTTGTATTATTCGGACAACTGTTCTCATCTTGAATGTTATTTCTACAACGTTTCAGCCGATGTAACCCCCCCCCCAACCTTCTTCAGATGTCACTTTTCAAACTCAGGAATCTTTCTGCCAAACTCAAAAATCTCCACAGAATTTCAAATGGAGCACATTATTTAATCCATGGCAGTAGCATGTTCTTGTTCCGTCAGCCATGATCAGGTTAAAGTTTAAAGTAATTCAGTTGTATTCTGAGTATTGCCCTCACTAAGGATTATACTTTCAACCTCCAGAAGAGTGTCACTTGCAACTGAATTTTACCTAGTAATCCAAATAATACGAACTAGCAGGGACACCCGACATAGTCCAGTCGTAAAGTAGACTTAAACATGATATTTTAATTCTTGCAGATTTCATATATATTATTATAGAGTTAATGTTCTATCACTTTTTATATACAGGGTGAATCACGAGAAACGAATCTTAAGCAGGTTTTAAAACTACCTTCATCACTCCTTATCCCTTACTCAAGGAGAGCAAGGAACGTTTGAAAAACATCCGTTTCCCGTGGATCGCCCTGTATTATAGAGTTGCGATTTCAAAAATAAAAAAATATAGGCATATGACTCGGGTGCATCAGCTTGAATCGAAACCGAAACTTATGAAGAATTCTTGATAAAATTATTTTTTAAAAAAATAGATGACTTAAGTGCGATCAACTATAATCGAAACCAAAACCTATGAAAAATTCTTGGTAAAATTATTTATAAAAACAAAACATAAATAACTTACGTGCCATCAGCTATAATTGAAACCAAAACCAAAACTTATGAAGAATTCTTGGTAAAATTATTTATTACAAGAAATGGAAGTCCATAACAAACGACAGTCACTCGGATGTAAGTATGGCACACAAAATAAATAACACACACACACACTATTCTATTAATATATAGATTATTAATCTTTATCTTAAAAATTCGAAAAACAAATACCAAAATACTTTATTAGCCGTGATAAAACTTGAAAGCAAAAATGTTAATCAACATCTTCAAAACACTATTTTTATTGGAAAAAAAACCATTGTCTATTTCCGAAATTTTATTCTAAAATTTTAGTATGTATAGAATTATGTTTGTTTTGTATTGGTATTGCTATAGTTTAAAGCTCTAGGTAGCATGACTCATTCTGCAAATGCTTTATGGGAAGGCCGGAAAAAATGATAAAATTTGAAGAAAGCTGATAATAGAAAAAAAGAGACACTACGCATTACAAAAATGGGCACTTCTACACTATTAGAACGAAATTTCGGAAATCATAAACTGAATTCCATATGAAAACAATGATACCTACATATTCCTTGTATTTTTAAGATGATTATATCAAAAAGTATGAAAATCGATACGGTAGAAAATTATTTATTAAAGAAACTAGAAAATAGAATTTCAAGAAAACGATTGTATTTGCTAATGTAAGACACAGGAGAGTTTAAACGGGAGGTAATTTTCTGTTTCAATTTATTTTATAAAAACAAGACGGCTGCAATTTTTCACCTGCTAACATGATTAAAGTTGTTTTTATTTTAATAATTCAGTAATATTCAGGTAATTTTGGCTGCATAATTTGGAAGCTAACATTGTAGTTTATTAGAATTGACAAAAAAAAAAAAAAAATCAGTTGAAACAATTGTTTTTTATCTGAAAACTCCATTTATCGACTACAACATTTCGTTCTAATAGGGTAGAAGCGCCCAAAAATGTATTGAACTCAGCTGGCATATAAAGGAGGAAATTAGTTTTTGTACATAGAAATTCATTATGGCACCTATTTATTTATGTGCAGTATGAGCGAATGCAAAGTGTATATGAGTGTAAAGTCTCCTTGTAAATGTAGCAACAGTAAATGTAGCAACAGTAAATGTAGCAACAGTAAATGTAGCAACAGTAAATGCAGCAACAGTAAATGTAGCAACAGTAAATGTAACAACAGTAAATGTAACAACAGTAAATGTAGCAACAGTAAATGCAGCAACAGTAAATGTACCTATTTACTATGCCTCCCCACGGGACAGAGTTAGACACCAGGGTCGTTTTTTAACGTGGAGAAAAGGTACAAAAATAAAAATTGTCTCAGTCGTGAAGGATTTCTCCTCCACCAAAAGAGAACAAGAAATAGAAGTGCAGCATCTGAAGAACAGATACTACACTTTGATCTTGACCAAAAGGCCATGTAATCCTTGTAGCAACAGTAAATGCTAGAGATTTTTTCCAGTAAGTAATCACAATTTCTTTTCAAAAAGTCGAGAATGTAATTAGCGCAGCCTGGATCATGCACAGCAAATGCAGCATTTTATTTTGCAGACTAATCACGATCTGGAAACGTTCTTTTAGAGATAATAGTGATGAACATTTTCATGTGGTAGAAAGTTGGGCACCTAGGGAACACATTGGAAGTCAACAAAAGGGCATTAAACGCTTGAAAATAAAACGATAGACATTGATGGTCTTTAATGATTACTAGTGTACATGGAAATGCAATATAAAAAAAACGCGAATGACAAAATCTATCTGTACAAAATAACTGATATACATCTGAAATGTATTTGAAGTAGCTCAGTGGTCTACGCTACACTAATTGAGAAACAGAATCCAGTAAATCGCCTTAATGTATAGTTCTTTATAGTCGTAGCTGGTAATAGGCTTAAGATTTAAGCTTTCGGTATATCTTTTAATGTCTCTCGCAGGTTGCTATAATCGTCTGTATTCATAGCTTACACCAGCAAATTACATTCTTGTGAGGAGCCCGGATCTATTCATATTCATTACATCAGGGGGCTCTAAAATTTTGGAATGGGGCTTGAGGGAGGTGGAGAGGGGGTTGTATTGCTGACTCTTTAGAGCTACGGAGGTCTAAAGTTTAAAAAAAAAAAAAAAAAAAAATGACTTGGATGGGTTTTATATTGTTTTACTCATTAGCTTTGCTTTAGTAAAAGAAGAGACGTTGCGAGCCTGTCTTTGTTGTATCGTTATTTTCATAGCAAGTGCTCATCCGAATTCCAATTTCTGGTCCCCCCTTGCCAATCTTTCACGAAAAACACCTGTTTAGCTGAAACCACTGTCAGTAATTTTCCCCACTCTTTATCTGTGCCTAAATCAACATATAAATTCCATGAACAAAGCTTCTTTCTTAGAAGTGCATGCCTGTGGAACTCTCTTCCGTTTGCCTGTTTCCCACCTGACTACAACTTGGATGTCTTGAAGTCCAACATAAACAAATTCCTGATGAATCACCCCCTTAAGTAAGGCACTTTATCAAATCTCCAATACTAACGATTACTACTGGTGTGACAAATACTGACTCTTATTTATGTCAATTGCTATTATTTAACAAGTCCAGTACTGATCGGAGTAACTGAACACACAATTCGTTCCCATTTTAGGATGTTTAAAATATGGCATAATCACGTTAACATACCAGTTCTCATTAGATCAACAAAATTAAGCAATGTTGTGTCTGGCCTGTAGAGATGGGTAACCATTTGGAAATTCTTGGCCTTGTATATTAGGAGGATGTCAACACTTCCGGTAGGTCCTGTATTCCACCTGGCCTCCAGCTGTCTCTACTCAGTCCTTCCGCTGCATCACACTGATTAAGACAAGAGAGTAGGGTTAGTGCAGCGGAAACCAGCTTCACTTTAAACAAAACTTCCAGTATGAATCATCCATCGTTCCTAGGATGATTTGATGGTAATTTCTAACGGAGAAACTCTCAGGATGTTTAAAATCGTCATAAAAATTTATCAGTCTTGTGGACGATATTCTTCTTGATTAAATTCTGGACTCATTCCATGTCATTTTCTTTGGTTTTTCTTTTTTGTTTGTTTTGCTTGTTAGTCTGGCTCACATTTTGTTCTTGCCCATAGAGAAAACCTATTTGTATTCACAGAAAACCTCGAAAGGGTTGTATCTAAAATTAGATAAAATTACCAAGTTATTTAAAAATCTTGCTAGAGTTTGATCAAGCCTTACTCACAAGGTGCCTCCTATAAATTTTCGGACTCTTTTCGTACAAGCATTTAAAATTGTCATAGACTCTTTAAAATTCAGTATGTTATTGCTATACCTCTTATGAGATAACTAATTTTGATTTCAGGTCCAAATGAACAACTACAGCAGGAATTGCCTGATTGTCACAGATGGTGAATTTCAAAAATGCAATCTGGACGTGAAGGCTCTTTAGAAAAACAATATGCCATAAAATTCTAAACTTGGAGAAAATGCCACAAAAATGTATGGAATGCTTCAAACTGCTTTTGGAACATCTTGCATGAATCAAGCACCAATCTTTGAGTGATATAAGAGATTTAAGGAACGCAGGGAGTCTGTGAGGGATAATGAGGTGTGGGAGGAGTAAGGAAGTACACCAGAGTTTACTGGCCAAAGAATTCCATGGATAAGAACCGTCGTGTGTCTATAGAAACAATAAGTGCACAGTTTGATGTCAGTGTGGGAACTGTACATACAATTATTCGTGAGGAACTGAAGATGTGGAAAATTTGTGCAAGTTTGTTCCAATGATGTTCAGAGAAGATCAGAAAGAAAGACCTCATGACAGCCAGGAGATGGCTAAGCTGATCAATTCAGAGTCCGTTGTCCAGACTTTGCTCCCTGTGAATTTTGGTTATTCTCTAAGTTCAAGGAAAACCTTAGAGGCTGTCACTATGAGACAATTGAGGAGATGAAATAGGTTGTGATGAGGTCATTGACATGCTCACACAAAAGGAATTCCATAAGGCATTCTAGAAGTTGTTGGAACGGTACAAGTGCACTGCAGCCAGAGGAGATTACTTTGAAGGGGACTATAGTTTCATGCGTGTACTATCAATAAGTGCCCATATGAAAAAGTCTGAAAACTTATTGGAGGCACCTCGTATTTCAATAAACAGATTTTCTTTTTTTACTATAGTTACCACTTACCAGGCCTGGAGACCACTCGAGGATAAGAGTTAATGAGTTGTCAGGTGAGACAAAGCAAAGATGATCACAATGGTGGAAATTAAGTAGAAATTATTTAAGAAAAAAAAATTTGTTTATATTGGGCTTGAAAACGTGTGTTATAGTCAGCAGGAAAGCAGCTATTCAGACAGGAAGTTCTGAGAAAAAAGCATTCCTCATGGATTTTAGGTTTGGTTTTAGACAGAGAGTAAGAGAAATTACTGATAATTGTTGTAGTAAAACGAGTGTTTGTTGTGAATGTTTTACAGGAAGGAGGGGTGAAGCTAAGTCGAGCACCGGTCATAAAAAAAAAAAAAAAAAAAAAAAAAATCGATAGAGTAGAAAGACTCACAACATCTCTTCTGTGAGAAAGAGGGTGGAAAAAGGTTATCGGGCACCATATTTCAAAGTTGATTTTGTAAACTATCTAGGCAGAAAAGTGTTCTCCGAGCAACTCCTCCCCAAATGTGGCAACAATACTCCATCTCGGGATGTATTTGGTTTTTATACAAGTAGAGGATTGAGGCAGGAGTAAAATACCTTCTCGAATGGTAGAGTGATGCTGTGTTGGTGTTGCCTTGTTCTGTCGGGCTGAAGTATGGTCTTACGCAGTTCTAAGAGATCCACCCTCCCAGGCTTCACCTTCTCACCTTCACAAGGCGCTCCTACCTATTAGCCTGGAGGGTATTTCCGAAATTACGAGGAGAGTCTTGATTTTTTTCATGTATTTGCGATTCTAATAAACAATTTCTAAATAAAAAAGAAGCAAAAAAGAAGACAACACGTGTAATTTAGAATTATTTTTTTTTTTATTTTTCAATGATATTCATTATTTGAATTTGATTTGACTTTTAACGTTTTGGATGAAAAAAAAAATAAAAATAGTAAAACATTTTAAAATGAAAAAAAAAAAAGGAAAAAAAAAAAAATGAAATCATAAAATTTCTGGCTCTTTCAAAAAGTTGGGCTTTATTTGAAAACTACTAAAACATTTTTATGCAAAGAATCTTACCTTAGGAAAATTAAACAGAAGGGCAGTGGGGTAGAAAGAGAAAGGGTGGAAAGAGAAATGGGAGGGTAGAAAATGATGGAGAGAGGGTGGGTGGAAAGAGAAGGTGGGAGATGAAGATATGATAGGAAGAGAAGCGGGTATAAAGATAAAGAGAGAGGGGAAATAGAAAGCAAGAAGGGGGTGGGTAGAAAGATGGAAATTGAGGAGGGAGGGATGGAGAAATTGAACTGATACCAAAATTGATTTTACAAGGAAGAAAATCTAGATTTTATTTATTATTATATCAAAATTTTAAAATTTATCTTAATTCTAAATATAAATCTTTCTTTATAACCATAAATACTATGAGTGACTTAAATTTGAAAATAATGAATATATATATATATATATATATATATATATATATATATACATACACACACAGAGTAAATGGAAAGCTGTAGGTATTATTGGTGTCATTTTGTTAGAAACATTTATATTTTACTTTTATTGTTTTCATAGATTTGCGTTTTCAATTTATCTTTACATTTTGTCGAATTTAAATCAAAACCATATATATATATATATATATATATATATATATATATATATAAATATATATGGCAACTAAGCTTAATTGCAATATATATATATTTTTTTATAACTTACTACCTAGCTCTACCAATGTATTGAGCACTGTTGAAGTAAATACTAAAAATTTATGCATAAAATTATATTTTTGTATATTAATTTATGTGATTAAATGAAGTAGTCATATATATATATATATATGAAAATGGCAAATTAAGGACAAAAAAAAAAATGAAACTTAAAATAGTGAAAAAGTGGAAAACAAGGTTTCATTTCATACAAACTTCATCAACCGAATTTACCCCCTACCCTATACAATATGAAAGTCACACTCAATCGTATTCTTAATGGATTCGACCAATCTTATTCACTTCTTTTCTTAGGAAGTTTTTGACATTTTGTTTATATGCTTTAGACACTATTAGTTTTGGTGTACATTCAATGAAATATCATTGATTATCTGCAAAAAGGGTATAACACAAACACATAGGCAGAAACCCACCAAAAAAAAAAGGGAATTAGAATGACCAACATCTAAAATGGTGGATTTGGATGTTATAAACAGCCAATATCTCTGCCCTGCCTTCCAACTGGTTTCTGTTCGTCTTTTCTTTTTTTTCATCAGATGTACCATCATTGTTTTCATCTCAACATTCTCTGCCCCTGTTTCTGCTGTGGAACAGCCTGTGAGAGAAAATTATAACAATGACTACTATATCAAAATTAAATTGGTAGTGGACAACCATTCACACTGTATATGGATGTAAATATCTTCTACCTGCCTTTTTGCATATTATGTTGCATTTTGCTATTTTATTTACTTATTTTTTTTTTTTTTACCGGACGATTTCATTGAGAGTTTCTCCCAAAAGTGAGTGAGATTGATCAAGAGAGGGCGTAAATGGCTAGTAATTATTATAATTAACGACAACTTATTTGAAAGAAAATTACTCAAAAGAAATTTCGCTTTACCTACACATTTGTGACCTATTTGCATAAAAAAATTGAAAAGATTAATATTTAAAAGAAGGGTTATAGTCAGCTAACGTATTTCCTAACTTCCAGAAGTGGTAACAAGAAATATACAACAAGTGTCTCTCATGTCTTTATCTCCTTTGTACACATACTTTTCTTAATTACATTTTTCCGATCGCTCTTTTTTTAATTTAATAATCATTGAAAAGTTTGGGGGGAGGGGGT
Organism: Euprymna scolopes; assembly: GCF_053919585.1. Lineage (NCBI taxonomy): Eukaryota > Metazoa > Mollusca > Cephalopoda > Sepiida > Sepiolidae > Euprymna > Euprymna scolopes. The sequence continues at coordinate 73,633,507 of NC_136492.1, forward strand.
CCAGTCTTATTTTAATTAAGAATTATTAAAATTAGTTTTATTGTTTTTATAAAGAATTATTGAAAACACTTTAAAATCTTAAAACTATTTTGGAAATATTTTGTATTGGATATGTTTGTTTGTTTTTTTGTGATGTTTGAAATGTGATTATTTCGATTTCAATAATTTCATTTGCTATTTTGATTTCAATAATCTTATTGTAATACCTTCAAAAAATATATTTATTATATAAATTCAAAGAAAAAACTTTTTTTAAATTAAAATTTTTATTTATAATTTCATAAACATATTTTTTATGAAATATCAAATAAGATAAAAAAAAAAAAAAAAAATTTCTATTTTTTTAATTTTGTTCTGTATGATTTTCTTAATTTTTTTTATTATATATTTTTCACTAATGTCCTTTCCTTATATTTCATTACAATAAATCACTTCACAATAGAAATACTGAAGAACAATAAAGTGAAGGAACTGATTTGCTTTGTCACCGCTTCCGGTAGCAGCCACGCCGGAAGTTAGGAAATAGATTAGCTGATTATAACCAAAAGAAGTTTAAAGCAATTTAATTTACGATAAACAGTGAGCGAATAAAATAATCCATGTATTTTGATTTTGTAAATCCATAACTGGATTGTTTTACTAAATCTCAATCTACGACAAATTTAAAATTATTTTAAACTTTTTAAATATTAGATTTTATTTTCAACACAAATAAGTCACAAATGATAGGTAAAGCAAAATAAGTTGTTTTTGATCAGTTTATATCGCTAATAGTAAGGATTACTGCTAGTTCTTTTTGTTTGTTTTTCTTTTACATTTCTAGCTGATGTTGATTTCAGATGAAGTTAGAAAGAAAAAAGAATATATTAAAACAGGTCTTCCACTTTTTCTGAATTCATTAAATCACAAATTTTAAAACCAATTATCCCCTGAAGAAAAAAAAAAAAAAAATTCAAATAATGAAAAAGGTAAAGTAGAAAATTATTTAACGCTTTTTTCCATGCGCATAAAAGAAAATTTTGACCGTGAATCGGTTCAAATCTTTAAAATAGCCAATAAAAGCGGGTGGGTTTTTAGCGAATTTGTCTCCCTTGAAGATCTTCATTCATTTAACAGTCAGCAGAGGAGGGTCGTTAAAAGTTAAATGCATGTTTGAACACGCAAATATAAACAATATACATCATATATTCGCGTTCAAATTGCTATGTAAAATAATTCTAACGAGCCTCATCTGATAAATGTAAGTGGAAAGAAGATCATCAACGGAGACGATTTTAATAAAACTAGTATCCGTTTTTATTAGCGTCCAATGGTCAAACTCATCTGAACACGAGTAGAATCAAGCCAATCGTTTCTAGAACTCTCTCTGTCTCAACTTCTGCAAAGATGGATCTGACAATTGGACATAATTTTATCTTATTGAGATATCTCCTCGGCAATACATTTTTTTTTTACTGCCTGGAGAAACTCTAACAGTTTTCACCCACAGCTTTATGGTGTTATCAAATTAGCTGTTTAAAAAGGTTTCTTTAGGTTTGGAAAAAAGTCGTTACTATGAAAATGAATGAAAACCTGCTTATCATGTTGGCATCGTTTGTCGCCAACAACACTTGAAATAGTGGATACTATGAATAAACGAATGAGTTTGGATGTTGCTGCTTGTAGGTTTCATTCAAGCTTCAGGAAAATCATGCCAACAGACATGTTTGACCTAATGAGTTACAACATCCACACTTTTGATACTGGTTAAGAACAAATATATATGTCTATATATAAAAAAAAAAATAATAATACAAAAACAATAACAATGTCAACTGAACAAGCCAATCAAATTTTACACAGCAATGAGAAGCTTCCTCTCCATAAAAAAAAAGGTCTTGGTTCTTCTTTAGAAATTAAAAAAAAATACAAACAAATTTTTATAATGTATGTATTCATCATGGAACGAATATGTCATATTCCAAAAAATAATGCAAATTCATCAAGTAATTTTTTTTTTTTTTTTTTTTTTTTTAAATTAAGAAAATCAACTTTTATGGCAAGGGAGTCAGTAGCTGCCATGTTGTTTTATGATGTGTTAAAATTCAAGGGTGACAACTCAATTCGACTACCAAGCTTTTGTTTGTATTCAAAATCAAATGTTTTTTGTAATAACTAAAAATTGTAAATTTTTATTTTCTTAGATAAAAAAAAAAAAAAAATACTTGATCAATTAATGTGATTTTTGGAATATGACATCTCCGTTTTCTGTATTTTTATCGAATTTTAAATAAGAACCAGTTTTATTTTAAAAAACATTCTTAATATATTTTTTTTACGGAAAGGAAACTGTTTTCTCATTTCTGTTTGAAAGAAAATAATTTACCTCATGGATCATATGGATGGAAGGAATTTTTTTCTTTTCAGTTAACGAGTTTAAGGATCATTTCCTTTTTACTCTACACCTGGGAATAAACTTTATTTGTGGCCTTCCATAAAAAAAAAAGAAGAAGAAAAGAATACTCTACCACAAAGTGTCATTTAAAATCATTGCAAAATAATATCTGGAGTTTAGTCCTGAAAAACTCATATCTGTGTGGACCTTCCTGTTGACGGAGGTCAGCATGAAACTTTTTAGTTGCAGAGTGTACGAGCATCCATCCCGGACACATGCAAACAAAACAGGCACAAACAGTGTAATGAAGAAAGTGAAAAAGATTTTTGACAAATTTATAACTTTAAACAAAGGATAAATAAATAAATAAAAAAAATTAGAGCTTTTTTTATATCATTTCTGGAAATAATAACTTCAAGAATTCGAACAATGGATCTGTACAACATATTGTACACTTAAAAAAAAAAAAAAAAAAAAAAAAAAAAATTTTTTTTTTATAAAATCAATTGTCCAAGGATTTTTCATAAACCCTGAAAATGTTTTTATTTAATTTGTTTGTAAAAATATTTAGAGCATTATATCGATTAACACACCTCTGATCATAAAAAAGTTAGTCTATTTTAAAAATTTACTGTTCAATTTTTAGAGGAGAACTTAGTTTGGTATATAAGTTCAACTAAAAAAGCATCCCTCTCTTCGAAATGCCGAAACAAGTATTTATAAAGAGGATTCTTTGGCTTAAATATCGGTCAAAAAATCAATAGAGAGAGTATTATTATTTTTTTTACATAAAACTTACATAGAAAACTGAGTCCTCTGGCTAAAAATTGAACAATCATTTTTATCAAACTATTTTTTTAAATATATATTATCTGAAAACGTACTTTATCAACAGTATTCTGAAGTTTAGTACAAAAAATGAGAGTGGGAGGTAGGTGTCGTACATGACGGCCTAACCAAATCTGAATAAGGTAAATATTAAACTGGAAAAAAAAATAGAACTCAGCATTGGTGATGTCTTAACTGATGGCTCATGAAAGACCCAGACACATTAAATAAGTGAGCAATTCATCCCGATAAAAAAAAAAATAAATAAAAAAAATAAAGCATTGCTCACTTAATTCAATATGCATGGCTTCTACTCGGTCAGAACAGTGAAATCAACAATGATTGATTAATAAGAAACTTTTCTTATGCGTTTTTTTTTTTTACAATTAACTACGACCAGATCAGATTTGGTTTGTATAATTGTCACCTCATTTCCACCCCCACCCCAAATCAAGACAATTTTGTTAGAAATGATAAAATTGCTCTTTTTTTTTTTTTTTTTTTTTTTTTTTTAAATTTGAGGAGAAAAAGATTTAAAAAAAAAAAAAAAGTGGGTGTGAAAATATATTGGTCTCTGAAGATGATTAATGGAACAATATGAACAGATGGTGGGCTAGGGAGAAAAAAAAAAGAGAGAAAGAGTTTAGAAGGTCAAGCTAATTTGTGAAAAGGAAAAAAATTTAATGAAGGCATTGTCTCCTTTTATAGCCATTCACTCATGCACACACACATACACATACACATGGGTATACAATTTTTGAGATAGAAGATGAGTAATAATGAACTAATCAGATGAGCGTGAGATGAAAGATGTAGGCTTGTTTTGAATGAAAGATGTTGAGAAGAAAAATGCTGTAGAAGGTTTCTGAGTTGTCCACCTTCGGGTCCTGGGATGTGCTAAAAAGCATGATGGCTTAGTTCCGACTGAAAAGGAAAGAAAATAAAAAGATAAACAAAACTGGCTCCATATTCAGAAAATAAAAATGCATAACACTCATGCATACAAATTTGTAATTTAAAATGTTTAATAATGTAAAAAACAAAAATTCATTTTAGAAAAATTTTTTAAATAATAAATCATAATAAACATATCTAAATAAATGCAAAAGTTTTATTTTTCATTTATCACATCTATATTAGCATGACAATGGCTCATTAGTTCAATCAATAATTCAACACTATTTTGATGTACTGTAAATATAGTAGCAAGAAAAAAAGACAAACAGCTATTTTGTATTCCTAATTTGCATAACTATTTTTTTTTAACAGTTCAAAATAAATTAATGTTTGCTGTCATTTATTTGTATTTTTATCGTACTATTTTATAGGCAATACTTGTGTTGCAATCAATTAAGGTGATTTAATAATAAAAAGAAAAGAATAAATTATCAAAACTTTTCATGAAATATTTTGTTTATAAAGTTTCAAGGGAGGTAATTTAAATGAAAACTTAGTTTTTAAAATAACAGATTTATATTAAAGAAATATCATTTTAGAGCTAAATTATTAGCTGTTGGATTGCAAGTAGATTTTTTTTGCTTATATATATATATATATATATATATATATATATATATTCATTTATACATTTATATGCTTATCTCGGCATGTGTTTCCAGCTGTCTTGTCAATACACTTAACTTGCCACTGGTATTTAACAATGTTGACTCAGGAGAGATGTGATTGGAGATTGCGCAACTCCTGCCACAAAAATTTCTCGCACAGGCACTCCTTCATAGGTATCCATAATCTGTCAAACAACTGAAGGAGCCCTATTCATTTATACCAACAGACAAGTGTTGGATGCTTCAGCAATCATCAGTGTATGTTAACAATTCCTGCCAATCATAAGATTCAAACCCAGCCATGAAACCGCCTTTTGCTCCATTTGCTGAGCCTCTACCTCAGGGCCACCATAATGTCTGTATACAAATATACATTGGAAAAAAGTTGACGAGTAATTTTCAATCAGCTTACTACAGATTCTATAAAGTTGCTTCAAGTAAAGTTCAGCATTGATGTTACAAATATTCAGCACAGGTTAAAAAATGTTGAAGTTTTCCGATACAGAAACCATGATCTCCTTTGCAAATTATTTTAACATGGTGCACAAACGTCTTTCTGAACCTAGTAAATAATTTTATTTACATTGAAATAAAAAAATTATATCTGCTCTTACACAAGTAATTGAGCACTTTAGCTATTTCTACTATAACTCATTAATATATATATATATATATATATATATATATATATATATATATATATATATAAAGCTGAACATCTGTGTGTGGTCACGAATAGGCTCCTATATGGTTGACTATTTTAAAAATCTGATTACATATAATGATAGAAGATGTATCAAGGATCAGGAATGGGTATGTTTGATCTGGCAGTACGGTGGTTCATAAAAATTTTGGGGTCTGCGTACGCGCCTGGCCTCCAAAGTATGGAAAAAAACCCGTTTACAAGGGTTTTTGATATAGGTGTACATAAGAATACTTTGATAAGTATGTTTCAACTTAAATAGGGATGGTATAATAAAATTGTGGGGTCTGTGTTCGCGTCTGTACTCCATGGCACAAACTTTAACAAAAACTTTTCATATCTATTTGCGTAAGTATACTTTGATAATTGTTTCAGTTTGAAGAAATATGGTATAATAAAATTATTGGGTGTCCGTTCGCGCCTGACCTCCACAGAATGTAAATATGTCACAAAGTTTAACAAGGTTTTTTTAAAAGGGGTGAAGGTCCACAACTTTAATCTTAATTCACGTTAGCTTTTATTTATTTTTTGGAGTTGAATCATATTGTTTAGAATAAATTCACGTTCTTATCAAAGTAAAAGCCAAAAAAAAAAAAAAAAAAAAAAAAAAGTCGGAACTTTAGACAATTCTCAACACAAATTTTGCATAACTGTTTTTTTTCCTTCTCCACTTCCATGTGGCACGGCTTTCGAAAATAGATAAATAATAAAAAATAAGAACGTTACTTGTTATCGTGTCAAAAGAAGGAAAAAATCCTGCTCACGTGATTACGTGTCTTTTTAAAAACATTTATATAACCTTTTTATTTTTATTTTATTTTGTTTAAGCTTTTTTTTTTGTCAAGCTACTAGAAGGAATTCAGTTGATTACAACTCTTTCTGCGTGTTCTTCACATTACAATAGTACAACCCTGACTCCGACTGCGCAATACTACACCGTTCATTACTGTAAAACTGAAACGAAGCTGTTCTGCTTGAAAAGGGCACCATTTTCGTCTTATTCATATCGATTCTTTGCTTTAAAAAACTAAAGTAATTACGTGTTTACTTTTTTAATATCTCATTTTGCTGTTTCGGATTATTTTACTAAAGTAAGTAAAGCTTCATTATTTTTCAAAACTGTTTTTGTTTCTTTGTTTTTCGATATTTCGTCAATATTATTTAGTAAGAGTGTTTAGCAGAAAAGCCAACAAACGACTACCCGAAAAAATAAATATACAAGAAAGAAATGTTACCATAGTCATTAAAAGTTCAGTTCATATTTGTTTTTTTGTTTTGAAATAGTTTTTAATGCTCTTTACTTGAAATAATTTCAGCAAACTGAAATTAAAACAAAATTTGAGGCGATAACTACTTAAATGAATTTTTATATAAACTACACATGCCATAATCGAATATTCTTCAAGCACAAAACAACGGAAAACATTAAAATATGTTTATAAATATTCCTTACGTTGACGAAACTCTTAAATTGTTAATAAAGAATGCTCAGGTGCCCTTCTTTCAAATTGATATAAAAAAAGCTCTAATTTTTTTATTTATTTATCTTTATATAAATTATATCAAAAATCTTTTTCACTTTCTTCATTACACTGTTTGTGCCTGTTTTGTTTGCATGTGTCCGGGATGGATGCTCGTACACTCTGCAACTAAAAAGTTTATATTTATCCATGTCAAAGTCACTGCCATTTTGATTTTTTTTTTTTTTAAACTGGTTCGTGAATTAAAAAAAAAAATTTACAAACTACTTAAAAATACAAACCAATGAACTTTTCTACCATAAAAGTAACTTTTATTGACTATGGTAACATTTTTTCTTGTATATTTATATTATTATATATATAACATTTTCTCTTTGTAAAGAAACATCATTTTGTTGGTCACTCTTGGCTACAAATGGAAACAAAGTTGATATAAAAAAATATATTTCCGCAAAAATTATCTTTACTTTCATCATATTTTGCTTAGGGTAAAATTTTTTAGTATCAAAACCTATCTCTTTACAACCCCCTCCTTTTCATAACCTATCATACTTCCATCAATCACAGTCCATTTTCTATAGGCTGTTTTTGAACCCAGTCAACGACGGGTACTTCTGCTAGTATATATATATATATATATATATATATATATATATATATATATATATATATATATATACCTCCAAACACTAGTGTTTAATGCTTATGCAATCATCAGTGTAGGAGATGACGATCCATGCTGGTTGAAGTATTCAAACCCCGCTACAAAGTCATCTTTGATTCCATTAGCAAAGGACACACCCCACTGCCACAAAATTTTTACATTAATGAAGTTTAACATTTAATACAGATTGATCAAGTAACTTGGAAGTCACAATCTCGCACATCCAGTGCATAACACTAAGGAAGATAATTTAGCATATAACATCAGCAGCAGCCGATTTAAAGTATTTTTGTGAAAATGCAAATTATTTGTGATTGGTCAATATAAAGTAGAAAATAAACATCTATCAGGATAAAGCTATTTTTCTTATGTGAATAGTTTATTGTTTAAATGGAAATACATTTTCATTTCAATATAAAAAGTTTGCATTGTTATTTAATGGTTAATTAACCAATATCCATTACATTTTTTTTATGGAACAAGTACTCTGGTAATAATAATAAAGATTCATAAGCAAAAATAAATTCATAGTAACAAAATTAAATATCTATTAACAATGATATAATAAAAAACTAATTATATCTGATTGATAATCATTTACCATTAAATAAGCATCTGAAAAAAAAAAAAAAGATGAAAAACTTTTTATTATAAGATTAGTTTGTGAGTGAGCAAATAGAAAGATGATTAAAAAAAACACAAGAGTCAAATATGGGTCGGTCTTGATCCAGTGCATCTGGTCTGGAGCATTTTTATTGCATCTGTGTTTGTTTTTATAAATACGTCTATAAAATGTGATCTTGTAGCCCTTCAACATAAATACTCCCGCCCAACTCAGCAATCAGCAAAATTACACCTCTTCACTGTAGAGATCTCCAGATGAGGAAAAAAACTTTCCACACTAATAGCTTCTTTCCTTGAACCACTGACTTTTGGAATCCCCTCACTGGTACCCCGACAGTACAAACATGCATAAATTAAAATCTAGAAGCCTTGTCCAACTATATTCGTTATTTTTAAACTTTTAGACTTATCTATAAAGCATGAACACTCCGACCCCCACCAAAACAGATTAAAACACACATTATCAAAATTTCAGAAAATTCTTAGTAAAGAATATTTATCTACATCTTTTTTTTTTTAAATCAACTCACAACTTCAGTTGTGAAAGTTCTATTTTCATACAGCTTACAAACCTGGTTGCTTCAGAGTAATTTTTTTTTTTATTAAAAGCTATCAGTATATTATGAACCTATCCAAGGGCAGTTACTTCAGCTAGTATAGAGACAAAACCCATTAATTTTACTATAAGATTATAATCAAGTAATAACAACCTGGTAAGAGCAAGTTCAATTTTGGATATGTTTTTCTCAAAAGAGAAAAGAGATGTGGATTTCTGAAAAGTTTCTGAATGGCATTTTCAACTAAAAGAATTGATCTTTGTCTGACAGACTTCAGATAATGGAAACTAAACAAATACTTACAAAGGATGTTTTCTAGATACTTATTAGAAAGTAAAAAAAAAAAATTTTGAAGTGCCTACAAACAAACTATAAATTGAAATAAAAGAAATGTCACCAGCAGAACTCTAAAACATTTTTGATGAATTAGAATAAATAAGCGGATGAAATGTAATATGTGACAATACAGGATTGAGATCATTCGAACCTGATAAAAAATGAAAGATCTTCCTAAATATACCAAGCCGGAAAAATTAGCTGGGAAAATCGATCGGGATAAGTTATATTGTCTTAGACCAGAATTGCCTAGATAAAAAGACATTTGAACCAGTTTTAAAAATGAATTGGCAACGGGCAAAAAAGAAGAATGGCTTACTCCAGACTTGTTATACAACACTTTTAAAATGTACTTTTTAGGAATAGGTATCGATGAAAATTTTTCTATTTACGCCATCAATTTAGAGTTACACCGAACACTTCAGAGATTGGCAACCCTTAACAAATTTCACTGAACAATCTACACAATACGAACTCAAACTGTATTTTTTTTTGTATTTTTACCATTAATTAAGTTTTAGCTTGCAAAGTTGGTTTAGTTTGTTTTGTGTAGAAGCATTGAAACTACTTTCTTCATTCGTAGTTAAAACTGTTTACATCACTACAAATTTCTGGATTCTTAAAAAGCACTAAAATACCTACTCCTTTAATACCAATGACCAAAGTATGAATTTTGAGTTCTCAGGAGATGAATTTTCAACCCATTTATAGTTTTAACTTTTTCTTGTTTTTATTTACAGAATTCGGAGCCCATCATGAGTATAATAATAATAAAAAAAAAAAAATTCATATATTGAATATGGATTCACATCCATCGTCATAAATGGAGAAGAAAGGTGCCCCGGTGTTTTATTGGTAGTAAAGTTTTGAAAAATGATTCTATGAAACCAGCAAAGATGAAACAACATTTGCAAGATGTTCATCCTCATCACAAAGACAAAAATTTTTTCGAACACCATAGGAATGCTCTCAAAAAGATGAAGCTGTTTTCAACAGAAAATTTTAAAGAAGGAAACCAAAAAGTTATTGAAGATTTGTATGTCTTAGCACTTGAAATAGCAAAGCAGTACACTTTTTGAAATAGGCACTCTTGAAAAGGACGGGAAATGGGGAGTGGGGGATGACATTCTTACAAATGGTGAAAGGGGTGCATGGGCCAAGCAAGGTTGAGAACCCTTGGTCTAGGGTATCCTGGCATATTATGGAATAGATGCTAGAGGCAGCATGCTGTACATAGTCAAACCACATAAGACCCTGAGCGTGTAAGACATTCAAAATCCCAACAAATACCAAGTCTCTGTTAATGCACAGTTGAAAGGATATTTTCCTCCAGTTTGTTGACACGTCTACGTGATCATGGCACAGTCATTATGCTGGAGTCATATGTCATACAGCTCTGGGGCCCATGTCTCATTACCATGTAAGACGGTAGAGCAGACACTAAAAAGGAACCCATATCCTGTAGAAAGGATAGAGTTATCTACTAAAAAAAGAGGAGATTTTATAGAGCCGAGTAATACTATCATACTTTTACCCACATGGACTTTCATTTAACTCATTCAGTGTGTTTAAAAGTATTTGTATCGTTCCCTTTTCCTGACCACTTCGTCTATATCAAATCATGTGTTGATTAAATGGTGTTTCTTCTATCTAATATGGACCAATCTCTACATTACAACAAGGATGCTATTTAAAATTCGCTTAAGTTACCAAAGAGAACATTTTATTGGATATTCATCATTCTTCTCTGAAGGTAGATTGCTGAATTTCATCAGAAGATAAATATGATTATGTTTCACTATCTCTGGTTAGATGTTTTGTTTTTTTATAAATTTCATTTTACTTCAGTTGAAGTTCTCAAAAGTGAAGTGGGCTCTTTTTGAAGGCTAACACTTGATCTCTATATAGGATACATCAATATTTGAATATTCCATTAAAGTTCTCCTTTCCCTCTCTCAAACACTGAGTTAGTTAAGTTGGAAACAATGTTCCTCTCACCAATTGACCATTTAAATAGGTTATATTGTTGTGGTCTCTTGGTCTTACTGGATTCCAGGACAAGAATTTATCTTGTCTGGTGAAGTATCCAGCTTCATGATATTATTTGAAGTAACATTGCTTGGAGAAGGTGCACCATTCCTTGTAGGTTATTCATACTGAGGAGATCTTATTTTAGCTGTGGATACTATGTGATTTTGAATATTTAGTCAAGGTTTAGTTGTAGAGAAAAGTATTCTCATGTCATGTTGACCTCCAGAATGAGAGCGGGAGACTAACAAGTGCTACATCTTGCCTAAGAGTAATCTGGAGATATCATACATAGCTGCTTGCCTAAATACATACAGTGTCTTGTATTCTCAAATGGTAATCCATTTGGTACTGGCCAACAAAGATCTAACAATAACCAATATGTCAACTTGATTATGCTGTAGAAAAAGATAAACATGTACAAATCCTGACCCTTTTAGGAGAAAGGTCTTTCACAGATATCCATTACACTTCATAAAAAGTTAAATTGTTAACTTTATTTCAGAAATTTCTAAATTATGAAATGCACAACAACAGCAGTCACATTCAAAGAAAATCAAGGATTAAGAAACATTTTCAAGAAATTAATGGATATCACCAACATGCCTCAAGGTTTCATTCTGGACCCAACTATCTGCACTCTAATCTCCATTTAGCCCCAATTGCAAACTTCACCTTTAACCTTAAATAAAAACACTTACATGAGATCCATTATTCCCAGAGAATTTTTGACGGGCAAACAACACCTGTTAAAGTCAGCTTCCTGGGGTATTATGCTAAGTAGATTTACAGCACCTAGTATTTCAAAATAGTCACCCATTTGGTATTAGTCAGTCTCAATGTTGCTTAATTTTGGTGATCTAACAATAATCGGTGTGTCAATTACATTATCATTGATTTATTTTTTGTACAACTGTTTCACAAGTAGATTTAAATGATTAAAAGAAAGTAAGCATTTCTCTCCCTAAGAATAAAATAGTTATAAGAAGGGTATGTGCGTTGGGCAGGATGGAGGATGTACAGTAAATCTGGCAGAAAATTTGAAAAAGGAGGGAAAATAGAGATGGAAAAGAGTCACTGCAAAGAAACTGCATAGTAGTAATTATAGTTAACTATAGAAACTATGTAGAAAAAAAAAAATCAAATAAAAAGCAATAAGGAATATTACAGATTTTTTTACTCATTATCTCATATCTGTCTTATTAGATCACTTTCACAAGAATAAAATAAAACATACACACACACAATGAGAGAAGGGGAGGAACAGAGGGGGAAAGAGAGAAAGGGATATCGAGATAAAAATGAACATGGTCACTAAGAAATGTACTTTTTGTATGAAGTGGGGCCTTTTTTTATATGGATCATAACCCCAAGAAACAAGGTGACCTGAAAATAGATGGAAAAATATTCTCCCAAAATTTGAAGTTTTTATCACCAATGTAAAAAATATACATAAATAAAATTCTGTTAAAATAAAATGAAAATAGTCACTGAATTAGAAAACACTATTAATGAATAGCGCATTAATGATGTTATTTTGTAAATATGCAAATTAGTTAGGCCTAGTACATATATAGCATGGAAATAGGCAGTAAATTAGAAATGTTAAGTTTTTTTTGTATATGTAAAAAATCTTTTATGACACTGTCATTGCAATAGATGGCTCAACTTTATATAGAGCTGACATTTATCACATGAACTACATTGAAAATTAAAATGAGAAAGATATGGAAGATAATTTTTTTTTTTTTTTTGCATAAACGTTCCTTAAAACATGTAATTTTAAATTTTACAGAAGGGGATGAAAGTCAAATTTCCACCTGTGCTTTTAACTGTGCTGTGTTTATTTTATTTAATTTAAGAGTGGGTGCATTCTTCATATCCATAAAAGAAATTGTTGGCATTGTTTAGTGTCATGATTTTTCCTTAAGTTGTAAAAGAAAAACAAAAACACTCGCTGCAATGTTTGTGACTTTATTTTTCAGATTTAACTGACTAGTGGATGTATTGTACATTAATGAAGAAATAATGAAATAATTTTCTGAGAAAATATAAAATAAGTTAGCATTGTTTGATTAGTTAATTAAGCAGTATGAGAAACATTTTGATTAAATATAAAAATAGCCGTTAAAAATATGACTAGAAATGACAGATTGAAAGAAAGTGGGAGAAATTAAAAAAGGAGACAGTGTGAGAGAGAGAAAAGGAAAAAGAGAGAGATAAGGAAAAAGTGAAGAAAGGCAAAAGAAAGTGAAGGAGAGAGGGAAAGAGAAGAGAGAGAGAGAAAGAGAAAAAAGTTAGAGAAAGGGAAAAGAAAGTAAGAAAGAGGGAAAGGGAAAAGAAAGTGAGAGAGAGAGAAAAAGGGAAAAGAAAGTGAGAAAGAGAGGAAAAGGGAAAAGAAAGTGAGAGAGAGAGGAAAGGAAAAAGTGAGAGAGAGAGGAAAGGAAAAAGAAAGTGAGAGAAAGGGGAAAGGAAAAAGAAAGTGTTAGAGGGGGGGAAGAAAGCGAGAGAGAGAGGAAAGGAAGAAAAGAGAGCAAGAGAGAGGAAAGGAAAAGAAAGTGAAATGAGAGAGGAAAGGGGAAAATGTGAGAGAAAGAAAAGGGGGAAGTGTCAGAGAAAGGAGGAAGAAAGTGAAAAACTTAACAGATAAGTGAAAGAGAGAAACAAGAAAAGAAAATGTGAGAAAGAAAAGGAGAAAAGTATTAGAGAAAAAGGGGAAGAACATGTGTAAGTAAAAGTGATGAGATGATGTTGATAAGAGAGAAAAGGAAGAGCACACACATACCAGATTCAAATGAGAAGCCACTGTAATAAATAGCGAACAAAGAAAAAAAGTAGCAAAATTTTTTAAAAAAGATGACCAAATGGATTGCTTTTATCCCGAGAGGAGAACACAACTTACAAAAGCAACAGAGTCCAAGGTTTGAGTCTGCATGTAAAACGAAAACAACAACAATGGCTCAGACATCAAAAATAAATAACAAGTAATATACAAACACATATTTTATACCAAAGTTGAATCACAAGTACAAGCAGGAGTCAGAAAAAAAGATTTTTTTTTTTTTTCAATTAAAACAGCAAAACAACTTTTACAAATTGACCATAACATGCAAGAAACGTTAGAAAAGTGAAACAAGCGAAACAATTTGTGCTACATTTCTAATTCTTCAGTTAATTTTGTATCACGTATGTTTGAATTGTGAAGGGTTTCAAGTATATATATAAAAGTGCTATACTTTTTTTTCTATTAATTTAGGCTTTGTGTCTCATTTGTTTTCAAGTGCTTTCTGTTCAGATGTTTATGTTGGCTTTATTTCTCTCTCTATATATATATATATATTATATATATATATATATATATATATATATATCATGCTTGATTCTAAATATGTTGCATTCATGGCATTTATATTTTGTACTGTGGTCTCATATAAGTGCTTGCAGTGTTATAAATTATATAGCAACCTTTTCTTTGATCATTTGTACATATTTTTCATATAGTTGTAAGTTGTAATGTTTGCATTAAATATTTTGTATAGTTTACTGAGAGATGTTTATTATTTTGAGACATATTTTTATAACCAGCTAATCATTTTCCAAACACCTTTTGTGGGCATGTGTTTTTCACAAACGAGTCCTCACTTATCAAGGCCTAGAGACCACTCGAGGATAAGGGTTAATGAGTGCACAGTAATCAATGGGACCATATTGTAATTGTTAGTAGAGGAAATTTGGTAAATTGGATTACTTATCAAAAGCTTGTTCACGTTGAACTTAGAAGCAGGCAAACGGAAGAGAGTTCCACAAGCATACAGAAGAGAGTTCCATAGGCATGCAATTCAAAGGAAGAAACTTCATTCATGGAATCTACGTTTAGGTTTATGCACACATAAAGAGTGGGGAAAATTATTGATTGTGGTTTTAGCTAGACGAGTGTTTTTCAAGTTTAGCAGGAGGGGACCATAGATTGGAGCTTAGACAAGAACTTGCCATAAAAATAATGATAAAGCAAAGACAAGCTCGCAACGTCTCCTCTATGGGAAAGAGGTAGCAGGGAAGAGAAATGGGCATCCTTCACTAGGCTATGAAGTCTATTTTGAACTCTGTCAAGGCAGGATAAGCTGTTTCTAGCAACTTCTGCCTATCCTTGGACGTACATGGCTCTCATAGAGGTAAAGAATTGCATCGGCCGTGAGATATCTACTGGAGCGGTAGAATGATCTCTCTATTTTTCCAGCAACCTTGGCAACGGATTTGATGTAGGTGTTCCATTTCAGATCAGGAGTACAGGTCAGATCTAGAAGCTTGTTAAAACATGGAGCCTTCCCAAGACAAAAGCCATTCATTTCAATTGATAATGTAAACACAGAAGCTTGGTTTTAGATGCATTAAAAGTAACCAGCCACCTCTTTCCCCATTGCACCAAATACTAAAGATCAGAGGAGAGAGAATCAGAGAGAACTTGTTCATTTACGACTTTTCAACTGTTGCCATAGATGCTAGTGTCATCAGCATAAACATCTACAAATGATCTTAGGATGTGATTTGGAAGATCATTGATGTAGATCAGGAGGAGAGTTGGGCCCAGGATGGACCCCTGAGGTACTCCAGCATTAATACTGTGAGCTTCTGATTTCTGCCCATCAGCAACTAATCTTATGAACCTATCAGAGAAATGATTTAATAATTGAGAAGACATTTTCAGCCATACAATAGTTAAAGATCTTATGGAGTAGACCTTTATGCCACACCCTATATGTGTGTGTGTGTGTGTGTGTGTGTGTATATATATATATATATATATATATATATATATATAAAATGATGGTTATGATGAGAGTAATGGAAAAATAGTATTCTGATAATATAGAGAGATAACTCTATATATAAATAAAGTTAACTATGTGTATATTTAAATGAATGCAAATGTTTTTTTCCCTCATATACTCTAATTATATTAACATCAAAACAAGGTGAGCTTATTTAATTCAATGATACAACATAAGATTTTTAATACCTATGTCCTCCCATGCTTTTTTGGTCTTTCCCCGTGTGATTAATTTATTAGAAGCTATTTATAAAATAAATAAAGAAGACCAGTGTTTAGTAGGTAATTATAGTCCACAATGTAGATGGTATTAAAAAAATATCTTATGTTGTATCATTCAATTAAATAAACGACTTGTTTTGATATAAATATAGTTATGATGTATGGGGAAAAAAATTTTGCATTCATTCATTTAGATATACACATACTTAACTTTTCACACACACACATGTATATGTATGCATATACGCACATACATAAGAAAGAGAAAGGATAGTATTATCTGCAAATAAATGTAAAACAACAGTAAATGAAGATAAAAGACAAGACATTTTACTCACCGATGGATCCTCTATTTGTGGTCCGTCTTCTTCAAAAAGTCCACCTTGCATTACTGGATGAGCTCGACCTCTGTTCCCTACATCAGGACTTTGAAATACACTCATGTGAACATCGCTTTCTTCTGAGACGTTCTCAAGACTAGACCTTATATACAAAAAAATAAAAAATAATAAAAATAAATTTAAAAAAACAAAAACAAAAAAAAAACATGATATACCTAAAAGAGTTTAACAGCATATCAACCTTTTCGGGTAATTTAATAACAAATTCAAGTATTTTATTGAAGGTTTTTAGGTTTCAAGTTCTTAATCCTTCATATATCGTCATTCAGAGTTTGCTTTAATTAGTTATTCATGATGTAAATTTATGTGCACATCTCTGGATGAAGAAGAGAAAAGTATCTATTTAAACTATGAATGGGATCTCGGCAAGTATTACTTCAGGTTAGAGTGGAATTAACAGTGTGGCAATTACTCAAAATCAACATTTATTGCATGGATAGATTGAATTATGAGCCCAGACAGGCATAGAGAAAAAATAGTTAAGAAATAGTGAAAAATATTAAAAACTGTAGAAGTGATATCTTATTTTGTGAGAAAAGAAAGAATTTATCCTGAAAAGGATTTTTTTTTTTTTTTTGCTTCTAATTAAAGCTGGCATCAAAATACCCATAAATCAATATAGTGATGATTATCATCATCATTTGCAAAAACTTCAGACATAAAATTGTCACTCTATAAAAGAAAACATGATTCCATTTCTGTTTGATGAAAACCGGTTTTCTTTTTTTTTTGTTGCAGACCATCTAGAAGTTAGCTAGTTGTGTACAAATCCCAAGAGCGATAGAAGCCTTCTATCATGTCTGAAAGTGACACAATGTTTAACGAGCGAGATCGGAGATGTGCTGTTGTACAACTCATGCTCTTTACCGATCCAAGTTACGACAACATGACCATTGTCAGCAGCCTCAAAATGCACATCTGGATGGTTCAACGCTTCACGGCACAGCTCAACACATCGGACGACTCTTTGAAGATGTTGGAGTGGAAGCCCAAGGCTGAGGACACGGCCAGGAAGACACCGACGAAGGAGTTTATCGAAAAGATCAAGGCAATCATCGATGAAACTCCCCAGCAGCCTATTCGGCAGATTACCAGAGATTTAGGCATCTCACACACAACTGTGAATGCATGTGTGAAGGAGGACTTGAAGTGTAGGTTCTACAGGCGCCAGACAAGCTAGATCTTGACTGAGAAGACAAAGAACCTCAAGCTAATGAAGTCCGTCGGGTTGCTCAACAAACTGAAGCATTCCAAGAAGTCGAACATGCTCTTATTCTTTTCAGACGAAAAGAACTTCAGCCAGAACCAGATGCACAACAGCCAGAACCATCGTTAGATTGCTACGAATAACAGAAACATGTCCAGGGTGATGAAAACAAAGTTTCCAACCACGGTTATGGTTTTTGGTGTGGTTTTAAGTGAGAGCCACATCATGTTACCTCACATCTGTGAAGTTGGCTTGAAAGTCACACACCAAAGTGTATCTGGGTGTGCTGAAGAACGTGATGATCTCTTGGTGCAATCAAGTGGTTGCTATCATACCCTGGGTATGGTAGCAGGATTCAGCGCTGGCCCACAAGTTCAAAGAGACCATGGCTTGGCTTCAGAAGGAGTGCTACAACTTTGGAACCTTCTTTTCCTGCCACACTCCCTCCGCCAGAACCTGCTGGACTACTTCGTTTGGTCATACCTTGAGAATATCACCAACATGACTTCAATACTAAAGCCAGCCTGATCGGTGCCATTGACCAAGTATTTGCTGAGCTCCTGCCAGCACTTGTGGAAAGAGCATGCTCCCAGTTCCAGACCCATATCAAGGCGGTGATTGAGGCTGAATGCAGCTACATTAAATAGATGTCAACTCTACTACATAATCAAAATACCTGAATTGATTTTTTTCAATAAAAGTCTAATTTATAAAACTCTTATGTCTGTCTGTCTGTCTCCACATTTTTAAACTATCTCTTCTGAAACTAAAAGTCACAGAGCGACACTAGGGGCCTCAAATCATTGGATTTTTTCATGGACCATTCTTTTATGGGTCTTTAGCCGGTTAAAATAGTTTTTAAGGGGTCAAAATTGAAAAAATTGTTATACATTTTATACAATCATCTTCGTTTATTTTTAATCAGTTCATATGCGTGTCACGTTGGTACAGTGGTAATGTCACCATGACGTTTGAGACTAAGAGAGCAACCTCTGTCATGAATGTGCAGAAGAAGTAGAAATGTGCCATTAAATTCCTGGCAGAAGTGCATTGAGAATGGTGGTGTCTATGTAGAAAAATAGACCTGAAGTACAAAAGGTTGCTTGTTTTAATAGTACTACTTCTGTATTTGTAGCTTTTCAACTTTAATAATAAGAAAAAATTTGGAACAATCATTGTAATAATGAAGGAAAAAGAAAAGATAAAGTATAAAAATCAACTGACATGTTTGAAGTTCTTAAATGACTGAAGTTGGAACTGTCCATTCCTTGTTTTAATTCACTTTGTTGTTTGGAGATTAACCAACTCATCTGCGACAATTGATTGACGTCTGTTATCCTGTGATGAAAGAGAAAAATAAAGAAATGTTGAATAAGAAACTGACAGAGAAATATAAAGCTTATATCTTACCGATCTTTTATTCCCTTCAGATGGATCATTTTGTACAGCACAAACTATTTTGTAAAATGACAACATGAATAGCTGCAGATAGTGATACGGTTTAAATGGGTACGTTATTGAGACAAAGATAAAACAATAAAATTACAAATGAATAACACCAAACATTAATTTATTACAAACTATTTAAAAAATACTTGTGCAAATTAGACATACAAATAGTTGTTTGAATCTTTGCTTTGTACAATTTTCAAAAGACTAGGTTGCATTATTGATGTGAGTCATTTTAATGTTTATATCAGCTCAAAGGTTGTGTAAATAATAACATTCAAGATGAGAACAGTAGTTTGAATAATCCAAATTATCAATCCTCATCTCAAAAATTCATGAGTAGTCTTTTATAAGTATGCCTTTGAAAGTCATAATATTCAGTTTAAAAACCGTTTTACATACTGGCATCTACAAATTCTGAAATATAAAATAAAAGTAGAACAAGCCAAACATACGAGGTCCCCCTCCACAAGTGAAAAATTTACTTTTACCATGACTAATGTTTGTGCAAAAAAAAAAAAAAAAAAAAAAAAAAAAAAAAAAATCCAAGATGTGGTTATTGAGAAAAGTGTGAACATATGAATGATTTTGGGGCAATTTTACTCCTATACTAGGGTGGCAACCAGTGTTATCCCAGAAATTTCGTACTGGCAAAAATTTACTTTCACCCTAACTAATGGTTGTGAAAAATATTCAAAAAATTAAAAATGTGGTTATTAAGGAAAGTGCGAACAAATGAACGGATGAATGACTTGGGGGCAATTTTACTTCTATAATGCACCCCCTAGGGTGGCAACCAGAGTTATCATGTGCAAATTTTTTTTAAAAATCCAAGATGTGGTTATTAAGAAAAGTGCAAACAAATGGGAGTGAATTACTAGGTCCAATCCCTCCTTTGTCGGGGACCAATAAAATAGTGATAGTAGTAAGAACCAAACAGGCCACTAATATTTTAAAACTATAACTATGCTTTTGATAGTCATCATCATAATCGGTTTAAAGTACGTTTTACATGCTGCCATATATTAGATAACTTTGTGATGAATTAAATTTTTTTTTTCTCGCATGGACAAAGCAAAATCTGCAAATCAGATTTATACAAAACACACGTTTAAATCCATAAATGCAAAAACGGTCCTCTTGTGACGACGACCAGTTCTACGCATGCGTCAGATGACGTCATGACCTGATTTACTTTAAATAGTTGAAAAACTGACTAAATTTCATGTACGTCGCGTTAGCTCAGGTGTTATTTAACATATATATATATATTTCCAATATGAGTGTTATCTTTATGGCGCTTGTTTTAGAGGAGGGTGATCTAAGGGAGATAACTTCCATTTACTAAAAAATAGAAGCACTACCGAAACAGTTTACGAAAATGCAACCACATTAACAAACTTGAACAAAAACGAATACACAAATTTTTGAATAATAACAACAACAATACAAATGAAAATACACGAATAATATACCTGAACAATTATAATCAGTTAATCAATTGAAAAAAAAAAACAAAACAAGTTAATTAACAAACTAAAAATGAAACAATGTTAAGTAATAAAATAATTAAATGTTTTTAATTAAACGTTAAAAAAACAAAGCCAATAGTCATTAATCGCATGCTCTCGTGTAATGAATGAATGCATGAATGTAGGATTGACATGAAATTCTTAAAGATAAATTAAAATGACCGAAAAATGGGATGAAATGACTTAAATAAATAAAAAGTAAATGACTTAGAATGACTTTAATGAACTTAAGGATGAATTGAATGACCTTAAGAATGACTTGAATGCTTAAAAAATAACTGGAATTCTTCAAAAACAACTTGAATGGCATTGAGACTGGCTGGTTGTAAAGTGGGTGATCATTTTACATTAAATTAATACAGAAAAGTGATCCCCCACTTTATATCACAATAAGTACAGCATGTAGTAAGAGCAGATGGTATTTATTTGCTCTCCCACCGAGCAAATTAGGCACAAGGCCGATTTTTAATGTGAGGAGTGAAGGGGAAATGGGGACCAACTCCCCGGGGAGTAGGGGAGCTGGATAGTGACAATTTGTATGAAGGATTGTCCCTACATTGACCAAGGATGTGGGGCTGCCCCCATATATGGTCTTTGCTTGCAGTATCTGCCGGAACATATACTACACTTTGATCTTGGTCAAAAGGCCAAGAAAAGTTCCTATTTACAATGCCTCCCCACGGGACAGAGTTAGACACCAGGGTCGTTTTTAACGTGGAGAAAAGGAACAAAAATAAAAATTGTCTCAGTCGTGAAGGATTTCTCCTCCACTGACAGAGAACAAAAAATTGAAGTGCAGCATCTGAAGAACAGATGGTATTTATTTGCTCCCCCACCGAGCAAATTAGGCACAAGGCCGATTTTTAAAGTGAGGAGTGAAGGGGAAATGGGGACCAACTCCCCGGGGAGTAGGGGAGCTGGATAGTTACAATTGGTATGAAGGGTTGCCCCTACATTGACCAAGGTCTTATATGTGGGGTCGCCCCCACATATGGTCTTTGCTTGCAGTATCTGCCGGAACAGATGCTACACTTTGATCTTGGCCCGAAGGCCAAGTTTCAGATAAGGGAAGAAAAGTTTAAAAAGCAAAGAACAGCATCTATTAACAACAGACCTTTGATCTTAACCAAAAAGGCCAAGCACAAAAGTGTTACCGACAGACCGACCGACTTATAGAGTCGCTTGCACCTGACTAATAAACTTGTTAATTAACGTACACAAAACCAAAAATAAATAAACTGTAACAATGAAACAATGTTAAAACTACAAAAAGTAAATGAACTTGTGTTAATCAATAAAAAAAAAAAAATATCACATATTGATCGCTTATTGCAAGAATTGTGAGGGAATATTTCTCCCTTTTCCGTCAAAGAAACTCTGTGAAATGAACAATTTTCAGATATGTCTTTTAGCATGAGACCAAAAAACCATGTCATATATATATATATATTTTTAATAATTTTCATAAACTGTTTCGGCAATTTTTCTTTTTTAGTAGTAAATGGGAGTTATCTCCCTTAGATGATCCTCTTCTAAAACAGAAGTGCAACCTTTATGTCTTATTCTGCGTTCAATTTACTTTTCATACATAACACATCGTCATCATCAAATTTCCGAAAAGGAGAAAACAGAAATGCCCCACATTACTGAGAAACAGTAGACACTTCAAAGTGGAAGACATCTTTTCCAAATAGTTTTTGTACAGAATTCCCTCTATATTAAAATAAAAAAATTGTATAATGAACAGTGTTGAAACAAAAAATATCATATTCAAAAAATTATGTAAAGTGATCAAGTAGTTTTATTTTTATAAAGAAAATCATTTTTCGGTGATTAATGGGAATTCATAGGCATTACCAAATAAATTTCACATTTGACTTATTGAGTTATCTCCCTTTATTTTCCAAGATATTGTTTTCAAAATGGCGGACAAGACAAATGCTCTCCTGCTACTCATAAAATTTGATTTTCTTATTTAAAAATAAAGCTATTTGATCCATTTACATGATTTATGGCATATTTTTGTTTCATCACGAATGGGTACATCATATGGATTGGTCTTTATTTTTGTTTTTAATATAGGGTGAATTCTGGACAAGAACCAAATTTTTTTTCAAAACAAGAAAATACATAAGCATTTCTCTTTGAAATAGAAACTTATGACGCAACCTGATACTAATACATGCAAAATATTATAAACATACAATAAATATTTAGAAATGACTTACGTGTCTTGAACATCATCTTCGGGTACGCGCTCTGATGCAGCAGTCGTATTGTTATCTGTGTCATCGTCTATCTTTCTCCTCTTGGTGACTGGAGGCACTGGAAGCTGTGGAGTTGAAAGGGTTGACGCTTGGGCGGCCGCAATTACTGCAGAAGCAGCAGCAGCTGCCGCCGCTCGGTTACTAGCTTCTTTAGCCATGGCAGCAGCATCCATCGTTTCATCACCAGAGGCTGAGCAAAAACAATTGTGAGAAAAAAGAACAAGTATGTTATACAAGCAACAAAATCAATTAAGTTTGATTTATCCTCTTTTACAGCATATTTTTTTTTTTTTTGTATGTGTGTGTAGAGCACCGGAAAAAAAAAAAACAAAAAAAAAAAAAAACACATTTTCCCTAAATAGCAGTTTTGATTTAAGAGAGTCAAAAGAGGAAGACATTGAATGTGTATATGTTAAGAAAGGAAATCATTTTGGGAAGACACATAAGTCACTAAATATTCTTACTCATTTCATGAATACTTTGAAATTTTACCCTTCACAGAAAAATTAACATTTTAAATTCTCAAGGAGAGAGAGAGACATAGAGAAGGTTAACACAGATCCGAGATTATTGGCAATTTCAAACTGAAAACAATAATTCATGTCACTTCGGTTTCATACAGATTTTCAATGTCCATTTTCAAGGACTTTTCAAAGTTTTTCAAAGCCTTCTCCAGACAAAATTTAAGTTTTCAAAACAAAATTTGGGGGTTGTTTTACAATCTGCAGTGATTAAAAAAAATGGTAAAAAGAAATAAAAAAATATATAACTAATAAATGTTACCATAGCTAATAAAAATTACTTTGCAATCTACGTGGATCATTTTTTTGTGTTTTTAAGTAGTTTTAAATGCCTTTTTTTTTCATCTCAAATATTAACTCTGTTTACGACTTAAATTTCCAACAAAGATAGCTACCATCTTATCCATTTCTTTCTTTTTTTTTTTTTTTCAGGGCAGCCAGCCAGTCTCATTTTAGGTTATCACATTTTTTGGGGGGAGGGGGGGGGTATTTATGGCAGCCCAAAAAATTAAATTATAAATGAAAGCAAAAATAGAGGGAGGGGTTTATTGTCTTTCACTGGAGTCGATTAAATCTGTGATGAAGGGGCAATGGATTCAACAAGGAAAATTTTAGATAAAACTTAATTTTCTCATTTCCTTAGACTATAAATCGGTTTTATTTTCACTGTTCTAGTATGACTGCTGTACGCACACTATTTCCATCTTTTTGCTTTGAGTTCTTATCTTATCACCTGGATTTATGTCTATTGCAATGATACAAAAAAAGACAATGTATCATGCAATTTTGAATTTACAAGTTTCAGTGGTCATGGGAAAATGGATTTCTTGCTAGACATCTGCAACACTTATCTGCTTCGACAAGTATATTTTTTTGCTCATTCAGACTATATTTACTTTTAATGGGTTTTGTTACGCTGCATATGCACTGTTTTACCTCTAGGAAACAGTCTGCCCTTGACTTATAGAATGTCCCTAAGTTCTATATGTCCTCATTCATTATGAATAGTATGCCCGGAAGCATTCTTTTTGACATAGTCCGACTCCATACTCACGACACCATGTTGTTTGAAGACTTCATCTTGGTTCTTCCCACAAACACACATTTTTCGTTTTTTGTCTGGAATAGTCTCACAGAAGTGCCATGCTGTGAATCTAGCTTGGTCATTACCCAAACTTGGACGATCTGCTCTTTTCCTGGGCTACTGGTAACCATGAACCAGTCCTTCAACCACACCAATCAAGAACTCGTGATGGTTCATTTTTTTTGGCCATCGATGTTTGGATTCATCTTGTACATTATGTAGGCGTTTGTCACAGTTTTGTCTATCAAATGGAAAAAACTTTCTTTCAACGCTTCACAGACCTTCTTTCTGCAGCATAGGTGTCCGTTATTTGGTCAGAAACATCGACCCTACCCATACTGGCATTATAGCTACCACAGAAGGAATAGCTTTTTTCCTCAATGGTCATTGCAGCATGGGTTGAGAGCAAACGAACTTGCTTTTTGTCTATCCAAGAAACACAGAACACACTAACCATTGCACACTGCAACAATGTCTACTTTCACCTTCAGTTTCCTCTTGATATTCTCAGCTAAACCATGGAGATCAGCACGAACAGTTTCTGTGACATAAATCTCATTTTCTGTCATTTCTGTACACAAAGGCATGCTTGTGTAGTAGTGACAACGTCAGCTTACTCACTCATCAGTAAAATCACCAGATTGTGCTATTTTTCAATGGGGGTGTTAGTTACATACACATGAATGTAGCACATGGTAAAACAACAATTATGTAGTTACACCACTAAGGCAATAGGCGACATTATTGTCGTTAGACTGATCTATGGGCTAAAAAGTCACAGTAATTTTTTTTTCGTAAACCTATGTTCTACATTATTGTTCTCTGTATTTCAATTCTTGCTTTTTTTTTTTGTTTTCATGTTAATATGTTTTATTATCTTCTAAAAACAAAATAAAAAAATTGGATGAGAATTAAATCCTCATCTATTAAAAATATTTTTTTTGTTTTCATGTTAATGTTTTATTATCTTCTAAAAACAAAATAAAAAAATTGGATGAGAATTAAATCCTCATCTATTAAAAATATTTTTTTTGTTTTTATGTTAATATGTTTTATTATCTTCTAAAAACAAAATAAAAAAATTGGATGAGAATTAAATCCTCATCTATTAAAAATATTTTTTTTGTTTTCATGTTAATGTTTTATTATCTTCTAAAAACAAAATAAAAAAATTGGATGAGAATTAAATCCTCATCTATTAAAAATATTTTTTTTGTTTTCATGTTAATGTTTTATTATCTTCTAAAAACAAAATAAAAAAATTGGACGAGAATTAAATCCTCATCTATTAAAAATATTTTTTTTGTTTTCATGTTAATGTTTTATTATCTTCTAAAAACAAAATAAAAAAATTGGATGAGAATTAAATCCTCATCTATTAAAAATATTTTTTTTGTTTTCATGTTAATGTTTTATTATCTTCTAAAAACAAAATAAAAAAATTGGATGAGAATTAAATCCTCATCTATTAAAAATTCAACTCTGTCAGTTTTTGTCTTCGTGTTTTTGCACCTTCATAAATGAGTAACTTTCGTCTAGAAAAGTTGGGACTCGTCAGTAGACGTTGTAACAAATATACCATACAAAAAGCTGGTTTGGCTTCAACACAACCAGGATTATAGCCACACCAGTAATAAATGAATATCAAAGTTGAGGTGATCCAATCAAGCTGACCACATAATCTGGAAACAATTTATGAGTATGACTAAACTGACCAAGGCAGTTAAAAAGTGCACTGGTCACTTGTACTTTGAAGTGTTTCTATTTATTTGCTTCCCCTACAAGGGACGAGTTAGGCACAAGGTCAGTTTGTAATGTGAAGAAAATCCAGTTCCCAGAAAGATCTCTGGAATGAAAGCAAAATTAATTAAGTTTACAAAAATTTTTTCCTTTACTATCAAGAGCAGAAAAGATTAAGTGTATTATCAGAACACATACTACACTTTGTTCTTGGTCTTTTATTTTATCCTCACATTCAATGACCAATGTTTTTGACAAAATGGGAAGAGTTGGTGTTTTCCGCATCAGAATCTTTCCATTATTTTGTTGACAGCTCCTTACATCAAGTGTTTTCATGCCTCATCTGAAGCAATTTCCATTAAAAAAAAAAAAGTATCTTGATCATTAAATAATGTATCTATAGCGTATAGATTAACCCCCCCCCCCCCCCCCGAAAGGAAACATACAAATTTCAAACCATTTTCAATTTGTAGATACAAACGATTTCGGGTTTGTGACTTACTTGCATCCATCTTGCGCTTGAATCCATACCGTTTTTGGGTTGCCTGTCTGAGGGTGATTGGATGTATTTCATGCTCTCCTTGGACTAAACTATTTCGATATGCAATTAAAGGTTGATATTCATTGTCAGATCGATCAGTAGGTATACCCATTGGCAGGTGTTTGTCCAAATAGTTCACCCTAAAAAAAAAAAAAAAAATCAAACAATTGAGAAGGAAAACAGATTAATCAAACAAATAAATAAAAATTTAATATTTTGGTCTTAGAAATTTTGGCCTCAGAAATATACTTTTTCTTTCTTTCTTTTTTTTTTGTGAGAATAAAAAATACTGAAACTTATTAGATACACCAAATAAAAAACATCTAGAAATTATCTTGCGCATCAAATAATAAGTAAGGAGTACAAATGTGCAACGACACATGCATTGTTATACAGCAAAAGATTAGTTCATGCAACTTTGGATTCATATGTTGGTCATTACAAATGTTGGTTGATTTAACTTCAAGATTTTGAAATAATCTTAAATCTGAAATGAATTCATGACCCAGCAACTCACAGTTAAGTGGATCCGTTATAAATAAATAAAATATTTTTACTATTATTCTTATCTTAGTTATTACTTTAACAATGTTTTGAATGATTTTATCGTTTGTCTTTCTTCATGTACATCTTTTTCAAACTCATAACTTATACAAAATTTTAAACTGAATTGTTTATTTAGTCCGTGGAAACAGATTGTCTTGTTCTGCAACTCTGGTACAAAAGCATCAGCTCTTGAACTCTTACTCACCTTCTTTTTTTTTTTTTTTTTTTCTTAATTACATTTTCACCCCAAACAAGGCACAGTGCCACTTTGATGTAGGGGGTTACTATCAGGGACTTAAGTTGCAGGGATACTATGTAGGGAGTTGAGCAGCCAGATGTCTGTTCACATTACACTTGAACTTCTGCATGTCAGTACAGCTGGAGAAGCAGGAATCCAGAAAAGATTAGTAGCAGATGCATCAGCTCAAATGTGACAACAATACTCCATACATAGGTGAATGGGGGCCTTGTAGAGGTACAGGATACTTTCAGGTGTAAGTGACTTTCTAGCACAATGAAGATGGCCCATCTTCTTTGCAGCAGCCTTGGCAATGTATCCGTTCCAACTGATGTTCCTTGTGCCCTTCCATGAGTTACAAGATCAAGTGCATATATGAATTCTGAGAACAATCTAAATTGTACATACAAAATTAGCCATTTATTCAAGAACTTTCAATCAGCTTTGATAATTTTTATGATCAAATATATTGTGGAACAAACTTATTTAAATAATATCATTCCACAAGTACTAATTTAAACATACTTCATATCATTCATAAAGTTATGATTTTAAAAAGGACGGCCATGTACTTTAAGGTTTTTTTTAAAAAAAAAAAAAAAAAAGAAATGAACACCACTTAATGACATAAAAAAATTTTCATGCCTTTGTTAAAATAATAACCATGTTTGAACTCTACCATTATACACTCTGTTTTTTAAATTTTTTTTTATTTAAAATTTCCAGGAGTAAGGTGCATTTGAAGAAGGTCATAGAGCACAACAGTGAAAAATAGCAACAATCTAGACGAAGGAAACTGTTTGAAACATGTAAAGAAAAATAGTCCATCTTAGAAATATAATAAAATTGTATATCGTCTTTGAAATGGCTAAAACCAAATTGATGATTGTGGTAGCAGCATTTCCCATGTGTTCATTTGACTCATTTTCATTTTTATTTTTTTTCTTCATTTAACATGTCTCTTCCACATAAGACATGTGTTTCAATAAGGCCATCGTGGCACCAAATGATTTTCCCTTTGAAACTCATTTACATTGGTTCCATATCATTGAGGTCAGATTTTATGGAATCATTCCAAGTATTGTTTTACCTGTCTTTTCCTTGTTTACTCTTTAGTATATGTACACATCTGTTTATCCAACCATCTGTTTATCCAACATGTCCATACCGCAAAGCTGACTTGAACATAATATTCTTTATCATTCAACCAATAATTCACTCATTTGATTAACTCTTATTCTTAAGTGGTTTTTAGCCTTGATAAATAACAACTCAGTGTAAAATAATAAAAATAAACAATAAATACTTTCAACTTACACTGTTTTTTTATCTTGCTTCATCAATTTATTTGTGAATTCACAGAGAATTTCCAAAAACGCTAAGTTTGGTGGAATTCCTTTTGGGTCACTAGGATTGGTAAGGGGTGTCAAACTGAATAGAATTCCTTCCCTAAAAGACAAAAGAGTTCAAATGAATAAGAAGATTGTTTTCTTTCTTTCTTTTTTAAAGCTGACAACAATTTTCCATCTTAATTTACTTATAAAGATGCACAAAAGCGACACTTACTTATGCATGGCAGCAACAGCCTCACGATTCTTCACTTGGTCTAAACCAAATGATAGGGAAAATCTTCGGGCCAACTCCTAAAAGTAACAGAAATAAGATATTTACATTTAGGAAATGAAAAAAATTTTTTTTAAATAAATAAAAATCAAGAAAAAGATACAATTGCTAAACAACAAAATGGATTATAAATTATGACAATAATGTATATAGAATTTATTTTTTGAACAGTAAGACATCTCTTCCTGATTGCAAACATTCATAGGATAGAGAAATCTTTACTAAACCCCATTTATAATACTTAGCATACTCCTATCTTATGATCAACTTATAAAGTCAAATTCGCTGGATGACTAAAGGCCGAATCTAACATGCCCTTGTTCGCATGATATTTTTTTTACAGGTTCGAAACCTGACCCTTGTGAGTAGCTGACATTCAAAGGCTGAACATCTTCGATCAGTAGTGCCTTTAACAGATTCTCAGGATTTGTATCTCCAACCATGTTCTAAACAGCACAATCTACACACAATGTAATCCTCCTAGACTTGAGGAAGTACTCTTTATCAGGAGGGACCAATGGTTTAGGCAGGCCCTTCAGTGTCCACTAACTGACCTAATTCATAAGACAATAATAGCACTAACACTGCTACCGAGATGGCGCAAGGAGTGGTGGTCAATTGAGGAAGTGGCTCACATTGGTCAAAGCTGACTTGGAAGCTACAACTGGTTCAAGTGTTCAGTGTGCGATGATTGAATCGCGAATGGCTGAAGTATGCTGAGGAGTTGGCAGCGGACAGACCTGGATGGACTGCCTTAACTCATGATGTGGCAAATTCACTTGGAAGCAGCTCTACCCATCCCAGGTGAATGCTCTTAAAATTATAAGTACGAGTAAACATATAAAATCTTTTCTTAGTTAATAAAGTATGTTTTATTACTATAATATTTAAAGAAAAATGTGTATTTTGTAGACAAAATATTAAAAAGTAGAAGAAAAAGGAAAAAAAAAAAAAAAACTATTTTTCCTTTTTTGGTCTCCCAACAAAAGGAGGGTGGACCTGTAAATTCACTTGTCCATTCGACCATCTGCAATTTTCTCAATAACTATGCCTTGGAATTTTTTTAAAATTTTGCACAAACATTAAACATGATATGAGTAAAAAAGTAACAAAACAGATTTTCTAAAAAAAAAAACTCTGATTGCCCCCCTAAGGGTGTCTTTCAGGTTAAAATGGCTAAAATTGACACTTTTGTGCTCATTAAAAAAAATTGATGCCTTGGATTTTTATAAAACTTTCCGAGAAGTTGTAACTACGTGATTTCTATATAATTTTGTTTGTCTATACTTCGTGATAACTCTTGGGTGTGCCCTAGGGGTTTTTTTTAGGGCTAATAAAAATTTTTGGGATTATTTTATCATATTTGTCACAACTTTTCTGTGTATGTCTATTTAGCAATTTTCTATGATGCTGAAGTCAAATTTAAATATGTTAAGGCCTTGGGGACTTTTGAGTCTAAATTGGGGCAGGGGAGGCACAAATGATAGGCAGTCATTTCTTTTTTTGCATGGTGCAGAACTTAAATTCACATATTTTTGGGGTTAAATGGGGGGAGGGGAGGGGCTGAACTTAGTCATTTCTTATGCCTCATTCACTGTGCACTCACGGGAAACCATGCATGCTTCACTTGCTTTCTAAGAGATGTGAGTAGCCAATAACAAAAAGAAAAAGTGTTCTTGTTCAGAATTCACTTTGTATTTACAAAAAAAAAAAAAAAAAAAAAAAAAAAAATGAAGAAAAATCTGTATGATGTACGTATCTGTGACGAAACGAGAAAATTTCACATACCAAAACTCATATGAATTGATCAAGTAGTTTATTTTAATAAAGAAAATTATCTTTAAGAGATTAATGCAAATTCGTAAGCATTATAATATAAATCTTGCACGTTTGAATCATTGAGTTATCTCCGTTTGTTTTTTTTTGTTTTTATAAAGATTGTTTTCAAAGTGGCAGATAAAACAGCCACTCTTCTGTTACTCATAAAATTTGATTTTATTTACAAATAAAACATGATATTCCATTTTGTCACGAGTATGTACATCATACAATTTTTTTTTTTTTTTTTTTTTGCTTTTTAACATGAGGAAAATTCTAGACAAGAACTAAAAAATGAAATGGAGATGAATTCCTTTATGTAGAGAGGGAGCACAAGAATAATTTTTTTCCCCTAAACTCTGCTCAGTTTTAATTATAAAGTCAAAATTAAGAGAAATACATGAGAGAGAGAAGAGATAAATAGAGAATGAAACCAGTCAATTAAATCTCCCATCCCCATTGTGAATCATCTGCTTTTATGACAAAATGAACATTTTGAAGTTTTCAAAGAGTGTAACAAAAGAGAAAAGGGCAGAGCAAGATGGAAAGAGAGAAAAACAGGAAAAGAGAAAGCAAAAGAGAGGAAGAAAGAAATAAAATCTAGCCAAATTACAAATGAAAAAAAAAATATACGAGTTAAATCTCTAATACTTTGACAGAAATCAGCTTTTTCTTATAAAAATAGAAAAACAAAAAGCGGATTTCAACTATGGGAGACTAGCAATTTATGCAGAAATCAGCTTTTTCTGGATTGCTAAAAAGATCTCAGATCTCTGTTTTCTCTATTTTATTATACATGTATATGTAACACTGTTGTTCAACTGCAACAAAATCTGAAATGAAAAGGTAATAAAAGAAAAACAGAAAAGAAAGAGAAAGGAAAAGGGAAGAAGAAAAAAAGGAAAAGTCCAACTTACTTTGATGGCCTGGAAACTATCGGAAGACCTATCTATGACTGGCTGTTCAGCCTGAACTTCTTTGAACAGCTAGAAAAAGTAAAATAAAAACATTAAATTTATTCATTAAAACTAAAAAAATAAAAACTTTTTTTTAATAGATTAGAAACAGCAAAATTTTGTAGAATGAAATCAGCATTATGAAATAACTTATTCTTTTTTAACGACATTTGCAGCAATTGGGAATCAGAAATAAATGATAAATAGGATTTATATTTTTAATTAAAATTCTACTTGATAATTTTCTATAATTTCTGGAGTATCTTTTGCCTAATATAACAAAGTTTTCCTATTAATTTATTTGGAACTGTATGTCTACCTACAAGCACAACTCAATTTAATCAGAGATGTGGATGACATTTGGGAAAAGGCTTTTGAGATATCAAGAGCAATTACCCTAGAAAGGAAGCCTCCATTGAGAGTTTCTCATCTTGGGTGTTCTCACACTTCAGCCATTGCATTGTAACTTCCGACCTGCTTCAGGTGTATCTTGTTCCCCCTCCCCCAATAGCCATGGCTCATACTGGTTACCTTGATCCAAACGCTGTGAAAATAACACCGAAGATGAGAAATCTAATCCAAACAATCCAAGTATAATTACACGTATCATCAATCCTCATCTCAAAGATTCAGAAACTATATTCATGTAATCTTGTACCTTTCATTTCTTCTGTCTACATTTGTTTTTCTAAAAACATTGGAAAATCATTTAAGTCAGTACACCCAACATATAACTCGCTATTTAAGAAAACACAACTGTTGCTGGTGAAAATGGCCAGTTAGTACAAAATGTGTCCCTCATTTAATCACATCCAGTAAAAAAAAAAAAAAATGATAAGCAAGAGAATAATAAATTACCTGAGTAAGACTGAAAGCCAGTGTTTTAGCAGTGACCACTTTATTTATTTCTCGGGCTTTGCTTAAAGTTGCTTTGATAATATCTCCATAATCATTGTAAAACTGTTAAAAAAAAGATATTTTTTTACAAAAATCAATTACAAATTTAATGAAAATTATAAATATCTAAAAGAAACAAGTAAAAAAAAATACATCAAAAAGTTTAAACCAATACGAATGCTGATTATATTGTAAACAAACAATTTTTATTTCTTAAATACCTTGCTGTTTAATATTTTTTTTTTTTTTTTTTTGCTTTTACAAGAGATGTTATAGTTTTTAGCAAAATATTCTCTTAACTGCATTATTATTAGTATTAGGATATTTATGTGGTAAAAAAAAATGACAGGACAATGTTTATACAGATATACTATCTAGAATGTTGACAACATAAATATATTTATTTACCTATTATTTAGGATTAATGATGAGTGCAAAGGGTGTAAACAGTTTTTCAAAATAAAATTTGTGTATAAGCAATAATATACATAAATGATTATACCATTAAGAACATGTAGAAGTTGATTTAATATTATGTAGTAATAGGTGAAAAAAAGACCTTAATATTTTTTGTTGTCTTGAACAGTATAAAAAAATAAAAACATGGTGCCATGAACTAAATGCACTACTTTCAGTTTATTTTTCATATAATCTCAATTATTCTGGCATATTTATACATTTAAATATTTTTCTTCATTTGCGTATTTGATTTGAAATGATTCCTTATTTAATAATATAAAAAAACATTTTTATTACATTTTGTTGACACTTTCAATCTTTGCCATATTTAGTACCTTACATTAAGATAGGTATAAAACAAATGGAAAAAGAGCAAACAGATACAAAAATAAATTTACAATAAAATATTAAACTTCTCAGCTAAAACCTTCAGAAACACTTTACAAAAAAGAGAAGAAAAAAATAGCAATTGCAAAATATTATAAACAATGTATAGTAGATACATACTAACAATTTATACACCAGATATAAAAATAGATATATAAAAAAAAAAAAACACTATGGATGTATGAATATTACAACATAAAATAATCAAATCCAAAATTTCATAACTTGTATAACTTAAGCATTACTTAATAGGAATCAATACCACTACAGTCCGTCCTAGCAACAGTGGTATTACTTCTCCAGTTATTTGCATGTTTTAAATGCAGTTTTCCAAAATTGCATGGAACAACTTAGACATTACAATTGTCAATATTGTTTATAAAATAATCATTTTAAAGTCAAAACAATAATGATACTGATGATACAAGTGATAATTAGAGAGAGGGGTGTGAAAGAGAGATACTTTGGCCTAAATATGTGTCACTATAGTGATGGGACGATTCCAAAATTTTTCCTCGATTTTGATACAATTATTGATTCTGTTCTGAATTCCCGATTTCAATACAATTACCAATTCCAATTCTTTCAAAATCGGTAAATATTTAGAAATTTGCTTTTTTATTTTGAAATTAATGTAAAATCTTTATGTAATATCTGCATGTATTATTGCAAATTAGAAAAAATACACTGAATAGATTTTTCTAAAAATTTTTCTCAAATGTTTTTCTTATAATTGACTGAAACTTGTAAGACAAAAAATTGTTCTGATTTTAAAACAAAGCTGATTTGTATTAATTCAGCGTTAGTGCACAAAATTCTATTTAATTTTTTTCATAAACAATTGAAAATAGTCGACGATTGGTATGCGAAATAAGAAAATATGAACAGCATACTACAACTCACTCCCCATTTCTAGTTCCTAAATAATGTTATGAATTGAGAAAATCGTTTTTTTTTAAAACTATCCTGTGTCATCTCTCCCAAAAAATGTTTATATTTTTTTATCCTAGTTATAAACTCAGTTATTAGATTTATTTGTTTTATTGTAAAAAGAAAAAGATAGATATAATAATAACTTTGTAGATTAATACCCTTAGCTAAAATTACCACCTCAAAATCAAATTCAATTTTTTCTTTAGGTGATAATGTGAGAATGCATTCAAAAACTTGGAAGAAACTAAAGAAAAAATTATTTTAGAATTGAAGTGGAAGATCAGTTTTGTATATAAATTTAACATAAACTGATCATCATTTCCGGACCATTTTAATTTTTAAAGGGATATTCACTAAATTAGTTTTTAACCCTAATTTAATTGGCAAGGGGTTAAAACCTAACTGTTAAAAAAGTAGAACACCACCACCAGATTTTTTTATTTTGGTGCCAATGTAAAAACTGCGGCTGAGAAAGCTGAGTTTTGGAAACATTGCTTCTCTAAAACTCTTGCAAAAATATCCTACCTCCTCCCATCAAAAAGAAAAAAGTATGTATTTCTTCTTACCTTCATATAATGTTTAAACATGTCAGCAGCAATACGAATGCTGATTATATTGTAAACAACCAATTTACAAAAGGCAGCGAGGAAATTTCTCTTTTTATGGAGTTCTTCAATTTTCACATTCTCATCCATTTCTTCTGCAAAAGACACAAGTTTCACCAGATATTTAGACAATGCAATAAAAAAAAAAAAATAGGTT
The DNA here is from genome assembly GCF_053919585.1 of Euprymna scolopes. NCBI lineage: Eukaryota > Metazoa > Mollusca > Cephalopoda > Sepiida > Sepiolidae > Euprymna > Euprymna scolopes. The sequence goes on from NC_136492.1 coordinate 73,669,078, forward strand.
TGCTAAGTTTTAATTAGCTCTAAGAATATTTGCCTCTTGTATAAAATTGCTAGAGTGAACTATTGCCATTGATAAATTGAAAAATCTATTACATAAAAGGCAGTTCGCTGCATGTTTGTATGTCCAGCAAAAACAACAAAACAAACATCCACAAAGTTGTTTTTCAACTGATCGGTGTTGCCTCGAATGATTACTATCCAAAATTTAAATTTAAAAATAATTCTTTGACCCTAAACTGAAGTAGCTTTCGTCAGTGAGGAAAGGACACGGGTCCAAAGAGAAGTAACCGGTTTATTTTCCTTATGCTGACTCAGTCTTCGAGGAATCTATAAAAGATAGAGGAATGAACTGGGGGGAAAAACGATAAGGTAGAAAGCAATTATTCATGCAAAATGAATTTTGTAAAATCACGCTCTTCACTAAATAAATTAAAGGAAAACATTTACCCCCTCTATCAGAAATGTCAGAAGTTTTGAATTTCTGATAGAAATTCACGTCACATGACGCAGTAAAATTAACACGTCGGACAAATTATAACCTTTATTAAAAAGTGTTTTTCATGAATAATTGTCTACCTTATCGTTTTTCATAATATTTGGATATTTTACTATTTGACACCTAACAATTATGTAGGTAACATTTGTTTTATTTGAAAGTCAATATTTTTTCATCTTTATACTGTAGAAGCACCAAAAAAATAAAATACACAAAGTTTTTGCTTGACACTTTTCAGCAGTTTATGTAACCTACTCAGAATATGTTAATAACACCATTCCCATTCTGCATAAGTACTCAAATCTTTGCCAAACATTAGTTTTATTTTACTATTTCATATTACAGACTTTAAATTTTTTTTTTTAAATATTTGACTACATTAAACAGTTTCCAAATCTGAAGTCTCTCAACTACTTGGCAATTTGCATAAAAAGAAAAACAACAAAAGAATGGACTTTTTTGAAAGTCGTAACTAACCATCGTCATCTTCAACAAAAACTTTATCCGTAAGGAATCCACTGAGCTGTGATTGTAGACTCTTGTCTGGTTCATAGACAAGAGCTTTCAGTAAACCATTCTCTCCAAGGTGTTTGCTGAAAACAATCAGCAAATCACAAATGGAAATGTAAGCCTACAATTAAAACAGAAAAAAAATAGAAGTTAAGAAAAGAATCAAGTCATTCAATAAGACAAATATTTGTCTAATTATCAAAACAATCACATCATATCTAAATTAAATATGAAAAAAAAAAAAAAAAAAAAAAAATCGGTTCCTGTCCAGAATTCCTCCAATTTTAAAAACAAAAATAAAGAAAAATCTGAATGATGTATGTATCAGTTATCAAACAAAAATATCATATCCTAAAAATCACATCAATTGATCAAGTAGTTTTATTTTTAATTAAGAAAATCAAATTTTATGAGTAACTGAAGGACTGTCTCATCCAACATGTCGAAAATGATCTCAGAAAAAAAAATAAATAAATAAAAATAATAATTCAGAAATAATTAAAACTTGCAAGATTTTTGTTGTAATATCTAAATTCCCATTAATCAATTAAAAAGTATTTTCTCTATAAAATAAAACTAATTAATCAATTTATGCAGTCTTTGAGAATACCATACTTTCATTTTGTCATGGGCATTTTTTTTTTTTTTTTTTTTTTTTTTTTTAAATACAGAAGGAATTCTGGATAATGGACAAGAACCAATATATCTATTCTATAAAGTACATATACATATGATCTCTGTGTAAGTCAAACACGGATCATTAAATTTTATATCTATGACCATGTAAACTAAGAAAATGTGTCTTTCCACTTCGTTGCTAAGATCCGTAGAAATAGCAATCCTATATATATATATATATATACATATATATATATATATATATATATATTCCCCAAACTTCTGGCCTTGATGGAGGGGAGACTAAAACTTGCTGCTATGGTTTCAAATGATCTGAATAACAACAAGGGGAGATTTGATTCCAAATACTTATATGTTATATCTCCCCTCTTTTGGTAATATGGCACGATTATGAATATCTCTAGTATCAAATAATCCTTATACACTGTGAAATTTACTTCATGCATGAAAACCAAAGAGGAGAGATATAACATATGAGAAATATTTGAAATCAAGTCACCCCTTGCTGTTATTTCAGATCATTTGAAACCACAGTAGCAGGTTTTGGTTTCCCCTCCATTAAGACCAAAGGTTTTGGGGAAATATCAGATATTTTGTAATTCATATGCAAAACTAGGAAAACAAATGACTATGATTGAAACATTTTATGGCTATAAAAACGTGCCAAAAATAGGCTCTGGATAATGGATGATCCCTTTAAAATGCGACCTTAAGGGCAAATGTCACATAGCCCACTACACAATTCAGGTCATTATCTTTCCAACGCGCCTCCATTTGTTAAATTCTGATCAATTGTTGCTGAGAATTGCCAAAAAAGGTGATCACCATCTCTCTCTCTATATATATATATAGACATACACATACACACTGGTAGCTAAATTGAAGATGAACTGCATATCTTTGATTCTATGGGATGAAACTACATGAAAATTTACATTTTTTTTTTTATTTTTTAAAGATTATAATACTATTCTACAGTTAAAATTTTATAGCAATTGGTAAAAAAGAACCTATATTTTCAAACCAGTAAAATATGTCAAAATTTGCCTACATTTGTATATATAGTGTTCTGCAGGCCAGTTTCAGTTTTGCTCCTTTGGTTGTCTCCCCTGTGGTGTTGCCAGGCCACTAATATATATGATTATCAGGGGAGATCATCTCTTGTTACCTCCTGACCAAGGGAGATAACTCCACAAGCATTTCCTGTTAAGAGCAGAGGACTTTTTTTCCTATACAGACCAAAGTTCTTAATTTCATCAAAATCTGTCTAGTAGTTTTCTAATTCATTGGTATATTTTTTCTTATAGAAGGGGTCTACCCTCTTTTTTTAATATAGTCTACATTAACAATCATTATGCCTAAAAGGTGTCTTTAAAAATTCATTTAATCTAGCTCACACAAACATATCTATATAGAATAGAGATTATGAAACCCTAAGTAAAACCTTTAAAGTTCAAGTAAGGATATGACATAATTACATTGACATTTTTATTAGCTCAACGAAGTTAAGCAATGTTGAATCTGCCCAATCCAGAAAGGTGACCATTTGAGAATACTAGGCACTGTATGCATTTAGGTAAGGAGGTATGTATAACATCCCAGGGAGATAAATGCTCTTACCTTGCACAGTTCTAGGTGAACCTTTGGCAAGGTGTAGCTGTTAGTCTCCCTTGGATATTCTGGAGGATTAACATAGAGGGGGTAGATAGAATTTTTCACCCGTGATGAAGGTAATATATTTAAGAAAGAGAGGTTGGAGTTCTGTTGAAAAACCAAACTGAATAAAGGGAGCCAATTGACCCCATACAGCAATCTTCTAGTGATGGTGTCTTAAAACAAACACTCGCTTCCAACTTGGCACCAGCCTCACAATAGTAAGGCTAAGATAATTGCCATGAGAATGCTCACGTCCATGCACAATCTGATCTCATCGGACATTGCAAAACACAAAGAAAACTGTGAAAATATTATATTTAGATTTTGTGGATAGTTTCATATTATTGAGAACAAGATGAGGGTTTATAAATAACTAGCCTAGGTGCCCTGCATTGCCTGGGTGTTTGGAGGTGTGTGTTGAACAAAAAAAAAAAAAAAGTGGTAGTTGGCAGGCAGGCTCAAACTCGTACCACGAAGGAGCAAAAGAATGTGAGAAAAAAAAAAAAAAAAAAAAGTGATGTCTTTGCCATTGCATCCATCGCCAAACCGAAAGTGACGAAGGTTTAAATTAAGTCAATCAAAAGATGGGATGACTTAGATAAAGTCCAAAAAAGAGTTGCCAATTAATTGGTCCCACTTTATCAACTAAGCTCCAGCCCCTATCTTATGGCTGCAATGTTGCATCACTGTACCTGTTTTACAAATATTTTAATGGAATGTGTTCTGATGAACTTGTTTCACTCGTGCCCTCTCAATGTACATATCCCCGACAAACAAGCTTAGCAATAAGATCTCACCCTTTCACTGTTGTTGTCCCTAAATGCCAGAAAACTTTCTATTCTAATAGTTTCTTTCTTCGACCGGTTAGACTTTGGAATTCCTTTCCTGCTGCTTGCTTCCCTGGCTGTACTGATATGCAGGTTTAAACATAACATAAACAAATATATTGTTAATCTTTACTAGATGTGGCTCCAAATAGCAGCCCCTTACATCCAAGTGGTGATATGCTTTGTAAGGGGGTGAACATCAGTATATATATATATATATATATATATATATATATATATATATATATATATAAAAAAAAAATGCTAGTAGCAAGAGAAGTCCTAAAATAAGCACTCTTCCACAGCTGCATCATGTTTATTGATATTATTGATTACCGAGGTAATCAAAAAAAAAAGGAGGTGGATAAATAAGAATTATAACTTAGTGAGATGTAGGTTAGAAGTGTATTACAATGAGAAGATGCAACACGACAGTCAGAAAATGGGATTGAAGATCCAATGCCAAATAGCGAGAGCACTCTGGTCTGCAAAAAAATGCCTGAGCGGCCCTGTCTGCATTCCCCAATAGTTTATTGTTATTTGCCTGAAGCATCTCTAACTCCTTCTCAAGAGGCAAAGCCTGGGAAAGTTAACTTTCTAGAACTGCACAGAACCAAATTCTCAACAGGGAAAAGACCATTCTAATGTTGAAGGTCAAAACTGTGGGTAGATGTCATGTGATTGTAATTATTGTGGCAACCTAAAGGTTGAAACAAAATTTAAAATACAAACTTTGTTTGTATTCGGAGGTATATCAATTTGAGCAATGTGCTAAAAATGTTTAGAGTGACATAAATGAATGAAAGAGAACTGGAAAAAACATAAGAATGAGATTCGAGGTCAAAATGAACAGATGCCCCAACATTTGCTTCTTTCTATCGCAGTTGAAGAGTGTACCAAGAGAACATTCATATTCTACTTCAATAAAGTGTAAGTAATGAAAAAAAGGTTGGTTTGTTTATTTTCGTTTAATGGCATATCAACCCTTTTCGAGTTATTTAATGCCAAATCCAGTAATTTAGAAAAAGGTCTTTATGTTTTTGAATATTTATTAATAAGGTTTACTTGGGCTGTTTTGTAGAGAAAGAATTTTTTCATTTTTTATTTTTGCTGCAAAATCTTTTATATTTTGAGACCAGTAAACGAACAGGGCTTCACAACAATTGTATATCCTAAATAGTTGTTAATATTTATCATACCTTTGAGGGGTGTCTATAATTAATTAGAATATTTACCTCTTCACTAACTTTATCCTGTGAATGAAAAATAAGTTCATTGCAATGTTTCATTAACTCAGTTAGGCGGCCTTTCAACATTCGCATTTGTTCCTGAAATAAAGATAAGAAAAATGTTAGAAAATTAAAGATTGAAGATAAAGAAAGAAAAAGTAACATTTTGTTCAATTGGAAGAACAGAAAGCAGGTTCATACTAAAATGGGGAAGTAAGTAGGATACATGATAGGGTAGAAAATAGTAGATGAAAATGACAATTTTTAAAAACACTGAAAATGTTTTGCATTTATGTGGAAGTTAGTTAAAAAGTTTGATTGTAATTCTCCCCCAGAAAAATTTGACATAAAAGTCTGTGGTGGGTTCTAATGATATACGAGATTCAAATTTTACATTTTTGATTAGAAAAACATTTTATAACATTTTTTTTTTTTTTTAATCAGTACATATATAAAAAAAACTGAAAACAAAGCTCATTTGTAATATGACGATTCATTTTGAAACTATAAAATAATTTAAAAAACTTTAAAATAAAATATTATAAAATCTCGTTACATTAAAAGATGCAATTTTAATTCACACTACACACATTTGATATTTTTTTAAAAACTTTGTCAGTTATAATAATAGTTTCCGTTTTTACTGATTTATCATTTTCTTTTTCACTTTTTGTACTAGCTGGTGAATTGTTATTTCAGCTACCTTTGTATCTGTGTGGGTGGGTGGGGGGCACTTTGAGCTTCAAACCTTCTGCTTTCTTTAGCTTCTTTTCTCTTTCAACTTTGATTATATCTCCCATACATTAAAATCTGAAAACCCCAGAATTCCAAGAATACCGGAACTTTTTCATCATTTTGGACTCAAAAGTTGGTATACACTATAATTTTTATCCACTCTTTATTATAATAAGGGTCTATTTATTTAATAGACAGTGCATCTATTAAATAAATAGACCTTTAATATAACACTAGTTTATAAATAATCTGCAAGAATTACAACTGAAAACCAATTTACTTTCAGATGACAATACAACTTCAATTTCAATAGACGCATTAAGCACTCATTGCTATGAATAAATCTACTGAAATACACATGAACTTTTCACAGTTGTTCACAAGTCAAACAACTTTCACTACCTACCACCAATCATAAACGATTCAGGCTATCAAGATTTTATCGTTAATTAAATCGACATGATTGGCTAAACTTAATTCCCCAAACATAAGTTTTGTACCACTTTTATGTCCCCTTATGAAGATTAAAATCAAAATATGATAATACTAAATCTTATGATTTTGTTTTTGGAAAAAAGGCCTAAGCTTAAGAGGTCTTATGAAATGGAAATTCAGGGAATCTTGCTTAATTTGTGTTGAATGATTATGGATCAAATTCAATGTCTAATACCTATTATAAAAATTTTACAAAATCAGAAATATCTGAATTTTTACAAAAGATTTTATGTCCTTTACATAAAACTAAATTAAATACAGACAAAAGCTGAACCTCTTACATCTAGCAGCTGTGTTCTCAAAATATATAATGATTGGTTGAATAGGCGAAATGAATTCTGTACATACAAATAAACATGTCTAAAAATAAAAATCAACTTCTTAGTCTTCTCCAGGTGTAACTTGTCAAACTTGCAAATCTGCACAGAATTTCTAACGTTACCCTTTATTTTATCCATGGGATGTAGCAGTTATCCACAGGATTGGCTAGTTATCCTAAGTAAATTGTAATTGCATTTTGAATGTTGCCTGCACTGAGGATTGAACCATCAACTTTCAGAAGAGTAACTTTACAATTAAATTTTATCAAATACCTTATCCACTACCCCACAGATCCAGCTAAAAAGAAAAAAAAAAACAAAACAAAAAAACAGGATTGAACTTACTTTGTCTGGATTGTTCTCATCTAACTTCTGTAACCACCACATGATGGCCATCGAGCAGGTTGAAATGGCTTTGCAAATAACCTGAACAAAAAAAATTCATTATGAGAGTTTGGTAAATTGTAGTTGATATATTTTCTTAGATTACAAGTAAGCAATATTAAACGTTGACATTTGTTCCAGAAAATGACAAATATTAGTGCCAACTATTTATCAAATTTATTTTACTGAAATATTTGAAATATCTGTTTAAATTTATGAAACATTTTCCCATACTGTGTTAATCTGATTTAGTTTATTCACTTATTGAAATTGGTTGTTGATAGCACAAATTTAATAAAAATAAAAAGTTATTGACTAAAATTAAACATTTCTCCACAATTGAAAAAAAAAAATAAAAATCTTATACACGAAAAAAACAAAAAACAAACTAAATTTTACTCATACTTTCTTTTTGTTGTACGACTAGTTCTTTTCTTTTTTATTACTATCTAAGTATGATCTGTGATTTGATGGTTTATTTTACCAGCATATTGACCCTTTTGAGTTATCTAATGATGAAAAGATTGGTTTAATTTATTAATTTATAGATTAGTATCTTATTTATTTTTTTTTTTAGATTATAGTTTGATTATTGCAATTTAATTGGTATTGTATGCTTTGTGTTATAAGTTTTTTTTTTTTTTTCTGTTTATATTTTATTTTATATCTTTGTTGCTTTTAAGGTGGTTGTTAGGTTTTACTTTGTGGAAGAAGTATTTTTAACTGTTTCCTTGGTAATATTTCTTTTTATATTTGTTGGAGATCTTTGCAATTTATTAGAATATGTTTCATGGTATAGGGTTCCTGACATGGAATACAGATTGGAACTTCTTTGACTTTTAGTAGGTATGAATGCGATAGTAGTGCGTCTTATTTGGAGTCTTGCTATTACTATTACTTCTCTTCTTATCATCCTATTAGAGATTTTGTCTTGTTTTGCATTCAATTTGAGAGTTTGTTGATTTTGCAGGAGTACTATGACTCTTGCCATTTAGATAGGATATATTTGTTGATTAGGGTCTGTAGTCAGTATAGAGTCATCTTATATTGCTAGCATTCATTTTTAATGATCGTTTTGCAGCTGTATCAACTTTTTTTTTTTCATTTCCTTTTGATCTTATGTGGCTGAAAATCCAGCAGCAGATGATGTTTGTGTTTTGGGAGATATAATTAATTCTTTTTAAGAAATTGATGATTAGGAGGTTTGTTTTTTAGTAACATTATAAGCTAGAGTATTATTTGCTTGTAGTTGGTTTGTTTGTAATTGCTTTGTTTGTTGTTGGTTTTAAAGGTCCAAGGCTAATTCTATAGTTGTTGTTTCAGCACTGAAAATTGAGCTGTTGTCTGGTAGGTGTTTTTGTAGTGTGATATTGTTAGATATGGCTGCACTTCCAACTTTGTTCAGGTTTTTAGATCCATCTGTGTATACATGTGCCCAGCTTGGGTATTGTTCTAGTATGTTATTGAGACAGATTGCAGGCTGTGTATTAGATTTGGAATATTTTGAAGATAAATTTTGGTTGTTTTAATAATGCTAACAAAGGTTTTTAAATTTATGGATGCCGTTTTTATCTATTAAACAATTTTCTAGTATATGTTCCATTTGTAGATCGTAAGTTTTATGACATTTTTTTCTTTGTCGAAAAAGGTTTCAGTATTTGCGGTGGAAAATACAGTTGTATATAGGATTATAAAGGCTTGAGTAGAGTTTAATGTAGCATTAAAGTGTTAGTTTTTCTAGTCTAAAGGAGAATGGATATTCGAAGGCTTCTGCATACAGACGGTTTGTTGTTGTTTGTTGACAAGCTCCTAGAACAATTCTGAATCCTTGGTTGTGAATTATTTATAGTTCTCTTAGATAAGATTTTCTGGCAGCTCTATAGATGAAGCTTACATTACTGGGGTTATAATGTCTTAGAACATTTTATATACCGTCTAGATTGTAATATCTATGATTTGAGAACACACGTCACTTCTAGATTTATTAACATTGACTTCTACAAAATTCTTGCTATTTCAGCCCCTCTCGTGTTTATTTATACTAAAAAGTCGAACAAAGCGAAACTAAATTGAAACGATGTTTCTTCCTCGGCTTTCGCACCAGGGACGTCCAGAAAGCAAATCAGCTTTGATCAATGTGGTGAAAACCATCATATCAGACAATTGCTTTTGATTTGGACACCCCCATTTTTTTATGGGGAGCTGGTTTTCCCCCCAACCCAACATCTTGGGGAAACAAAACCAAAAAAAAAAAAAAAAAGAAACTGCCTCGCAGCCAAACTTAACTGTGGGATTGATGTTTGACCTCATTAAACTTATGCACCTTTCAATTCACATTTTAATCATTAAATTTATGCACCTGTCAATTCATGTTTTAATCATTAAATTTATGCACCTGTCAATTCATGTTTTAATCATTAAATTTATGCACCTGTCAATTCATGTTTTAATCATTAAATTTATGCACCTGTAATTCACGTTTTAATCATTAAATCAGAAATGTACAGTTTTTGTCTGGGAGAATTTGAAGCCCGAGATTTCTTGAAGGCAGGTAGCACTGGGTTTAGTTCCATTGTAATATTTTTTTTTTCTTTCCATTATTGATGTTTGATGTTCTGTTTTTTTTTTTTCTGTGTGTGTGTGTGTGTGTGTGTGTGTTTTTTTTTTTTTTTGGGGGGGGGTCTGATTTTATTTTTGATGTTTCTATTTACTTGCTTCCTCACGAGGGCAGTTAGACACAAGGTCGGTTTTTAATGTGGGGAAAATCCAGCTCCTCAAAAAGGGGCACCCTGGATAGGAACAAAAATAATGTGTTAGTCGTGAAGGATTTCTCCTCCACTGACCGAGGACAAAAAAGGTGAAGTATATCATCAGAACACATACTACATTGCGATCTTGGCCCAAAAGGCCAGGTGAAAAAAAAAATCAAGATCAATCTTTTCCTTTTTTGGATTTAGGTTCTTTATTGTTTGGTGATGATTTTATTGCTTTTTATATCTGTTTTTTTGAGTTCCATGGGGGTAGCTGTTTCTGTTAGAAGTAGTTGCAATATTAGTTTGTTTTTTTTGTGCAGGTTTTTGATTAGGTTTTTTGTTGGGTTCTCTGTTGGATTATGTTTTGGCTTCTATTAGGATATATTAGATTTTCAAGATTAATTTGATTCATGGATTTTTCAATTCTAGTAAATTTTTCATTTCATTTAAGAGCTTTGTAACATCTTCTATTTTCACGTTGGTTGGGTTTGTTGATTTTGTATGGTAATTTGATATATTTGTATTTGGTAGGTTTCTTTCATTTATTTTTTATAATTGGTATGTTTTATTATTTTCCTGGCTTCTAGTAAGGTAATGTTTTTGGTTTATTTTATTTTGAAGATTTTTTTTATCCAAATAAGACAATTTTTGGGGTTTGCCCACTGATTTTTGTTGTAATTAGCACATTTAGGTTCACTTTTGCATTCTTTATACCTCCCCTTCCTGCCATCTTATGCATTTTGAGGACGGGTGGGGGCATTTGTCACAATGATGTCCATATCTTTGGCAATTGTGACATTTGAGTGGGTTAGGGATGTACGGTTCTGTGTTTATTATCAGATATCCTATTTTGATATTTTCAGGGATTTAGGGGGTATTATTAAAGGTTAGGTTGTATTGGTGAATATTATTTGTTTTTCTTATTTGTATTTTTTGTACATCTTTAATGTTTTGAGTTCTGAGATTGTCTTTGATTTCTTTTATAGCACATGATAGTTCAGAGCTTTTAATTACACCTTTACTTGAGTTTAGTACTTTGTGTGGATAAGTTTTGATTGTTATATCAAATTGTTTCCATTTTAGTAGCTTGATTTTTTTATTTGTTATTTCAATTAGTATTATCCTTGTTTATTTAGTTTAAAAAAAAAATAAAATAAAACAGACAGGATAAATTGTCTGATTAGTTTACAAAGAAAAAGACTTACTTCTTCTGGGATGGCACTATTTTCGTTAGCTGTTTTCACAATATGAAACACATCATCCCACATTTCCCAGGTACTTAAATCATGACAACTGAAAAATAGAAAAAAAAAAGTTTAAAAAAAAACAATGCCATTTTTTTTCAGCCTTTAAATATATACATATACAATTTCAAAACCAAAATAACAGGAGAAAAGGTTTGTATCATATTGTGTATTTTTCAATAGTGTTACAAGTGTTTCAACACCACTTGGATAATTTTAAACTTTGTTGTTAAAAAAATCTTCCACATTGGCATTTCATCAGACGTACTGAGAGAAATACAAGTTAATATTTGAATAGATTTTCATCCTGTTATTAACGGTGATGGGATCCACCTCGTTATGTTTTGTTTTAAACCATTTGTCCGAATGGTGTCAAAACAACTGTAACACTGTCGAAAAATACACAATATGATGCAAACCTTTTCCCTTATTTTGGTTTTGAAATTGTATATGAATGCCCAATTACAGAAATGATAATCATGAAGTTTAATATTTGAGTCAATTTACTTCACTTCATTTTTATTGGTATATGTACATTACCATTGGCTAGTATATTTTAATATATTAAACTTTGGGATAAAATATATTGAAGATCATAAAGAAAATAATTTGAATTTAATCTGACAAAATTTTGAAAGGTAAATCAAGAAAGTGAGGATCAAATATATCTGAAGCACCTCAGAATGAACAACAAGCAAAAGGACACATTTTATCTTAACACTAATTTTTACTTCCGATTTTATCGCTTATCTATTTTTTTTTTATGGCAAAAAAATCCAATATTTGAAAAAATGTTTTCTTAAATACAATTCAGTATTGAAATTTAATTTAAATGCTTTTTTCAAATTGTGTGACATCATATATGAATAACATCGTTTTATTTAAATGATTTTATTTTTTTGGTTATAAATTTTGCTTAAATGTTTTGTAAATAAAATCATGTATTTAAAACTACATATGTGGCCACTTAAAAAAAAAGAAGCTATATTGTTTTCATGAATTTTTTTTTAGATGAACTTTGATAAATATTATTTGGATTCTTTGGACTACTGCTTTCAACTTTGCAATTGTATTTTGCGCTGAGGATTGAAACCTCCAACTTTCAAAAGAGTGTAACTCACAATTCAATTTATCAACTACTCTATACATTACATCACATATCCTTGTGCTAAATGAGTAAGGCATCCCACATACAAGATATATTTTCAGAAGTTTAAATAAGATAAGCCACTGATACCGTCGGTTTGAAACCTGATAATAGGGAACCCGTTTTAGTTCCCAATATCGAACTTTCTTCAGCCAAGCTATCTCATCTCCTTATTAGATGGCTTACCTTATTTAAACTTCTGAAAATAAAAATTAGATGGCTTATCTTATTTAAACTTCTGAAAATAAAAATTAGATGGCTTATCTTATTTAAACTTCTGAAAATAAAAATTTCATATTTTAGAAATTTTTTCCTTCTAAAACTTTTCCACAAAAATATAACTAAGTTTATATATATATAAACTTTAAAGTTAATAAATTTTATACCACCAGTTTCTAGCCTAGTAATAAGGATAATAAAACAAGGTGGGGATAAAACTAAAATATTTAAGCAGTGATGCTTTTGAATCTTTTAAAATTAACCAGAATATATTAATAAAGGAAATCCAAAACTTTATTAGTAATGTATAAAATGTATTTACAAAAAAAAAAAAAAAAAAATGTATATATGTATAAATATTTTTAACCTTTATATATATTTAATTTTCAATAAATAAGAATGTAAAATATACAAAATACTAATCATAGGGGGGGGGGTGATAAGTAGTCAAATGGATTAATCCTAAACTTATAAATACAAGACTGGTAAATTAAAAAACATATCTATTTTGAATCTGGAAACAGATGAATCTCACAAGAAATTCATTTTTATAACATGAATAGGTTAGATAAAGTAATTAAGAATAGGAAACTAGTTCTAATATTTGTAACATGTTTTTCTTTTTTTTCTTAAGATTAAGGGAGGTGGTGTTTAATCAACACTGCTGGGAGCCATGATGTAATATACTGTTTTGTTTTTAAATCCCCGAAAGTGTTTCATGGTAAACAACTGATGATCTCTTAAAAAATAAATTATTATCGGTACTATATTAAATTCGAGAGAGCAAGTTTATGCAGTGATTGCAGATGATTGAAAGACTTACTGACTAAATGGTTTTCTAAGGAATGAAAAAAAAATTTTGTAATTTTTTTTTTCGGTATAGTTTTAAAGGTTAAAAACTTCCAAGACTAATATATATATATATATATATATATAAGATCCTTAAACCATGCAACACGTTCGACATGGCAAAATGTTTTCTCCTATAAAATTATAAAATAGTTTTCAAAATTTTTTCTTGCCTGATGAGATCAATGATTGAAACGGTCTGTGCATCATAGCAAGATATGACTGTATTTATTTATTTATTTAAAGGAAATAAAAATGATAAATTTGCTCTCTTTGATTGAGCACTATCAACAGCCCTTGTTGGAATTCGATGATTCTAATCTTTTGAATATTGTCAACACTATATATATATATGTAGACAGAGACTTTTCAAGAAAGTCTTTTGATAATAAAGATAAAATATGAAAACTTTTCCTAGTCAATTTGATTGCATTGTTTTAGCCTATTCACTTAAGTTGTTGGTAATAAAAAACAAAAAGGTATTTTATAAAAAAGAAGACTGACACTGAATGAACAAGATAAATGTTTTTAAAGATTGCAAGTGATGAGGTATAAATAATAATTACCAATAAAATGCAAATATTCGTTTTAAGCTTGCAAGTAGTGCAAATGTTTCATCTTCATCAGGTTGTTCTCCCTAAAAATAAAAACCAAACAAAATCGTTAATAAATTTTCACCCAAGTCAAAAAAAATAAAAAGAAAACAAATTAAAATATATAGAAGTTGCATTATTAGCAACCATTCATCCTACGTTAGTCAAAATACATCTCAACAAGAACAGTAGTTTCCAACCTTTTTCCAATGACCTCCTCCTTGTTTCAACTTCGCCCACTTGTACAAGCCCATTTGAAAATCTTAAAGCGAACAACTTAAAGGAATGAAGGAAACTGCTATAACATGTTAAACTAAAATATTTAGAAATTGTTTTTTTTTTTTAAATCTCAACAAAAACTTGAGAGCTTTACATCTTGATATGCACAAGCAGTGAACAACTGAATACAATTAGCTCAGAAATTTATCCTATTATTCCTATTTTAAGTTCAATTGAACAAATAGTAAGGGAAGTAACCCAGTTGTGTACTTTCATTTTAAACGATAGTTCATTTTTGCTGTGTTAAAGAGTCAAACAAAATCATAGATTTTTTTTTTTTATTTCAAGTTTTGTGTCAATTTATTTTCAACTTATTTCAGATAATCAGATTTCTATAATATTGTAACTTGTATTATCTTTGTGCAATCAATTCAGTATTATATACATATTGATTTGCTGATAATTGTCACATGTTTTTTTTTTTTTACTGTTATCATCCCCCACTTCTTCATAACTTTGTAGGTAAATCTTTTGTAAAGCTGCAGACGTGTATGAACCGTAAAATACTGTGGTGTACATGAAGAATAATTATGACTAAATCTGAATATTTTGTTACTCCTCTTTTGCAATAAGATTGTCAATGTTTTCCTTAACAGGTAAGATCTTAAACACACACCCATCTGTAGATCATAAGATTATAATGAGAAATGCTTGTACAATATAAGTGTCAATCGCATTTTGCGCTCCCATCATTATAACATGACATGCCAAGTAAACCAGTATTTAGTTTAATATATATATACTAGCAGGACCCATGAAAATTCCATGGAATAATAAAAATATTTAAATCAATAAATATATTTTGACAGAGCCGATATTTTTCTGGATAGCACAAAAAATTATTTTTTTGGACAGAAAAACAAACAAAATGCAGCAAATATGAGTTTATTAACATCTCTATGTTCATTATATTTTAAATATAGAACTGCCCCAAATAAGATAAATTAATAATTACTGATAAATACTCAGAAAGTAATACTGTGCTATATAATTCAATACATATAATAAAATCACATAGTAAGAGACAATCTTTAATTCATTCATTTAGTCCAGCACCTCTTTACAGACAATGTCCTTTTTTGCAATGTTTCTTTTTAATTTTTTCTATTCTTATGTAATGTTTCATTGACTTCTTTCTTCAGTGAAGAACCACAGCACACCAAAATTACTAAGGGTTCCATTTCTCACACCTTTAGAACAATGATCCTTATTATAATGATATTCAAAAACTAGGCTACATCAATGGGAGGTCATTCTCATGTTATTGTCCAAGGTTGCCAGATTATCATTTTGAAAGCCAAATTTCATGAATTTGGCCTTTTTGAAACAGTTTGGTTTTTTTAAAAATGCACTGAGAACGGTGGTGCTAAGTTTTGAGACATTATGTTGAACAACGATGGCGGCGTAGTTCAGATCAATAATTGGCAGTAACCAAGATGACGGCCAAGAATCAAATGCGGTCCGTGGCGTAGTTAACGGCGGACTGATTGAATCCAAAATTCGACAATTTTTACAATAATTTTGAAAGGTTTTCATTGGTTCTTTAGCACAGCCGGTGGTTATAAAAATGATTGGCAAATCCATTTGTCACATACCCCCATTAGTAGTCAAAAACATTTTACAGGTGGTGACTGTAAAAAAATAAATTCTGGAACTCAAAAGGTAGCTCGTTTTAATGGTACCATTCTTGGTTTCATAGCTCTTCAACTGTTTTAGTTAAACAAAATAGGAGGCTTTACTTTTGGAACGACCCTCGTATATAATTACAAATACAAACAAATAAACCCAGAAGTGATCAATTATCTACCTACGTTTTTTTAAAGTTTATTTGTTCATATGCAAATAGAAACATGCGATTGATCAACAAAAAAAAAGAATAGGCAAAGTACACATTACCAAGGTAGTAGTTTTACAATTTTAATATCATAGTTCGGATCTCACATAAGTCTTAGGATTTTTTTTTCTCTTAACCTGGACAAAAATTGCGTAAAATTAAAGATAAAATTTTTTTCATATTTTGACAATCGCCATTGAAAAGATCAGGAATCCATTAAAGTAGGGAGAGATAAATCAGTTTGTCATTTAACCAAGAAATAATTAATAGCATTTTTAAAGAAAATTTTGAAATGCATGCAAATTAAGCAAATGATATTGAACTGACCTCAGCAAAAAAATCTTGCATAGATTCCTTAAATTTGGAAACAAGATTATCAACCAAAGTTTTCTTAGCAACGTCACATTTGCCGCCTATGGCATATTCATCACTACAGAGACACTCATAACATTTGGAGGCAGCTTCAAGAACCTGCAATGTCAAAGAAAGAGAACACTTTAAATATTCTATTTATATTTCATTAAAAAGATCAAAATATTGCATCTTTTTCATAGATATTTTATTTAATGACAGAATTATAATGTCAACAGTATTACCACAAATTACCACCAGTGAGATGCTGTAATGGCCAGTTTGCAAAGTTCATCAATTAAACGAGCTGTAACGGCTTTACCTTGCAAGTGAAACAGTTGCATTTGCGAGTGATTTTTCCAAGTAACAATGAGAAATATAAAACACATATCTTTTGGTGATAGTGTTTTTTTTTTCCACTGACAATCTTCCAAAGCTCATTACTGAGTGAAAAATATCTTTTTAACCTTTACTTAGTTTTAAAAAAACGAGCGAAGTCAAATTACTTAAACAATAAAAGGTTTAATAGAATAATACTTTTTTTTTTTTACTGAAGAGATTTGAATGTTTATACTTTCAAATCTTAACATAAAATTCAGTTCATATTTTAGAATTACACTTATTAAAAAAAAAAAAAAAAAAAAAAAAAAAAAAAAAATGTTTATGGTGTATGTACTCATGATGGACCAAAGTGCCATATTTCAAAAATCATGAGGGTTTAACTAGTAACTTTTCTATTTGGCTAATAATAAAAATATTTAGTTGCCACAAGGTCAACTGAAGATAAATTCGTCCATAGAGCTCTGAGTAATCTAACACATTTTATAAAGGAATGAAATCAGACAAGTGTCAACAATGCTACATGTCCTCACTTCACTAGAATAAACTAAACATGCCACCAAGAAAATATTTATCAATTATAGCCTAAAAATAAATTAAAAAATAAACAGAAAAAAAACTTACCTCGGAGTCAGTATGCTTTTCTACGATTTCATGTAAATATCTTAAAAGGGCTTCAAGATTCTGCAAAGAAAAAAAAAAAAAAAACATTATTAATAATTAAAAATATGTAATTATTTTCGCTATAAATTTCAAAGTTTCCTCTAAAGGATAAAAGTCTAAATCCTATTCAGGCTTGGTCTGTCTGCTTTATGGCATGCCAACGCTTTTTAAGCTATTTAATGCCATACTAGTTTATGCCCACTCAGTGAGCAATGTTGGTACAGTACCCGGATACGTCAATTTTTATTTTCACCAAGCTATTACTCAAAATCAGATTGGCAAGCATCCTCTAGAAACCCTAATAATCTTTAAGTTTGAGTGACAACCCTTACCATAACCCTAAGTCCGAGTGGCAAGCCCACCAGACTTGTAAAACCACACAATCTAAAAATTGCAGAGTTTATCTCATATAGCAAAAAATATAATTGCTTATCTGTCCTAAAATACTAGAATAACCTGAAAATGAAATATCATTTTATGTTAAATGCATATGCAAAACTGATCTCTATTCTAAACTCTAAATCAATTGTTTGCAAAGATTATTGATCTAGAATATTTGTTTAATACTGAAAAATATCAACTGATATGTTTTAACTTCATTTTTGCTGTTAACTCTAAATGCATAAATGAAGGTAAAGGGTTGAGGTAGAAGATTTTTGATTTACCAATTCCACTGTGAATCGCTTGAAGCTTGACAAAATAAATATTTAGAGAGAAAAGGGAAATGAAGTAAAATAAATAAAGGAAGATAAGATAAAGAAAGAAAAACAGGAACAGAGAAAGAAAGATGAAGTGAAAAGGAGAAATAAAAGAGTCAAGACATAAATCAGGCTTCTTATTTAATAAAAAAACAAGCTGCGCATGCGTGGTCCCCCTCTGATGCTGCATGTGAGATGACGCCACAAAAAATAGTGAAGAAATGATGAATGTGAAGCATGAAGGGCCAACGTTGCCTTCAAATTTTCGCCAAGTTTCAGAAAATTTTTTGGCATTTGTGACCCCTTTTAAGTTCCTGAGAACACCGAATCCCAGTTAAAATGGACAAACGATGCAGTTTCACGCCTTAAGACATGTATATTTGAATTCAGCACCATGGAAAACTGCTATATAGACATACATGATCAAGTTTTTGAGTAATATGAAAAAAGAGCTCCAAAAAGGGACGTTTTTAGCACTGAAAGTCCCCAGGGACATGAACCAGAATTTTGCCAGGGTCACCCATACTGGGTTTATATTAAGAACAATGGGCTCCACAGTTTGGCTAAGTTTTAAAAAAATCTAATGGATGAATCAAAAGTTATAGGGGAAAATGTGTAATTTTTGGCCATTTTTGACCTCTTTTGAGCCCCTGGGAGCGCAACGGGAACTTTCGTAAAAAAATTTTTTTTACTGTGCACATCTATTTAATGAAATACAATTTGGGGCAAAATTTCAGGAAAAACTAATGGACGGTCATCTGGCAATAGTCCGGACTAACGGACGCCACTGAAAACATAGGTCCCTCTCCGATAAATCGGGGTGACAAAAAAAAAAAATCAGACACTCATGCACAGCCACTATCTCATCGCTGGCAAAAGTGCATTGAGAATGGTGGTGACTCATTTTAATGGTGCACTCCTGCCTTTGTAGCTCTTTAACTTTTTTTACTTCAAAAAAAAAAAAATATAGGAGGCATTACTTTCAAAACAACCGTCATGTTTTTCATAAGACTCGGCATTTCTATAAGCCAGGACATGTTTTTTTTTCTATTCAATTTGTCATTTATATCTTAAATGAAGATTTTTTTTTCTTACCTTTTCTTGGCGACTGGCTGTATAAATATCCAGATCAAAATATTGGGGGATTTGTAATAGGTTAGCAACTTTTTCTGGATCCATTAAATACTAAAAACAAAAAGAAAAGTAAAAGTTTAGCAAAAAGCATTTTTTTTTTTTTTTTTAAATCATTTGCAGTTCATAATACTATGACTAACATTAAAAATTTGTGATGTTAACAATACTCCAACTTCAAATTCTGATAATACGTGGGCATCTTTCATAGAGTTGCTGAATAAAAAATTAAAATCTTTGTGTAGTATTCAATCTTTAAAATTTTTGTCTCAATGATGAAGTTTTAAGATTAGATATATATTTAGGTATATAAAACTATAATTTACAAACTTAATATCATAAAACAATGGCTAAAATAGTGAATGTAGTTTCCTCTATATAATCTATTATTAACTCTCATGAATGATGTATATCTTTATGTAACTGAACAAAGATTAAAAAAAATTTTGTCTTGCAAAAAGTTGTCCTCTGGCCTACATCACCATAATGACCTTGTATTAGTCTCAATTAAGTTCAGTAAATAACTAATGACATTAAATTGAATTGTGGCACAAAGGGTCCTTTTGCAGAGCTGGGGCTCCCGACATTTAAAGATCTTATACCCAAACTTCTTTTTCCTTTTGGGAAGACAAGTAAAATTGAAAATGGTGTTGACAGCGTACTGACAAAAAATTATGGCTGTCAGATTTATTTCTAGTTTATAATTATGTTCCTTTATCAAATGAAATAATTTTAATTTTTATAAAACCATGTGCTCATTCATTCATTCATTTTATACTGCATACATTTTCCAGCAGCAGTTTCAGCTCAGATAATTCTCTGGAGAGAATTAATGATGCTGAGAAATTGAGATGACATATCAATCTCTTCATTTAAAAAGGATGTGCTTATTGTTTATTGTGGTTCACATGCGGGTAGCTGGTGTGCCATGTCTGAGATATAACAGTCCCTTCAAAAACGTCTTCATCATATAGAGACAATAAATACTCTCCCAAGCAAGCGATATTAACACGTAATAATATAAAACAATGGTTTAGAAAAAAAGGGTAAATGCTTACCTTTAATAACATTTGAGGTAAAGTTTGAATGAAGTGTTCAGTCAGTCTTGTTTTGTCTTCCATAACCAGTTTGTTTTCTTTGGCAGTTAACTGAAGTTTGATTAAAAGATAAAATAAAAATTCAGTTCAGTAAATCAACATTAACAGACATTTTTTTAATCCAAACAAATACACAAAATGAAATCCCAGGATTGTACAGGTCACAAATAACTTTTAAAATAAAACTAATGATAAAACTAATTCTGCACTGATACAGTACAACTGGATATCACTGTTCAATCTGGAAAGTTAATGGATACTTCCTGTAAGGGTAGTTGCGTAATTGTGAGGCAAGAGTTGCGCAATCTCCTAACACATCTCTCTCGAATCAGCACTGCTTGAGCCCAGTGACAAGAAGTCCAGGACAACTGAAAACAATGCAGAGGTAAGCAGAGAGCAAATACAGCACCTGGAATTCCCAAATGGTCACCTATTTAAGTACTGACCAGGCTCAACGTTGCTTAACTTTGGTGATCTAACAGAAACCAGTGTCAATGTGATTATGCTGTATATACTGTACTAGCCTGGGTGCTCGGGTGTTTGGAGAGGTGTGTTGAGCAAAAATTTTAAAAATGGTAGTAGGCAGGCAGGTTCGAATCCATGACACGAAGGCAGAAGAGAAAGTGAAAGAAAATCTGACATCTTACCCTACTCCATGATGTGATCGGAAGTTTGGAATGTTAAAATTAGGCAAAGTCAATCCAACCGATACGATGACTTGCAAAAATGGTTCGCAAAAAATTGACCCCTCCTTGTAGGAAACTGTCCAGTTGAGGGTGAAGGAATTAATATTTTTGTCCAATTTTTCAATATTGCCGGGCGTTTGTAAGGGGGGGGGTAATAACCCTGTTTAAATATTATGAAAAAGACGATTTTAAAAAATCGGAAAACCCAAAATTGAAAAAAAAAAAAAAATGGCATAAACCTGTCGGATCGAACCTGCAATCTTAAGATAACAACGCTGTGTGTATTGAACTGTTGCCCAGGTGTTTAAAGGTGTAAAAGAAAAAAAAAAAAGGTTTTGGTCGGGAGGCGGGATTGAACCCGGAAGCCTTGACGCGGAGGTGGAAACAAAAGCCAACCACTTAACTGTCTCAACCACGAGTGAGAGTAATTAATTAGTGTGTTAAGTTAAGGCTTAGAAAAAAGCGAATGAAAGAGGTCTGATTGAGAGGAAGACGCTAAACGAGGTCATCACGGGATCATTACGATGACGTGGCAGTATTTTTAGATTTCACTTCCCCCAGATGATGGTGGAAGGGGTGAACGCAGCTCCCCATTGTCCAAATCGAATAGTCTGATATAAGGAGAAACTCCACATTGATCAAAAGCTGATTGCTTTCTAGACGTTTCGGCACGAAAGCTGAGAACAATGTTGTTTGAATTGGTTTCGCTTTTCATACGAAAAAGCCAAATCAACACGTGAGAAACCAAAATAGCAATAATTTTGTAAAAGTCGCTGTAAATAAATCTAGACGCGACCCACATTCCCAAATCCTAGATATTATTATCTAGGGGCTACATAAACAGTTCTAAGCGATAGTAACCCCCCCTCCCAGGACCGTCGGCAAAAAAAGTCTTTTCGAGACATACAAAAAAGGCGCGCGCGCATTTGCCTTTTATATATACAGATTAGCAGGGGGTACTCGGCATTGCCTGGGTGTTTAGAGGTGTGTGTGCTCGGGCGGCGGGTGGGGAGTAGTACTCAAAACATAAGAAAAGAATAAGCAAAGTAAATATTTTTAAATATTTAATAATTAAATATTTTATATAAAAAAAAATTTTTAAACTTAAAAAAATTAAAAAAACTAACGTAAGGCAAATGAACGATGTTAAATGTAAAAATCAGAAAAACAAAAACAAAAAAAACGCGAATGTGATGGAAAAAGAAAACAGAAAAACAAACGTTAAAACTTCTTTAAAAATATGAAAAAAAAAAAAAAAACATAGAACATGAAAAATGACTTCAATAACCCTGTTTCAATATTAAAATATAAAAAAAAAATCGCAAAAAAAGACACCTCACACCACGATTCGAACTTACAACCTTTAGATAATGACGCCACCCTCTAAGCAACTGAGCTAAGATGACGTTGACGAAATTGGATCATTTTTTTGTTTTTTTTTAATATTTAAACTAAATCATGTTTTGACGTCATTTGTGCATGCGTAGAAGCAAACTTGTCATGAGGGCAGTTTTTGCTACACCCTCCCTGTACAAAACTGATGATTTTAGGATGAAGGAATTAATGTTTTTGGCCAATTTTTCGATATTTGTCGGGCGAACGTTGGAACTTTAAAATGATACCAATCTGGCGAAAATCTGTGACCCGTGTCGAAAGTTTTTGCGAGACATACAAACGCACATACATACATACACACATTTTCGCTTTTATATATATAGATAACTGGAAGATGTTTATCCAGTTCATATGATATTAATTGAAATGGACAAAATATATTTCTTATTTTCTCAGAAGGTTGTTTTTTTGTTAATATTATTTTTGTAATTTTTTTTTTTTTTTGCATATTTTCAAAAAGGAGTTGAATCAGATACTACGGACCCACAGGTGTAGCATGCTTTCATTCTGTCAGCCATGACCAGGTAGAAGTGTTAAGTGATTCACAATTGTAGTCTTAATATTTTTCTCACTGAAGATTGATCCTGCAATCTCAAGAAAACTGTCATTTAGAACTGAATTTCACTTAAATTGCTCGATCCAGATAAGATACACCTGAAGAAGGTCAGAGGTTACATTAATTAAAATGTAAAAACAACACTACGGATAAAAACAGTTATGCAAATAATACTAAATACCTACCCTTAACTCAAAATTTCAGAAACATAATGTATCAAAACTATCTCAAAATATTTCATTAGGCTTTTTCAAATATATTTAAAATACATTTTATGATTTTTATATCTTTTTTTTTTTTACAAAGGAATCATCACTTATCAAGACCCAGAGGCCACTCAAGGATAAGGGTAAAAGAGTGTACAGTAGTCAATGGGACAATATGATAGGAATCGTTAGAAGTGTAAATTTAGTAAATTGAACTACTTAAGTGGAACGGCTCATCAAGAACTTGTTTACGTTGGACTTGAAGACGACCATATTGTAGCAGCTCTAAAAACAGAAGAGTTCCACAGGCATGCAGTTCTAAGAAAGAAGCTTTGTTCATGGAATCTACGTTTAGGTTTAGGCACAGATAAAGAGTGGGGGAAATTATTGATAGTGTTTTCAGCTAGATAGTGTTTCTTGTGAATGTTTGACGAGAGGAGGACCATAGATTGGAGCTCAAACGAGCACTTGCCATGAAAATAAGGATAAAACAGAGACAGGCTTGCAAGGTCTCTTCTGTGAGAAAGAGGTTGCAAGGAAGAGAAAAGGGCATCCCCTACTAGGCTATTTTGAACTCTGAACGGATGAGGTCTTTCTAGCAACTCCTATCCAGCTGTGGCAACAATACTCCAACCTTGAAAGGATGAGGTCTTTCTAGCAACTCCTATCCAGCTGTGGCAACAATACTCCAACCTTGGGCATGCCGAACTCTTACATAGATAGAGAATTGCATCAGTAGGTAGATATCTTCTGGATCCATAGAAGGATCCCATCATTTTTCCAGCGATCTTAGCAACGGATTTGATTTACGTGTTCCATTTTTAGATCAGGAGTAAAAGTCAAGCTCAGAAGCTTGTCAAAACATGGAGCCTCACAAAGACAAAAGCCATTCATTTCAATTGATGCCAGATGGGGATCAGAATGTTGATGATGTAAAGATAGAAGCTTGGTTTTAGATGCATTAAAAGTAACCAGCCACTTTTTTCCCCCATTATACCACATGCTCAAGATCAGAGAAGAGAGAATTGGAGAGAACTTGGTCGTTTACGGTCTTTGATGTGCTGCCATAGATGGTAGTGTCATCAGCATAAACGATCTAAGGATGTGATTTGGAAGATCATTAATGTAGATCAGGAAGAGAGTTGGACCCAGTTGAACCTATCAGAGAGAAATGATTTAATAATTGAAAAGACATTTACAGTTATACCATAACTGGAGATCTTGTGAAGTTGACCTTTATGCCATACCCTATCAAAGGTTTTTGATATGTCAAGAAGAATTCCCCTAGACAGGAAGCCTCTGTCAAGAGATTCGCTAATCCCATGAGAAATAACCGTAAGCACATCTGCCGTAGATCTAACAGAACAGAAACTATATTGCATGTCACTAAGAAGGTTATTTTTGCTGAGGTGGTTGCCTACTTTTCTATTTGACACAGATTCAAGTAACTTACTCATAACGCACACGAGACTTATTGGTCTGTACTGAGAGAAAGATGATCGATCACCTGAATTCTTAAATACAGAGCATACCAAAGAGATTTTCCAGGGTGTTGGGAGGCAATTCTCAAGACATTTAAACAGCTTTGTAAGTATGGGAGCTAGTTCTGGTTGAAGCTTTTTCAGCACTATAATTGGAATGCTGTCAGGGCGAGTTACTTTACTGGAATCAAGGTTTTTGATCAGCTTGGCAACATCACGCACATATTTGTATGTCACATAGCATGTTTTTTTGATACTGGGGGTTGGCGGCCTTGGTCGCATAGGGTAGAACAGCTGCAAAGATCTTGGCAAAGAGTTTAGCTTTGTCTGATGCTGACGAGATTACCTCAGGTCAATTGATGATATCAACATAAATTCAAACACAAACAGTGAATCAGATTCAGAATTTTTCTTGAATTCACCTAATTCCCTTGAACCGTCTGTCAGACATTAGTGTCAGCAGATCTTCCACTCTTATACAAGTTGGTCAATGAAGACCGAAATTGAGTAAAAGATGGGCAACTTAGTGATTAAATTGCAAATCACAACTAATTAGTATGATTAAAATGCAAGTTTTTTTAAACATAACTAAACCTGAAAATTAAGGAATATTTTAACATGCATTTTCTATGATTAAAATACATAGAAAAAAATTTAGGAGAAACAAACGTTGATTAACTCTGCTTTACTATAATAATAAATGTACATGCTTATCCTCATCGTAGTTATATTCACATTTTAGCTGTTGTACTTGTACTCTTCATCAACCACATTTCATCATAGTCGGTAACTGAGAATTTAAATGTGAATCCTTTAAATAATCTACCGGTGCAGGGGTTTATTGACATCAATTAGTTCAAGTTTGTCCTTATTTCCTTCACTAAGGATTGAACTCATGATATGCAAGTAATTTGCACTTTAGAATATCTTAAAAAAAACCAATGCTTTTATCCATTTCATCATGCGTCTAAAAGTAAATGTCACGACCAAAACAAGGATAATGGTCCAAACAACGTAAATTTCATAAATTACATCAACATTTCATTTTAAAAATATTTTACAACAATACATACATACATACATACACGCGCACACACCAGTGTCTGTAATGAAACTTTTTTTTTAAAACTATTCTTTAAAATGAGACACAGGTGTTAAAAGCACAATTCCATTTAATAAAATTTTGGATAATTCATATGCACCATTAATTTTGAAACAAAAACTATATATGTCAATATGAAAAATTTATTACAAAGCTGCCCAGGATGCACTTAAGTTATTATAGTTCTTTATTTGTTCGCAAATTCTTGTTAAAAAAAAAACTTACACAAAAAAGGAAATAAAATTTTATGATTTTTTTCTACTATAATTTTTTTTTTCTTACATTCTTCTGGCAGGACTAAATCATTTTTTAAAAAATAAACGGTAGCAAATAACATGTACAATGATAAAAAATGAAAATTGGCTAGTTAGAATCAAAGTTTAATACGTCAGCTTGAATGCTACTTAGATCCAACTTTTAAATCACAAGATAATTTTATATTACATGTCCCTATTTACAAGGGTTCTACGGACAAATTTATCTTTAGTTGACTTTTGACAACTCAATATTTTTGTTTATTAACCAAATAGAAAAGTTACTAGCCAAACACATGTGATTTTTTGGAATATGAGATCTACGTTTCGTAATGAGATTTTTTTCTTTTTTTTTTTCAAATAAGTGTAATTCTAAAATATGCACCAAATTTTATGTAAAGACTTAAATTCAAATTTTTTCAGATGTTTTTTTAAACAGCTTTCAGTAAAAAGGAGTATATTGTTCTATTAAACTTTTTATTGTTTAAATAATTTGACTTTGCTTGTTTGAAAAGACATTTTTCACTTAGCTTTGGAAGATTGTCAGTGAAAAAACAGTTGGCAAAAGATAAGCATTTTATTATTTCTAGTCACCCCTTGGAAAAAAAAAAATCATTTACAAATGCGACTGTTTCACTCACAACATAAAGCCCTGTTTACTCAGAAAGGTATGGTTAGACAAAGTTTTAAATGTGGGTAAAATCCAACCCCCACAAAGGAGCATTCTGAATTGGGACAAAAATATAAATTATTTTAGTTTAGAAGAATTTCTCTTTTATTGACTAAGGACCAAGATGGAGTGTAGTATCAGAACCAATATTACACTTTGCTGTGAAAGGTTTGTTTATATGTCGGATGTCTGTTGATAGATGTATATCGCACAATAACAAAAGATGACAACAATCAAAACCATCATATACAGTCTTCAAATGCACATTTTAAGCAGATCAGCATTTTGAAGAACAGGACTCACTTTCTCACAAATGAGGAATTTTTTACTATAAAGATGCAGACTGTGATATATGACGAGATACTCACTAGGTCACAAGCGTTAAGTTTTCATTCTTTATACAAGTTTCACTACCAAGGTTTAAGTCTCAACTGTACCTAGAGATGGAGGACTCATAACTTTCCTTAAATTATTAGTGAAAGTAATGCTACAATAGTACTTGAACACTGAACGGCGAGCCTACAATCCGTGCCACTAACTACTGCATCATCACGCCTTGTTATTCGTAATACATGTTTGAATGTACAACTGCTGCTTAAACACAAAAAACAATAAAACAGTACATTATTTGAAAAGGGGACAAGAGGTAATTTTGAAATGTTACCTTCCTATTTGGTCCCCTGCCAACGGGGGACTCTCCAGTGGCGGCTTGTTTTACACAACACACCATTATTTCTATTAAGCTAGTTTCTCTGCGATCGTCTAGAGCTACAAAAGAAAGGAAAAAAACAAAATGCAATTAAAAGGTTTATACGATTCTTAATATTTTAGTAAATTATCTTAAAAGAACTTTTTGCTATTAACATTCATTAAAAGAATAACGGTAACAGTAAAATTATATATTCAATGAAATCTTTAAGTTTGTCAAATATTCAAAGGAAAAAAAATTCCTTCTAAATGTTATATATAGACAGGAAATATAAATTGCCTTCAAAAGTTTTCAATGAAAAGGTGACTGGGCATAACTTAAAGAGTTTAAAAGAGTCATTGATGCTTCATTATTAGAGCAAAATTCGGAATATTGATTTTAAAGTGAAACCAATGGTATCTACTTAATTGTCATGCCACAGTAATGAACATATCCAAAAATTATAAAAACGGTAAGGTAGAAAATTAATTAATGAAAACAGTTTTCGAAGACAATTAGCAAAAACTGAGTAAACTGAAGATTTGGAAAATCTTAGCAAAACTCAATTTTTACTTATTGCTTTGGAAAAATGTTTTCATTAATAATATAATTTTCTACCTTATTGCTTTTTGTAATTTTTGGATACGTTCATTACTGCGACATGTTTGGTTTTTATTTTAAATTCAATATTTTCATTTTTGCTTGAATAACAAAGAAACACAGTCATTTATATAGGGATCAGGGTAAAAATATCTACAAAACTTGTTCGAGAAGGAATTTGGGGACTTGTACAGTTTAATCAAGACATTAAAAAATGAAAATATCGAAAAAAGTTTAAATTGTACATATCCGTTATGGAATGAAGTTCTCCAAAAAAAAATTTCACTTAATTTCATCAAGTAGTTTTTGTTTTACAGCGAAAAAACAATTTGTTATGATACCGAGGAAAAAGTTCGATTTTTAGGAAGAAAAGCTACTATTAAAGATGGGGAGGGAGTGTCGGCGCTTTAACTGTAGTTATCTCCTGTGGCATGTTCTAAACTCCAAACAAAGATTTAAAAATTTCCAAGATGTCTGCCTTCAACACTCTCTCATAAAAATGTGTTTTTCTGCTGTAACAGAAAAACTACTCGATCAAATTAAGTGAAATTTTTTTCCGAAGATCTTCAGTTCAAAACGGATACGTACAATAAAACCGTTTTTTCAATATTTTCATTTTTTAATGTCTTGATTAACCTATTATGACCCCTTAAAATTTGTTGTTTTGGGTTCAAATCGAGTTATTAAGTTAGATCCATGTCCAAGGAACCTATATCTAAAATTTCAAGTGTTTAGACCCCAAATAGTGGGAGGAGTTTGGTAGAGTTCTCAAAGGTCAAATCGTTGAATTTTGACCCTTAACAGCCAAATTTCTGGCCGAAAAACCACACATAGATTTTCCCAAATCTCAGTACCCTGTATATCAAATTTCGAGTCTGTAGACCGAAAATTAACAGAATTATTGCAAAGGAAAATGTACACAGACATGTTCACTTTTATAGATATATAGATTAGATTACCTTCCATTGGTAATGTGTAGCCACCAATTTCATTAAATTACCTATGTGTTGGCATGATGTGCATGAGCTATAAATTGATATTTAATGTTTACTATGAGGATATACTGTATCATAGTTTCCTTAAAAAAATTAAAAAAAAAAAAAAACAGCCGTTTGATTTATTGTCACATGCCAGTATGAACCTGATTTAACGACTGAGCTAATCAGTATGCATAGATTCAGCCATTTTGATTCTCAATCTTTAATTTCAGGTTTAAAAAGGTTCAAAGTTTGATAATTTAGTTGTTGGTAATCACTCCATGTATGACTTCTTTTAAAATCTTAGTTATACTTTTGTAAGATTTCCATTTAAATGTTTTGTCTTACATTTTTTTTATACTAAAAACTTATGTCCTACCTTTTCTAGCACTAAAATCTTAAATCCGCTTTTAAAGCCTTTGCATTTGAAAGTTATGTTACATCCTAATTCAAAAAAAGTATTCTGCTGATGGATATTATTTGAAAAATGATCTTTAGACACAATTTACTCATAATCTTGAGAAAAAAAAAATATTGTCTTGATGATCATGTCATCTGTTTGATATGTTACTTACATTCTTCATCTTTTCCAGTATCTTCTAATAGCAGGTCAGTCATACATTCCCAGTCTTTCATCATATCATTAATATCCCACAGACTATCGACCAGATAAGCACCATGTTCGTGTAGCTGAAAAGTAAACAAAATAAATTGATAATCCATAAGTTTTTATCATTAAAGCAAAGTGTCTAAATGCTAGTTACAGGCCTGTCAAATTAAAATCAAACATCATAAAAAATACAGATTATTCCTGAAATTTTTTTTTTTTTTTAAATTTCAATAAATCTTAATAGTAAATAAAACTTTTGGGGAATATTCTGTATTGGATATGTTTTTTTATGATGTTTGATTTTAATCTGACAGGCCTGCAGCAAGCAGTGGGGGGACTCAAAGAAAGCCAAGTTTCATTACTATTATTATTATTATTACACTAATTTTTGTGTTGTATTATAGGAGATTAACATCCTCAGCTAAAATTACTTCCAAAAAATGATATTTTATTTTGTGAACACCCTGAGAAAAATAGTTTTTAAAAAATAATAAAAAGCAATTAATTTAGAATTTAGAGTGGGGAATCAGTTTCACAGATAAATTTAATGTAAAATGAGCTTTCATTACTGAGACATTCTAATATTTTACAGTTGTTAAACAATATTTTTATTTTACGCTGGAAGATAAATTCTCCGTTTTATTTTGTGATCATTTTACACCTTTCTAAAATAATTGTTTTTGTTTTTTTTCTCATTCCGTTAAGTTTTTTAAGGTGTTCACAGAGCATAGAAAAGGAAATAAAATTTTATTTTTTGGAGAACAAATTAGTTGAGCGTGTTGATCTACAAATTTGCCATTATTATTAGTAGTAGTAGTATCTCTTACATAACAGTAGCAATAACTGACCAAATATTCATAATTAGGATAAAAATATGAATATCTTTTGATAGAAGGAACATACAGAATAATTTATAGTCACCCCCCCCCCAATTGCTTCTCATGTCAAGAATGGTTTTATGAATAGTAACATTATTTACATACTCATTTTTAACATGAAAAAGAAACTTCATTAATGATGCTGTTCCGACACCACCTTCTTATTTTGCATACAAACTGTTGACTACTTCAAATTGTTTATGAAAAAATTCAAATAGCATTCTGTCAAAAAATGACAAATTAATGCAAATCAGCTTTGTTTAAGAAGAGAAATAAACCCTTAGTCATCTCACTATTTTCAATCAAATATGAAGAAAACAGTTGAGAAAAAATATCTAAAAATATCGACTTGTGGAATATACCCCCAACCCTTGTAACTTTTTATGTTTGTGAAAATATATGTGAACATTTACAGTAATTCAAAAATTAAAAAAAGCAACAAATCTATGATATTCAAAAATTTAAAAAGAGTTAGTAATTGTATCAGAATCAAAAATTTAGAATAAAATAATTGTCTTGGAAAAAGTTTTGGAATTGTTCCATCACTACTCATGAACAAACTAAATACAAACAAACAATAAGAATAAAAACCAATCCTTCATTCTTTAATAAAGACCAATATTCATTCAAAGAAATCCATTCTGTCATAGAAAATTAGCAAAGAGAAAACATTGTACACTATTAATAAAATAATTTCACAAAAATAGAAAGTGAACTATGAATTTACTTTCAACAGTCTTGTAATTCTCACTTTCCATAATGTTTCTGACAAAGTAGGAAAAATTGCCATTTTCTGGATCATAAACTATCCATCTAACATCTATTATTTGCTAGTTTTTAACCTTGAAGTAGTTGCATCAAGTAACTACTCATTACCTCAAGTGGCTTTATGCCTTGTTGGGAGTGATTTCCATCAAAAGAAAAAAAAATCCCAGCATGATCCTAAGGTGATGGTTTGATGGAAAGAGAGATTTGATTAGATTCAAATACCGGTTCTCCAGTAGGAAAAACAGAAAGAATCACTTAAGCTCAAGATTTCACAAGCTATCTTTTTCATGTCTTTTTACATCTATCTCTGGAAACTTTTTGTTTGATGTTTAATCAATTTGGCATAAAAAAAAAAAATGTTTTAAAAATGGTCAATTCTTTTTCATGTTTGTGATCATTTAAATTTTTAGGACATTTTCTGGGAACCATCACTAGTATATCATATCTTGTTTTAAATATAAATCTCATAGTTTTATTTTACATCTGCATTAGCTTGACACAAGGCTGCTGACAGAGTGTTCTCCAAAGTATATAAATTACATGTTTTTTTTTTTAAAAGAAAGGGGTAGGGGGTGGAGTGTCACCAGTGCCGACCAAGGGAAGAGTCTATCAGGCATATGTATGCAGGGTGATGATGTATCAAAGTGAAACCTGGCCAGTGAGACTTGAGGACACACATTGCATAGAAACAAATTATATGGACATGTAATATGAGTCTTCAAGATTCAGAGTACATAGGTTATACACAAGTTATACGTAATTAACAGCCAGGCTGACATACCGTATATTTTGGCGTATAAGACGACCCTTAAAGTTAAAAAATCATCATTAAAACAAATATTTCATGAGATACTGAGTGTTGCAATCTCTAGCCTAGGCTAAACAAACATGGTTCCGTGATTTAGCAGCCGTCTTATACAACTGATATATGATAAATTTATTAAATTTGCTCCAATTTTGCAGATCGTCTTATCTGACGGTTGCCTTATACGCCGAAATATATGTTATCTCCACACTCTTTGTTGTATTTGCTTTTCTGTTCAGTAGATTTTGCTTCCATTAATTACTAAGTTGTGTTTTCCTTCCGAACCCTTACAGGGCCACAATTACATAAGAAGTCATGTCGTATTTACGACATAACAGCAGAATTGTAGTCTGTTTATTTATTTTTCTATATATGAATCATTTTCAAGTTAATGCTGAAACCAAATATTAATTGTAAACAGTATGTGATGTGCCATTAATTGAACACAAGTTGCCATTTTGCCCATGGCTGGAGGTCTGCATCAAATATCTGTTATACTATCTCTTCTGACCGTAGATCGAAATATGATAAAGAGCAAATCTTACCTCACTTTCGATAAAAAACTGCACTAAATCACGAATCAGGGGCGTGTTGGGACTCCTCCTTTTTCCTTTGCTTATTTTTAGACAACGAAGACTCTCGTCATCTTTTTGGAAAAGTTTTGCATTAAGGAACTCCCCTGCGGCTTGTGCTACTTGTCTGTGTGATGAGTAAACTAATTCATAAACATTCTCACAATCTTTGTCGGTCAAAACAGATTCATTATATCTGGAAAACAAGACAAAAAAATTAATTAGGTCCATGGAATTTTAGTGTGGAATTCATATAAGGTTATGATGTTGATATAATTAGATAGTCATTAAAAATATAATTCTGACACAGTTATATTTAAATTGGATAAACTAGACATTCTGAAATAATATCAACTATTTAACCTTTACTTTTGTTTGACAAATTTTTTTAATTATTTCCTGATAACTCTACAATGATATAAATGCAACTTTGTGTTCGTGAGAGAGAGAGAGTTTGTTCCTTATAGACTCCAAAATGGCTGAACAGATTTTCTTTAAAATTTACACAACTTTAGTATATAAGCCTGGGAGTGATTTTAGTTAAGTTTTGTCTCAGAATATCCCTGATAATTAATTTCTAAATTTTTTTCCATTAACTGCAAAGAATTTTATAAGACTTGAAAATTTACATGTTTTTTTGTTGCATGATGTGGTCTGTAGGTTCAGACCCTGAACACAAATTTCTTAATGTTTTTTTTTTTTTTCGTTAACTGGAAATAACTGGAAAGAAATTTATATAAATAATTTTATAAAAGAAAGAGTAGATTCTCTAAAGTGTAATGTAGAATAACATAATTTGGACTAAGTTACTGCATGGAGGTATGTGAAGATTCCTCCTGGGCGATTTCACGGATTTCGATGACAATAAAAATATAGGAGTGTGAAATATTCGTTGATCATCATTCAATCCCGGGCAACGTTAGGTCTCCCTGCTAGTATAAAGATAATTTTTACTCCATAGGATTTTGTTTAATAGCTTTTTACTACTAGCTGGATAATTAAATATGTTTCAACAGTCATATATAGTAAATAGAGATCTATGTTGGTAAAAAATAAAAATTATATTTTCGGTTGATTTTATATTTTAATGTTTAATCCTAATCAATATTTAAATTTTGATAAGTATACATTAAGGAAGGCAGAGGAGATTTTACCCTCATACTCAAAAGTCCTCTTACTATCATCTATAACATTGGCTACAAATTTAATACTTTTTCAATAGTCACCATTAGGAAATGATATTTTGAATGTTTTCATTGGCTAACTTTAAGTGAATTTTTTTTTAAGAAACATTTTTTTGAAACCTATTTTAGCTATTTGCGAAATATCACTACTGACAAAATAACTGATATATAGCTATAAAAAAATACTGATTGTAATTACTATATTGGAAAGCAATAATATATAAACTTATTTTTGTCATCATTAGCCAAAACTTATTATTTGCGTGCCGATCGCATTGGAGAAATTAATTTTACACATCCTGAAACAGGTATTCTTTTAGTTTTATATAAAAATCAGATCGTCTGGTATTGCCTGGTTGTAAGATATACTTAAAATGATTTTAATTCATGCAGGTTATATATTTAGAATTCTCTATGGATCATTATATTGAATATAATATATAGTAGTGGGATCAAAACTAAAAAAATATGACTTGGGTGCCATCAGCTAGAATCAAAATCAAAACAACTCTCCGTCCTCATTCCTTAGCCTCTGAGCCATGCCCATACACACATATATATATATATTTCACCTGTCACCTCCTTTTTAAAAGATGGAATTGCCTAATTATAAAAGACAAGATGCAAGGAAGGAAGAACACCCGGACAATCCACAGTTTTATAATTATATAGATATTTGTGCAATATGTGATTAACATTCTGCATTTTTGTTTGTTTGTTTCTCTTATTAGTCATATCAAATTTACTTCACAACCAATTTGTTGACCTTTTTTAATTTTTCTTTTTTTACATTTAAGAGAAAGAAAAAAAAATAAAAATAAGTACCTCAAAATACTAATAACAAGCTTAACAGCTTGTACAGCCACTTCATACTCTTTGTCAAGAGTCATTTCCACAATACGATCCTAAAAACAAAAAAAATTGATTAAATTTGTTTTAATGAACAAGAATCAATAAGGAATGTTCAACTTTCAAAAAACTTTCATATTTAACATTCATAGAAGTTCAAAAACAATGTTATGTTTGTTTGTTTTTAAGTTTAAGATGATTATTTACATTTTGTGGCTTTTATTATAATTGGTAACCATCTTTACAAATTTTGAATTAAACTCTTTATTTGTAGATTGTTGTGTTCCATCTCCTTTAGATATCATATCTCTGATAATTTTAGTATTTCTTTTCCCTGTTTTATATTTTCTATTATTAATCACAGAATAGATAAAGCATTCACCTTCAAATCCAATATTTTATGCCAGTTTCGAAGTCTTATTTTAAACTAACCGATTTTTTAATTTTTTTTTCGATATAGCAGATATCATAAACCGGAATAATGTACTTAAAAAGAAAAATTTTTTTTAAATTATTGCAAAAATAAAAACTTTTCATTAAACTGATGTGCAAAAGAGAAAGGTTTGAGAAACCTGGTATTGACAGACACTTTAGCTCGTTTCATGTTCTGAATCATTTGAGCGAGTACAGTTAGTACATTCATAAGCTTTGCTTACCTTGAATCTGTTAGTAAACAGCTCTAGCTTGGTAGCTAGATCTCTTGTATCATATAATGGTTGAAGAGCTTTTAAGCAGCAAAGACGAACATCTCCGACCTGAAAAGAAAAACATAGTTTTTTTTCTCTTTCTAGTGCGTGCGTGCAAAAGTGGGGTGGGGGTGGGGATGATGATGATGATGATGAAAAATTTACCAGATATGCAAAAAGGTGTTAATACATAGGAAGATTTAGATTATTAGAGTTGAACTGCATAGTAGTTTTTTTTTTGTTTTGTTATTAAATCTTAATTAAACTGTGGCCACTAAATCAGGGTATAGGCTTCAGTAACAAACTCCAGAGAAATCTCGGTAATTGTAAAATGAACAATGTAAAGTTTCTTCAAAATTTCAATTAAAATTAGTTCAAAGGCGATTATATATATATATATATATATATATATATATATAAAGATTATGACACTAAGATATTTTAATTTAAATCAATGTATTATTATGTAGTAACAGGAGAGGAAAAAAATGTTCTCAGCGATACAAAAAAAACAAACCATGGCGACCTTTCATAACACCATATTTTGTGACAATCATTGTTCTTATAGCATACTGACATATTTCAAACGTTTTTTTCTTCTGATTACAAGTATAATACTAAATAGAATTTAACTCAAAATGGCTCTTCATTAAAAAAAATCATTATCGCCAATGAACAAGTATCACATGTTTACGTTGTTGATCTTTACAACTACCAAAATTTTATTTGAAATGAAAGAATATGAATATGATATAAGCAAAAATCATTTTGTAAAAATTTACATATAAAATAAAGCCCCCCCTTTTATAATTAATAGCTTTAAGAAAATAAAAGCGCATACATAAATCTGCTTCATTTATGACTAGGGTTATGACAACAGCATATTCTTTTAATTGTTTGGACTCTTGAGTGTGTATCTGTTGATATCTTATAAGCTTTTATATAGAGTAATGTAGTTCTTGGTTGACTAACTGTGTCGGATATATACTAGAGAGTCAAAACAAGAGAATATGCTGTTGTCATAGGCCTATTTATGACTTAGGACAAATATTGGTCAGTGTTGTTACAAATAAAAATTTCATTACTTATCCTTTTCTGACTTTTATATTTAATCTCAATTAATATATTTTTTCTTAATCATACATAAAAGAAGGTTAGAGGTCTTCTTACAGTCAGTTTAAAAAATATTAATGCCACTATACAAATCACTGAGTTTTATTAATATTATGTTGGTTTGTCCTTTTCACTTTTTTTTTCTCTCTTTTTATTTGTTGCCTTTGGCTGACAGGGGTAAAGAGAATGTCACCTGTCTGGGTTTTAACCATCATTTAACTGTGAGAGAGTAAATTTATTAAATGGCTCAATCAGTTAGCATGGCATACTTAGAAGGAATAGATATAAGGTAAAACCTCACCGGGACATAAATATTTTTTAACTTTGATTTTATTCTAAAATAAGATTAAACATTTCAAATTACAATATTACACAGACTGTTTCATTTTATTTTTTTTTGTAATCTGCATATTTTATGAAAATTAAAACCTTTTACCAATACTGAGTAGTCTTACTAATATTTTTATATAAAAACGTGCATGTTTTCATGAACTCGAGAAAAAGAGGAGAAATATGGAGACAGTGTTTAGTTGCTGGTCATAATCCAAGGCACAAGTGACACGAGTACAGAGGCAACTATCATTGATGTGTGCATGTCATGCTTTTTTCCCCCGTCATCTTCTATACTTTTACCATGACGAGGCAAAATCACAAAGTTTTCAAATACTGTACCATACAACAGGGCTCTACAGACAAATTAATCTTTAGTTCACCTTTAATAACTTAATATTTTTGTTTACTAGCCAAATAGAAAAGTTACTAGCCCAAACCCACGTGACTTTTGGAACATGACATCTTCGTTTTGTGACAAGTATTCATATCATAAAGATTTTTCTGTTTTTTTTTTTTTAACAAGTGTAATTCTATATATGCCCTGAATGTTATGTTTAGACTTTAAGATATAAACATTCAACTTTCTTCAGATGTTTTCTTTATAAAAAGAGTATTTTTATGGTTTAAATAATTTGGCTTTGCTTGTTTTATTTAAAAAAAAAAAAAAAAAAAGAAAAGAAAAAGAAAAAGGGTGGAAAGACATTTTCCACTCAGTAATGAGCTTTGGAAGATTAAGGCATAAAAAACACAATCGCCAAAAGATAAGCATTTTATTATTTCTATTTTTTTTTTTTTTTTAATAATCACTCACAATCATCACTTGCATCATTAAGCCCTGTGCAACTTTTTCTGCGTGCCTGTCTTCTGTCTGTCATCGTTTTTTTAGTTTTGTTTTTTCAGCAGATCATTGAATTTCAAATAAAACCACAGTATCTACTTGTCATATCACAGTAATGAACATATCCAAAAATTACAGAAAACAATAAAGTAGAAAATTAATTATTAATGAAAATAACTGTCGAAGACAATTAGCAAGAATAAACTTTTACTAAATTGGTAAAAGATTTTCAGCTTCCATAAAACATTTATCTCTCTTTTGTTACAATTAAAACTCTCTCTCTCTCTTTTTTTTTTTTTTGCAAAACTCAATCTTCGCTAATAGTCTTTGAAAACTATTTTCATCAATTCATTTTCTACCTTATCATTTGTCGTAATTTTGGAATATGTTTATCACTGTGAGATGATAATTAAATAGATACCATTGGTTTCACTTGAAATTCAATATTTCAATCTTTGAATTTCACTACAATAATGCAGAAGAACCAAAAATAAATGCAAAATACATAGTTTCATAAGAAATTAAATTTCAGACCTGTACATTTTTTATAAAATATTTTCTCCATAGCTAGTTTGATACCAAAATACAGAAGCAGAACTTTTATCATACCAAAACTCAATAAATCTATTATTAAATGGAAAAAGTTATAAGGATTATGTGAAGTTGTGGAGGTGATGGCCCTTATATGCTAGTAAGCATAACAGGTTTTGACATACAACCAAGAATGATGACTTGTATATGTTATACAGTGCAGTAGGGCTATTAAAAGTGATTAAGCAATGTGAACTTAATGTTATCGACTGTGACCATTTATAAATGATTTATTGAATGTTTGAAAAGGTTTCTTTAAATTAATAAAGAAACAATTAAAATACATTATGGGATTGTGAATATCAAGG
Organism: Euprymna scolopes; assembly: GCF_053919585.1. NCBI lineage: Eukaryota > Metazoa > Mollusca > Cephalopoda > Sepiida > Sepiolidae > Euprymna > Euprymna scolopes. The sequence goes on from NC_136492.1 coordinate 73,707,715, forward strand.
GATAAAGATGTTTAAAACACTAAACATTTATGCAAAAGTATTTGTGGCAATTTTTCAGATTATTAATGTTGTCATTGTTAGTTTTTTGACATTGCATGCAAAAGTTTAAAAAATGTTTTTGAAAAAGTGTCTGTGAAAGATGAGAAATGAAAGGAAAAAAAAAAAAAAAAGAAATTGTAAAAGAGCAAAATCAATGAAAAAATGTAATAAACAAAAATGTTGATTAAACAACAGATAATTCAATCTTGATTTCAATACTGATGATCATTTTTTTAGCAAGCTTGGATAGGCATTTTGCAAAAACTAGACAATCAACTAATTATTTTGAAATTCTATTTATAATTAATAACCCCATAGTTTTATTGGTTCATCCTCCACTCTATAATAAAGAGCAATATTAGAAGCTTTGCTACACTAATATGACAATGTTTTGAACTGTAGTAATTAACAATCAAAATCTTTTCAAGAGATCTTAATTATGTATGTATGTTTGTATGTCTGTTTAAATGTATGTATGTATGTCTGTATGTCTGCTTAAACTTTTGACAGAGGCAACAGATTTTTACGAGATGGGTATCGTTTTGAAGCTCGATCCTTCTAACAACAAATATCGAAAAATTGGTCAAAAACATTAATTCCTTCACCCTCAACTGGGCACTTTTCTACAGGGAGGGTCGCTTTTTTCGACGATATTTTCGAAAGTCATCCTCTCTTTTCTGATTTTAAGGCTTAATTTAAACCTTCGCCACTTCCGATTTGGCGATGGACGCAACGGAAAAGGCATCACATTTTTTTTTCACATTCTTTTTCTCCTTTGCGGTACGGTTTCCACCTGGCCTGCCTGCCTACTACCACTTTTTTTTTTTTTTCAACAACACACACCTCTAAACACTTGGGTAGCCAGGTTAGTATTAATATAAATAGCTCTATTGAGTATCATTATATAAATCCAGTGGATATTCTTTGAAATTATCACAAACACCCACAATTTGTCATATGAATTAAAAACTGTGGAGCAAATCTATTTCAAGTATTTAGGAGAATCAAGAAATCACCTTGAATCCGTTTTCATAAGTTTTCTTCTTACATAGGAGTCATCACTTATCAAGGCCTGGAGGCCACTTGAGGATAAGGGTTAATGAGTGTACAGTAGTTAATGGGATAATATATATATTTCTTCTTTCTCTTTTCTTTTTACAAACTTTCTAGTTTGAGACATTTTCTTTAGCATTTCTTTTTTTAACTTCACTAATTCAAACATTAATGTAAAGACTGGCAAAGGATACCTCCCCAACCCCAGTTATTTTTGACAAAGGATGTACACTTGTCTTTAATTTATTTGGAGAATCAATCATTGCCAAAAAATGAACCAACAGATTATTGAAGTCATGATCCATCATTTTTTTAATAGAACACTTTAGTAACATTTTTTCTTTTATTCATAATATATGAATATATAGAAAAATACAGGTGAGTCTAGTGATAAATTAAGGGATGTGATAATTTGTTAATTGGATTCAATTCTATGAGACAAGAATTGGTCAAGAATTTGAACAAGTTGAGAATCTCTGCATAATGAAGACTTCCAAAGCTAATTAGACAGTGAAAATAAAAATATCCTGTAATATGTTTGCTTTCAGTAAGGATGTTGAAGGTTACGTGTGTATGTGTGTGTGTGACTTTCTGTAAACATAAAATGGAAAAAAGGGTGCATTCTGGACTGAGACGCCTTAGCATGCATCAATGTTGTATTATCTAAGTTGGGATGCAGATTCAGATAGATGCTGGAATAATGACTAAGCTCAGCCCCAGGGATTAAATCAAGTAAAACTATAGACAACATAATATGTTGTGGTGCACTGTACTTTTATGTAAAAAATCCATTTGAAATGAATAGATTTACTAAATAACATGAGTTTAACAAAAGTTTCTACGCCCTAGATTATTAAATTGTATTTGTAATTTGCAAGTTTTACTTTGAATTAATTTTAAAGGTTGTCTTTTTACATATCTCTAAGTATAGGCAGAATATGTTGCACCCACCAAAAAGAGCCAAGATTTAAATTATTATTACTAGCGGGACCTGTGGAAATTCCACAGTAGCATTTTTCATATGTAATATATTGATGCTGGTCATTCTGTGGATTTCAGCATGAATGGAGATCCTGCCATCTTATTGTAACCCTTTTGTTCAAACTGTAAAAGTATTTATCTAACTAATCTAGTTCATATAGTGTCAGAATATATTTGATTATTATGGTTTCTCACCAATATCCTTACAGGAGTATGTGACAAAATTCTATTATATGGACACCCGGCGCGAAGAGAAACTCCACACTATTATAAAATTTTTAGACAGAACAGATACTACCCTTGTATCCAAAAGCAACATCATTTATTTTATTTATTTTTTTTAAACTGTATCTTCGGTGATTGGGAGATCTTATTTTAAAAAGTAGGTCAGAAAGTGATAACTAGGGCTAGAACAACATCATATTCTTTTCATTGTTTTGACTCTCGAGTGTGTATCTGTTGATATCTTTTATGTTTTTATATAGAGTGATGTGGTTCTCGGTTGATTGACTGTGTTGGTTATATACTCGAGAGTCAAAACAATGGTAAGAATATTCTGTTGTCATAGCCCTAATGATAACATACTATGAAGATTAAATTAGTGTATTTATATACTAATAATTTAATGTTTGTAGGATGTTATCTTCTATCCTGTTTTAACAAACAGGATCTCACAATCAAATAATTTATAATCTGGAAACGATGACATGTACGTATAAATAAATAAAAAAAATTTTTATTCAACAAATTTACAATGAATATTTCTGCCAACATAAATATAATATTGCCATTTTTTTAAATTATAATACGTAAATTATACAATTTTTTCTTATAATTCAATAGCAAATGTTTATGAATTTTAAACAATTTTTTTAAACATTTATTCAAATCAATAAATGATTAGAAAGCCGTATCATGTGATATTTTTTTTTAGTAATTTGAAAAATTTGATTTTCAATAACATATATCCCTCTTAGAATTAAAAATAAAATATATACAGTTTCATACCTCTCTTTTTAAATTCTTTTATTTATTTTTAATTCTTGGGACGTATATGACTGAAAATTAAATTGATGAAAACAAAATTGCATTGTACAGTTTTCTAAAGCCCACATTTAATAATTCAAATTTCCTATATAAACAATGCTTTCAAAAAAAGAAAATTCTTTTTATAATTTATTGATTCATGTTCAAGACTAAAGTGATTTTGTTTTCTGGCATATCAACTCTTTTGGAGTTTTTCAAGATCAAATGTTTACTATCTTCAAATCTATTACTGAAATTTTATCTTTTTCTGTCTGAGAAAAAAAACCCAAAAAAACTATACTAGTACTTCTATTAAATTGCACCATTATACTATATTTTAATACTCAATCATGGAGGAGGTGGACATTTGTTATCATGATACCATTCTCTCTGGCATTACTTCTGCCAGTTTGAGGGAAAAGGTGTAGTGTAGTATCTAGTTTGTGGTCATGACCTTATACCATTTTCTCTGCAATTACGCTTTCCTTTCATAGTAATTTAGTATTTGTTTTGTTATATTATTCCCTTAGGTATTACCTCATTATTATTATTATTATTTGGGGGGGGGGGACATTCAAGAGAAGCACAGAAGCTTACAAGTTACAAGTAGTATTTGTGACTCATTGGCTCACAACCACTATTTATTACTAGTTATGTTTTTAGTTTTGTTTGTCACTAAGTTCGTTTTTTTTGGGGGGTTTTTTTTAACATAGGCATCACCAATTATCAAGGCCAAGAGGCCACTCTAGGATAAGGGTTAAAGAGTGTACAGTAGAAATTGGACAATATAGTAATTGTTAGTAATGGAAATTCGGTAGTTTGTGTATAGCCTAGCATTTGCATTACTTGACCATTCATCACCAAACTTGATTAAAATATCAATCATGGTTTGGCTTAAAACTGATTTAATTTGGGGATATTTAAAAATAAATAAATAAATAAATAAAAAAAATGAAAGTTACACTTTTAACAACTCTGGTTCTATTCATCATAAAGACTTGCTACTTGGCCCATACATGAAGACCTGCATCTATATAAGACCAGACCAGAAAAAGTTTTCTAACAGTGAAAATTTAAACTTCCAATTTTTCCAAAATTTATGTATGCATCTGATGCTCTTTTATAATAGGAACCATCATGTGAAATGGATCAGATGAAATCTTGGAATTATCAACGTTTCCATAGCATAAATTCTGGAATACTCCATATAATATTGGAAAATAAGGCGCAGATAAGTCTTTGGCCTAATTTTACATTATTAGCCGAAAGTATACACTCTCACTATAGATTTATGTTCTTGTTATTTTGCCATCTAATTTACATATGCGTTTGTGGTGTGTACAGTACAAACATACATATATGTAAATAAGATACAAACACTAAAGCGAACCACCCATTTTCTAAATGCTCTCAGAGAAATAAATTAAATATGGGTGAAATCAACTTAAGAATGAGAAATGGGTGACTTTTTAATTAATTATAAATTACAGCTTAAAGGAACAAAACAATTTTTGTCAAACATAACTCAATCCCAGAACTAAATTATATTTTAGCATGTATTTTATGTTATTAAAGTACATAGGAAAAAGCAGGTACAAGCTATCATTTGAAAATTAAAATATTTCAAATTCATATCAAATTTGGTCCATAGTCATTAAACACTAATTAAGCAAGAATCCCTGAATTTCTATTTGTTCTTGACATATTATTTAGAATCAAAATCATGAAATGGATTTTGATCAAAATGAATATAATGATTCTAGACACTGGTTTTAATATTATTACATCTGGATATTCGTCTTCATAAGGAGACATAACCTGTCCAGGGGGAATTAATTTTACCCATTCTGTGTGTGTGTGTGTGTATATATATATATATATATATATATATATATATATAGATTTGTATAAGCAGCATCGTCTGAGGATGTCTTTAGTTAGTTGTAACTGGCTGACCGAAACATGCTCATGAATGTGTAGTAACACATAAATGCTTATGTAAAACAAAAAGTATATCTTCGGTATTGAGCACGCTTGTATTAAACCTTGTTAAAAATTCATTGATTGCTTCACTTCTGGAAAACATTAATCTGGAATATATATATATATATATATTATTTCTGGGTTAATATAATTCAAAGATAAAGCAGCCAATGAATTTAATGAGTTTTATTCAAGAGTGCTCAATACCAAGGTAGGTATCGCTACACATTCATGAGTAGGTTTCAATCAACTAGTTAAACTAGAGATATCATTAGGCGATGTTGATTTTTACACAAGTCCAGTCCTTTTAATGGATATTGGAAAAAGTCCACAGAAATTTTAATCTGAAGAACAATTTATTTCATTTTTTTAATATCATGTGATTACTCTCCATGTGTAGCAATACCTAAATGGATATATATGTTTGAAAGGCTTCATTTATGCAGAGAGCAGGAAAGGTCAGGTAATCAAAACAAGGAACTGTTTTTGTTCTATTATAAAACAGAGACCATGTATAACAATAAATTTGCCAGGATAAGGCACTTTTGCTTTTACAGCAGATCTCATAAACAAGGCCATGTATGCAGCTATGATATAGATTTACATAAAATTAAAGAAACCAACATAAAAATACATATTTTTTTAATTATAAACAAACAATAAATTGACTTCAATTAAATATCTTAAGTGCAAAATTTCCACTAACATGTGTCATTTGGATTCTTTGGACTACTCTGGGAGTGTCATTTTCACAACGTTACAGCCCATGTAACCTGACCTTCTTCAGGTGTATTTTGTTGGACACTGGAATGTTTGTCAAACTTTGAGGTTACATCGACTGAAACACTATCAAAATAACACACAAGATGTAAACAGTAGTTCAAAGAATCCAAATAATACAAATAACCTATCCTCATTTGAAAAATTCACAAACTTAAGATGTGCCATTGTTTAGAAATATAAAAAAGTGTAAAAGCAATAATGACCGTTTTGTTGGCATTTTATTCTGGGGTGCTTATGATATACATGGTGCAAACAATGTACTGACCTCAAAAGGGGAGATAACTTGAACACAAGTTATCCAACACTTACCTTATCATGCAATGTCCAGCCAACGTACTTTAAGTAGCTATCGTCAAGAAACATGTAAGGGTATTTTCGCATCCAGACCCCGATTTCAGAAGAACAAATTGCCCGTATCTCTGGTTGAGTATCCCTGAAAAGAGGGCACAGATACTCATCACATAACTTACCTTGTCATGCAAGGTCCAACCGACGTACTTTAAGTAGCTATCATCTAAAAACATATTCGGGTACTTCCGCATCCATACCCCAATTTCTGTCGTACATATTGACCTTATTTCTGGGTGGGTATCTCTGAAAGAGTACAGGAAAACCACGTTACAAGGCTTCCCTTTTAAGATGTCCAAGGTTCGTTTGATAGCTAGATCCTTGTGGATTTAAAGCGATTTAAACAAAATCTATTTTGCACTTTGTGTATTTCGTTTTAAAAAATTGCATTTAAATAGGCTCTTTTATTCCCATGTCTATAAATTTGAAGCTATATCAGTATTTTTTTTTTTAATTATTATTATTAACAAAAATATAACGATGATAATAATAATGATAATAATCACAACTGAATATGTTTCAAATGGAAAAGTGGTAAATATAGAAAAGTTGTTGCTTTGAATGTGGAAAATATAAGCTTTGTGGAGAATTTGTTATTGGGACTCTACACTCTATGCAATGAAGAAAAAAAAAATTAGCACTTATCTATTTTTCGTAGTAATGGAATGGTTTTGATCTTTTGTGAGTTATTTTAGGACAAACATTTTACCTTTTTAAATTTGTTTGAATTAACCCATTACCATCAAATTGTACTTTCAAGTCTCTTTTCAAAAAAAAAAAAAAAAAAAAAAAAACATCTGTACAGGAAATATTTTTTACTCTTATGGCTTGTCAGCCCAACTGTTATTCAAAGTACAGGTCTATGGATAGGTAGAGTGAATGAGGAGTTTGTTTACGTTTGTGCGTCAGTTGCACGCTAACTTCCGTCACATGTGGGTTTCATGATTAAAAAGTTTATTTATTGCAGAAAAAATTCTGGTGGTAAAGGGTTAAAAAGTACAATTATCAGAAAAGATTTACTGTAGATAGTTATTATAAATAGATTATAGATAAATTTTTATTACTATTATTTTTTTTTTTACTCATAGTAGCGATAAAGAAAGATTTCAAATATTTCCCAAAGACATCAGCATATTAACTGAATGTAATATATGACAGGACTTGAATTGGGCACATAAATTCCAGTTCCTGTCAATAGCAATTTTACTGCATGCATCTCTATTCTATGTTTTTAGATAAAAGGAGGCTTCATTTTCTTTCTTTTTTATAAAAAAAACATATCGATAAACATGTTACACAAGGAAATTATAATTAAGCTTTTGGATAGAGTGTAGCGTCTAAAGACAAAATTTCCACACGTGTTTATAATAGTGCAAGCGGAACTTGTCCATATAAATTCAAAGAATTGTCTTAGAAGAATCAAAACAGATTATTTTAGCGCATGCATGAAGAGAGGAAACCATGCATGAATACTGACTGATAAGCAGGACTACTCAACGACCAATAACAGACAAATTCTAAAAACTCAAAAACCAAAGTTTCTTATTCAATTAAATATGATTGAATAATATATATATATATATATATATATATATATATATATGATTTTATTCTTAATGCTATGATATATATCATACTGCTTTTTTGTTGATACTAATATCCGCATGGGTAATATCACTAACTGAATTATTTATTTAGTATTCAGGGCTAATAATAAAGAATATTAAAAGCAAAAAATGAAACTCATACAGAATTCAAGCAAACAAAAAAATTTACTGCATACTTTAAAGGACAAGTTTATTTGTACAATTTCAGCTTCTTGAGAGCAAAGCAGTCTAAGATGACATTCACATTAGATGGTCTCTCTTCTAAGGCACAGGTTTGAATTCTGTACCAGTTTCAATTTTCACTTTGTAGTATTTTTTATTTATCGCCAGCCCCGCAGACTAAATAAATCATTTCTTTAGTGATATTACTCGTGCAAACATTAGCGTGAACAAACAACAACAAAAAGGCAGCATACATAATATAACATTATATATAATAACAAAGAAAAAAGTAGAGAAAAACGATTTCAAAATTTTCTAAAAATGACAATATCTTTTTTAACCCTTTCAAAAAGAAAAGAAAAAAAAAAGAAAAAAGGCAAAACAAAAAGAAATTTTTGTTTGATTAAATAGTTTAAAATCATGATTTTTTTTTTAATTCAGTTTTAATTTTATTACATCATTCAATAATATTTCTGATGTATATGCCTTGTTCTGATGCTGGATTTATTGGAATTTTTTTACAATTTATTTGTTTTTTAATACTTCCAAAACAATTTTTATGAGTGTGAATTTTGCAATCGTCAGAAAAACTCAATAGAACTTAAGTTCATTAAATTAAAAAGACCCAAAAAAGTTAAGTATTTTAAATACTGAACACTTAACAATATAAATGAATCTAGCACAAGAGGCAGTTTGGAGGACATATCTGAGACATCACTAATAATAGGACAAAAACAAGTCTTTAAAATAAAGCACTTTGTATAAGCTAAACATTCCAGTGAGATACCATCTTAACAATTTAATGAAAAGAAAACAAAATTATAAAAAGCAAACAATACCATATATATATATATATATATATATATATATATATATATATATATATATATTATATATATATGAACTTAGAAATATAAAGAAAGAAACTCTAGCTGATTCTATCTCTGCCCTTCTCCAATCTTAATCAATCAAACAACATTGTGTACCTATTTACTTCCCTCTCCATTAGAGTTTTTTTTTTTTTTTTTTTTTTTTTTTTTTTTTAAATGTGGGTAAAATCTGATAGCACAAAAAGGATTGGGACAAAATTAACACTGTCTCAATCTAGAAGGATTTCTCCTTCAATGACCGTGAATAGAAAAAATAAAGTATAGAATTAGAACAAAAGGGAAGGAATTGTTCAATAATAAATAAAATCCAAAATATACTCCATTTTTTATAATTAACATTTGGAATTGGTAAATTTCTACTTTATGGAAACATTTAATAAGTATGTATAAAAACATATCAGCACTAAAAATATTTTTTTTTAATTCCAAGAAAACAATTAAAGATTTCCTAAAAAAAAAAAAAAAAAAAAAAAAGCTCAACTGACGAGAAACTGAAATTCTTTAAATCACCATCTTTAAATTTTAAAAGCAGTAGCTACAACTTTCTGTAAGGGCGATGGCAATTGCCATTATCACCACCAACTTATTTTCATGATAATTGTACATGTTGAAACCCCCCCCCCCAACACCCTTTTCTAGATATTGTTATCACATCATTCTTTTTTAATGAAATAAAAGTAGTTGATTTTTATATCCTTAATATTTATATATAATTATATAATGGATTGTTGGAATCTATAAAGCTAAAAGAAAATTTGTTATGTTTAGCTTTTTATTTAAACTAGATTTCAAATTTTAATTTCCTAATTGTTTTTTTTTTTATTGAAATTATTTATCTGGCAAAAAAGCAAGGTTACTTTTCTTTTAATTGCTTAAATATGGAAAAGCATTATTTTTACCTATTCTGTTTCACATAGAATTATTTAGTGATAATTTGACATTTTAAGACAATTCTTATATCACATTTTGCAAGTGAAACTTTGGCATCTGTATTATTACATTAACTAAGACTATTAAAACTTTAATATTACAAATGAGATTAGATTATGTATAGTTTCTATAATCCTTTTAAAATTAATAATGTTCGAATTTTCTTTCAATTATAAAAAATTTAACCATTTTTTATCGTGTTAAATTGGTTTTCTTTTAATATTGTCCAACCCTTTTGGGCTATTTAATGCTAAATCTAGTTATTTTGATAATAGTTGTTATTTTTCTTGTTCTTAATATGTGCAGTAAATAATGGGCTAATTTACCGAAGTGTAGCTGCTAGGGCTGAGGAAGTTCTTCCAACGTCTAAGCAGAAGAATAGTTTGCTGGATATTTATACTAATAGAGGGAGAATAGATTGCTGGATGGAGGAAGATTCATTTATCAGTAGTAAAGAGTTATTATCTTCTTCGTTACTTCTACTTAAGAGACCTGAGAAGAGAGTCATGAAAAAAGTATTTCTTTTTTTTTTTTTTTTGTAACCTTGCTTCAAGCCAGTTATGCACAGTGTTAACCGATATTTTTTTACAACATATAAAATATGTATCAATTGTGCTTAGTTTAGTTGTTTTGCTTTTGGCATAAAATTGGTTCATAGATTAATATTTTAATAGTTGCATATTTTGTTAATAAACTTTAAAAACTATAGGTTCTATTTAATCCATAAACAAGACGTGGCAAGCCACTTTGGATCATATTAGATCCTGGAGTAATATCAAGAGGATGACTCTACATGTCACAAAGGGTTAAAATTAAGGAATCGCTACCAGATTATACGAAATGTCTAACTTGTTTTTATGGTGTATTATTAAAGGTAAACGAAGTTTAAAATATTTTATCGTTAACCAAACATTAGCTTGTAAAACTTGTATTTTGCTAGAAATGATACTTTCTGATATAAAAATTTTAAACCAGAGTATATTATGTTTTCTATATTTGCTTGTCTCTTGGTTATTGTTATGTTCAAATATGTCCACTGTACTCAGCAGCCTTCTTTCATAGTTTGTAAACTTCTTGAATTTCAAAGTAAACGTTTATTTAAGAAACTATGGTAGAGCGCTCTCATTTTACATTTTGTGTGCAATTTATTTTCTTCAAGTTTTAAGATTAAAAAGTAAAATATAGTTAACACTCAATAAATGAATAAATAAATAACAGAACGTGCCTACTTTGTTATATGCGGAAATGATTTGTAAGATTATTTTTAAATGGTAACAAATATTATAAATAGTTTCTACACGTTAAAATTACAGATTCAGTAAAGAATTTCATTCTAATGTGTTTTATATAAATTATTTGTTTACTTGTTTATTTATCATTTTACTAATGAGTTTTAAATTATTAAGTTTTTTTTTTACTTCAATCAATGAGCCAGAGCAGGATATATAAAAGACATTGAATATTTATTTAAGCAGTCTAACCTAATATAAATAAAACGTTCAAATAAATTGTCTGAATATTACTATGACAAAAGGTATCTGAAATCATCAAAGAATACCATAAATGAAACGTGACAAAGTAAAAACTAGGGTCAGTAAATAAAGATGGCAGAGATTTAAAACTTAGCCTATGCACAAAACCCAATTTTGAACTAAAAATTACATAACATAAATATCCAAAGAGCTCAGAAAGAATAGACGATAGCACACGACCAGCAGCAGAAAGAACAAAGATAAAATAACCCTTTTTAACAAGACACATTTAAACTTTAGATTATTTTTAACTGATTACAACAATAACCCAAATAATGTGCAACAAATAAACGAAAAAAGCAAAATTCCAACACAACCTACGCCTGGAAACAGACAAGAATAATTAATTAAAAAAAATATAAAACATCATAAAAAGGGGTTTGATTGCATATTTAAGCAACAGCTTTTTCATGATCATTACTTAACAAGTCACAATATTAATACTTTTTTTTTTGTTGAGAAGTGACTGATATTAAAATATTTAAAAATTGAACAAAAGACAGAAATCCCTTAAAAAAATTAAATTGAAAAAAAAAAAAAAATACATTTCATATATATATTATAAATAATAAAAAATATAAAATATTGAAATATCCTTTGTTCTATATGCATTTATATATATAAAAAATGTATTTTTAAAATATTTTTTCTAAATTGTTAAAAGCATGCAAATTTAAAAGCGTTTAAAAACCAATAATAAAAAAAAAAAAGATATTTTTAAATATATTTAACATGAAAATCCCACATACAAGGGTATTTTTTTGTATTATCTTTATAAATTTATTATTACAAAATACAAAAATATTCTTTATATCATTTTTAAAAATAAAGAAAAATAAACAAAGGATAGATAGAAAAAATAAATAAATGACTAGATTTATTATAGCAACAGCAGCAGCAATAGTAGTAGTAGCAGAAGTAGTAATATACTAATCAATAGCTACCTATCCAACATAATGTAAAAAGCGCTAACAGTACATGGACACACTCGTGCAGAAGGTGAGTTGATATTAACAAGCTCAGACATAGGCAACACAAACTCAAGCAGCAGAAACATTATGCATCGTTGACAACAACACAAGCCATAGAAGGAGCACACACACACACACACACACATTATCATTATTATTATCATCAAAATATTGTTCAACTCATGGGGCTGTGTGTGGGTAGCTACAACAATTTATATAATTAGATAAATATAATACGCAGTTATACTTTTTAAACTTAAACTAACTTCTCCCCAACCCCTTTCATTTTTCCAACCATGAGTAAATTCACGGAAATTTAGTAGCTTTGGGAAACAAAGCTAAAATCTATTGGAGAGACGCTCACATTTAAAGTTTTAGTGAGAGATACATAAATTACTATTATATTAAATTAAACTACTGAGAAAACAGTAAGGTGGGGAAAACAAGACAGACTAACTTGAAAATTAACAGTTTATCTCAATAATAATTATTTCTTATAATATGATTTAATATCTGGCCGCAAAACAAAGCAAAGTTATATTCCGTATTTATGTTTTAAAAGGTTTTTTAATGACAATTGCAAATATATCATTTTTTATTTGTTAAAAGAAATGACGTATTATTTTTTTTTTTTCCAAGCGATCAATAATTTATAAACTATTGTTGGCATATAAATGTAAAAGAAATGCGAGTAATTTATGTTAAGAGACAAACTTGTGCAATTTTATAAAACAGTTAATAAAAAATGTTAATTTTTTTTTCTTCTTTAATATATAAAGTCTGACATCCTACCAAAGATTTGAGGCAAATGATTTTTTTTTATCTACAATTCCAAGATACTAACTAAATAAATAAAATAAAGTTAAATTTTTTTTTGTGTGCACACGCATACATATAAATAACTTTTCGTTAGAACAAGGTTTTCCTGTAGTTTTTCAAGAGAAGTCTCACCAAGAAAAATAAAATAGATGTAAACAACCGTGATTCAGCCATGAAAGGAGGAGCCATTTTGATTTTTTTTGTTTTTTGTATTTCACTTTCCTTGAGTCTAGATAAAGAAAATACTCCAGCTCACCACGGTCGGCTGAGGGAGGTGAGCTGAAAAATAAAGTGAAGAAGTTTCTAAAATGTTATCATGGGTTCAAGATGATTATTCCATAGTTTGGCATGGAGAAAAAAAAAATTTTTTTTCAAGGAGTTAAATTATGAATTTGTAAAATTATAATCTTTTGAGTGGATTACAAGTTTTTCATTGACAAGTGACAAAAGTCATTTTGAAAAAGTTTCTGTCAATAAAAAGAAACAAAACATTAGTCTACTAATAATGGATGTGATTTTTGTCTTATATTTTGTGGTTTCTCCATTTTTCCATAGCATTATGCTGCCTTTTCTTTTTTGCTGTTGATAATATTTGTATGGGTAATATCATTTAGTATACAGGGCAATCATAAGTTTCAGTTTGTTCTAATCATTAGTCTTAATTCAATTGGTTTAAGATTACATACGCATGAGATAGCTACCTCATCTTGGACAGAGCGTTAGATATTATAAGTAGTATTTTTCATTTTGTGACCATCTTTGTTTATTCTCAGCCCTGTAATATTACCCATGCAAGCATTAGCAAAAAAAAGAAAGAAAAGAAACAGAAAAAAAAAACAGCATAATACGTAATATACAGTTGGAGATAAATTCCAATGTTTAATATTAAATAATGTGCATACTACCTGCAGTCTGGAAAAAAAAAAAAAGAAAAGGAAACGCAAATTAACTTCGGAGAAAAAGACATAAGCTTTGACAGGATTTGAACCTGTGTTAGCTAGTTAATAGTCTGAGTTAACAGTTTAAATAAAGATGACTTAATGTCAACGTGACTACATTTTGGATGATCGTCTTGTGGCAGAGGTTCAAATCTTATCAGGATTACTGTATTTTTAAAAAAATGTTAGCTTTCTTCTCAAGATCGAGGTCATATACAGTTATTTCAGTATCATAAACACAAATGCCGATAGCTATCTTGCATCAGAGATGCATAAAATGCAGTAAAACCTGACACGTTTCAAGGACACAAGTGAATATTTTCATTAAACAAAGAATAAACACTATATTGCAATGTGGATAGAGAACCTGCCAGAGATGTGGCTCTTTTATTTTGATTCTTGTTTTTTTTTATTCTCTAACCATTTCAAGTCAACTGATCTGTTTTCTGGGCAACTGAGCAATTTAATTTTATGACAAGGATCAGGGAAATACATGTATTTGTAGTATATACAGCTGGCCATCTGAACAAGGATTCTCTACAAAGAACTTCATTCTCACCCCTCATTGGAATATCCAGAGCAGCTTCTTAGAAATGTATATCTACAAATCATGTGATCTCTTATAGGGAGTAGGAGGGGTTAGTTCACATTTATACTGTTAAATTTTTAAAAATCATTTCTTACATAAATCAAATAAGAGTTCCAGGACTCACTAAATTTAAAAGCTATCAGCATCTGTGTTTGTATATATATATATATATATATATATATATATATATATATATATATATATATATATATATATATATAAACCAAGACTTCCTGTTAAATACAGTCTATCTCATTTTTTTTTTGTCAAATATTTATAATCCATTTTATATATTTTTGTGCACTATTAAGAATTTCCTTGATATATACAATGTGTTAAGAAAAAAAATCTAAGTAAAAAAATAGAAATTTTTGGATAGAAATTGTAATAAAAACTAAATTTTTGGAGGGCTAAAAAGATAATGTGTGTGTATATACATTTTATTTCCCTTGATAACAATTAAAAACTTCTACAAACATTGAAAACAATTAGAAAATAAATATCAATACAAAAAGAAGGATGAACAAAAACTCCATCAGTAATACTTTTGATACTTTCAGTCTAAATTATATAAACAAAAAGAAAAAAAAAAAAGGAACAATTTAAAAAGATATCAAAAAGAAATGTACAATGTTTAAGAAAACATTTAAATTCAGATTTCATTTTTTGTTGAAATGAAACAATTTTCTCAAGTAAATCTTCGATTGAGCACATTTATGTTTTGAGAGACAAAAAAACAAAAAAGGTTAATTGGATTTGGGAGAAACAGTTTTAAATTCAAGTAAAAACTTAATTACCTTCTTAAAATCAATTTTAAGATCAACTGCATTTTATTCATAAAACATTTTATTCACAGAAAACCAAAAATTAGCTGATCACAATCATCAGAGCAGAATCATGGAAAATGTGCATGTGTATGTTACAAAAGATTAAGAAAACATCAGTACCATCGGTTTCAAATCTAAACAAAGGGTACCTTTTTCATTTTTTTTTTAAATAAATTTTTATAGCTTCAACCCACTCCTAAATTTCTAACAAATTTCTTAAAACGATGATTGCTCAGCTGATTTTTGTTTTTATTTCTTCATTTGCTTTTAATGTGTATAGTTTATTTTCAAATGCTGCACCAAAATATTCAAATACCTTTGTTCAAGGACACAGAAAGAAAAAAAATATAGTAAATTTCTACTAGCACAAACAAAATTGTTCTTCATAAAAATATGAGGATTTTTTTTCTAATGAAGTTTACCTTATCAAAAAGTAATTCACGAATAAAAAAAGATGTTTATAAAACATGCATATATAGCCACCATCTAGAATCTATATATATATATATAGAGAGAGAGAGAGATAGATAGATAGAGAGAGAGATAAATAGATAGATAAAAAAAAAAACAAGTTATATGTCCATCAACATTTCATTTGTACTTAATTGTATATAATTTGGTTTGTTTCTTTTTTATCCCTCTACCTCGTCGAAATACTGTTTCCATTATTCTCATCATATATATTTCATGTATTCACATTATAATGCTATATATAGATACAATATTTTATGTACAGATTTTTAATATATACTTCAAAAATAATCATGGCAAATAAGCTACACAAAATCTTCCACGCTTCATCCCTGTAGGGACTAGTCAGATTAAAATACATGCAATTCATGTTATTGGGTGCTCATCTCTTGAGTTGGAAGACATGTTTAGTTTCAGAAGAGTTTCCAATCGGTAGCTATTCTATACAAGTTCAGAAGATGATGAGTTCTAAGTGGACAGGTTCCGCACTTCATAATTTTGCAGCCAACAAGCAAAAGATCCTTCTTGTGTTGAGACAAAGAAAACATATGCAAGGTTGCTAAAAAAAAAAGAAACAAAAGGTTTAATTTTTATCAAGTGTTGATTGTTTGATAGCAGAATGTGAATTAATTTGATTCGTCAGTTTCGAGCAGCAGCATTTATAAATAGAATCTCCCGTCTGTGAGGGACCATACCCCATTACGAGTCAAAAATATTGTAACACCATGTGTTTAAATAAAAACATCTGGTAACATGAATTCTATGCATCTTAGCCTGACAAGTTCTCATGGGAATGAAACGCAGAAGATTCTGTGTAGCTTAATTGCCATATATCTTTATGAAATTGTTGGACAACACATTATTTGTATAGGAATTTATGTTCAAACCAAGGTTGCTGAGTTGGCATCACAGTTTGAATGACAAGAATGTTACAAGTCGAATTTTTTTTATTTCACAAAATTCAGTCTTGATATTGGAAAATTCTAAAACAAGGGATTGAATATTTTAGAATTCTAGAAGTCATCAAAATTTTTTTTATCCTACAAATCGTACCTTATACTTTGTAACTTTAGAACCCTAGTACAAACAACTTCAAAAATATCTTAACAGTTTCATTTAATTAATGCAAACAATACCATAAGTAATTCAATGGGGGGGGGGGGGACACAGATATGTAACAGTTGTTAAAAAAAAAAAAAAAGTGTATATATATATATGTATATATATATATATATATATATTTTACAGTGATCACCACTTATCAAGGCCCGGAAGCCACTCAGGGATAAGGGTTATTGCAAGTACATTACGTTAGTGTGGAGATTTGATGAAGTGTTTACTTAAGGGGGCGGTTCATTAGGAATTTGTTAACATTGGACTTGGAGACATCCAAGTTGTAGTCCAGTGGGAAGCAGGCAGACGGAACAGTTCCACAGGCGTGCAGTTCTAAGAAAATATATATATTACTTAGTACCATTAGTACTAAAAAAATATATATATATTACTTAGTACCATGTCTATTTCGTTGTTAAACAAAGAATGTTAAACTAGTGGATAAAAAATTCATTTAAATGATATATTCCTCCATTAAATCACCTTTCTAAGAATGTAAATATTCTATTACAAAAAGCAAGTTATGAGAAAAGGGTGGGGGATGAATATGTAAAACAAAAATTAAAGTTAAAAAAAAAAAATTCCAAGCAGTATGACAATTTTAATTTGGCATAATTTTTTTCTTTATTAAGTCATGGTCATAAAATCGTTAGCAATAGACAGAAGCTACTAAGCTAATTAGGAAATGCATATGACTTAAAAACATAATAGTTAGCCAATACAAAATTCCAAAAATGTGACAGTGATACATGTTCATTCACACAATTCTGATTGGTTGGTCATTTTGTTTTGCGGTATATCAACCCTTTTTAGGTTATTTAATGCCGAATCCAAAGATTTTGAAGAAAAGTTTAAAATATATTTATTTTTTTCATATCAGTTTCTATTTAACCCATAGTTGGGACCCTAACAGGTACTACCACAGTGTCAGAGTGAACCTGGGAGCAATGGCAATTAAAGGGTGGTTCCACACTCACCAGAGTCCGCAAACTGGGACCTCACCATCGGATATAGTTTAAGGTCATATCCAGGACCCACACAATTCTGAGGCAGCACGTTCAGGACTGTAAAACACAACGTGAAAGGAGATCGCCGGTACATTTCTGAGCAAACACTGGTATGATTATGTAAATGTATATTGTCGCAGGTTTGGTCTGTTCACCCACAGCACAGGACAGTATTTAAACGCCTCGTGGTGGGGGAAGGACTATGAACTGATCTGTAGGCAACAGAAACTGTTACATTCCAGCGAGTAGACAGCAGAAGGTATCAGTTTCATTCTCCCTTCATATTTAAAGTTCCAGTTATTTTATTATTTAGTCACTTCTTCCTATAGAAGGCATTTATTCTTTTATGTGAGGAGGACTAGTTGGTCAATTTGTAAATCAATCCTTCTCTAAGTTAAGGAGGTAACTGCTAAAATACTATAGGAATCTTCATTTTTGACAGTGAACTTATTAACAGTGACCATGATGGCAGATTTGCCAAAAGATTTTATGAATAATAAAACTTTGAATCTTCGTTCTGTTCTAATTAATTTAACACTTTTATTTGGGCGAAAGTATCAGCAAATTAACCATGCAATCTTTTGATACACATTTTTTTTTTAATATATTAATTAAGAGTTATGTTTTTATTTATAGAATTTTAAAATTCAATCAATGATGCAACACTAAAAATAAAATTGATTAGTGCAGTGATAAAAAAAAAACATGTTTATAAAATCCAGCATCTAGAAACTATATATATTAAGAAACAAGGGGATATTGAAAAATATTTTTGTAAGAAAAAAAAAAAAAAAGTGTAAAATATTTGTTTAAAATTTGGAATTTCTTGTTTTTAATTTTAATGGGGGATTTTCATCCTCAGCCTCACCAAATCAACTGCGATTAGAGCATTCCTGTAATGATCTGGTTCCTATTGATTGTGGTGTAATTCTGGTTCTGTGCAGTTCTAGGAGGTCCATCCTTCCAGGCTTTGCCTTCTCTCTTAGAGAAAGGGTTAGTTTCAAGCTAATTGCCTAAGGTGCCCTTATCAGAGGAATGCCAATGAGGTTTCCCAAACACTTTTTGTAAGCCAGAGTGCCCCCTCCTCGGGGGCGCTGACTTCTTAATCCCACTTTCCATACTGGTGGCAAAGTTCTTGTAGTGGGTGAGTACTAAATACCTTATTTAAATATTCAATTTTAAAGAAATTATTCTGCAAAAGTTTAAATTTGTTTATAATGTCTCACTTCTTATTTGTATTTTATTAATTAAAAAATCTCAATATTATTTTAAAACGGAATTATCTCAAGGTTCAATTTCAAATTGTAATTCAACTTTTAGGTTGTTTAGTTCAAAAGAATGTACCTGAATAAGAGGGGAGATTACATCGGCCAAAACGTGGTAAATATAATAACAATGAGAAGAGTATTCCAAACAATTTAAATTATAAATCCATATCTCAAAAATTGCCAAATAAATCATACAATTATTAGCAATAAAAAATGATTGCTCAATGTACATGATAAAAAAAAAAAATAGTAATATAGACAACTCGCTCACTCACTAAGTCTTTTAAAAGATATTATTTAAATAGATCCCCTTTGCCCTCTCTCTCTCTGCTGAGTTATTTGAGTGATGAGGGTGGGTGGGTTACTCCTTTTATAAATGCACTAGCATTTTTTTTTTTTTTTTTATATATAAACAGCAAATGATTTTTTTTTTTTTTTCATTTTAATATTTTTGTTTTACAAAAAAAAAAAAAAAAAAAAAAGAGTAAAGTTTGTTTGTCAGACATTTTGGGACATGATCAAAACGCAATCCTCAATTTTCAAGATGCTCAATGTTTTGTTTTTAAAGAACATTAATATAAGTTTTAATAATAAAAAAGAGAAAGTAAATGATATAAAAATGAAAAGATTGTTCAATGAAAAGTGTGTAATACAAAATAGAAACAAACAAACAAACATGTGTCTCAGTGGAAGATGTTTTTGTGAGAAAATTGTTTTGTTTTTGGTAATAAAACTGAAAATTTAGTTGTATTAGACATGTGCATAAGAAAGCAAGAGTTTGTTCCCTTTGTTAATTCAAATTAATGTAAATCTGTATTGTTTTAAGCGAGATGTATTTTTGAGCTATTGAGCAGAGGTAACTGTCTCAACAGACTTATGTTCAGTTATACACACACACACACACACACACACACACACACACACACACACACACACACACAACAACGATTGCATCATAACTAAGAGCAAGAAAAGTTTGTTACTCTAAATAAACATATAATTTATTATTTGCTATCTGAG
Source organism: Euprymna scolopes (assembly GCF_053919585.1). Classification (NCBI taxonomy): domain Eukaryota; kingdom Metazoa; phylum Mollusca; class Cephalopoda; order Sepiida; family Sepiolidae; genus Euprymna; species Euprymna scolopes. The sequence continues at coordinate 73,728,072 of NC_136492.1, forward strand.
TCTACCTTATTTAGACAATAAATTATGCAATTAGTTGTGATGAATCATCTAATGTATTGGCTCTTAGATATACATTCAGTAATGTTGGCTGATTATTGAGTTTCGCAACATCGAAAGCATTATTTTATACCAATATTATACGGGTTTTATATATGATTGGTTCATAGTTTAACTTGTTTTGTATGCATATATTTTGCAAATAGTCTCTACAAAACAGTTTCTATTTAGCACATTGATGGATTCTTAAAGGTACTATTACTACCCACTTTACACTGGATCAGAGTGGACCTGGTAGTAGTGCTAATTGAGGAGTCACACCACATTTTCCAAAAATTCCAAATCAGAGTCTTACTAACAGATGTAATTTTGTGTCATAACCAGGACAGCTCGAGCAGCTGATGGGGTTTGGAGATAGGGTAGGCAGAAAAAAAAAAGGTAGAACAGGATGGAAAAGAGATTTTGAGGGGGGTAGGATGGGGTACATACGAACACTTTGTTTCAGTGTAGAGTCAGAGACAATCAATGATTTTGTTCCCTATATAAAGTTTTATGCTTTACTTCAGCCAGGGATTTTTTTCCCTCAGCACCAAAGCCAACAAAATTTAGGTTATTTTCCGAGATGGCTCATTCCCTGTTAACTGCAATGTTTTTGGTACTATGCAGTTCTAGGGGGTCCACCCTTCCATGTTTTGCCTTCTATCTTTGTAAAGTTTAGTTAGTTTATTACTAATCACCTGAAGTACCCTTATCAGAGGGAATGCTACCAAGGCACTTTTGCAGGTCAGAGAGCTCTTCCGTTTAGGGTGCTGACTTTTCAATCCCAATTTCCGACCTTTGTGTCACATCTTCCCGCCATGAGAAAGAGTCAAATAATTTAATTTGCTATCATATGATTTTTTAAAAAGAAAAAAAAAAAGACTGCGGACATCATTTGATGGAGAGATACAGAAAGAAGGAAACAGAGCAACCTCACTAAGGTGTTTCCAACAAATATGGAGAAATAAAACCCAGAATCCGGATCAATGTTAAAAGTACATTATCTGGCATTAAATTTACTCTGTATCACATTCACAGATGTACAAGTGCAAGTAGAGTAATTGAGTTTTCTTTCTTTCAAGGGAAATAAAAAAGTAGAATAAAACCTGCTGGTTTTGATTGACTGCACAATTTAAAATTGATTGACTGTACAATTAATAGGTAGACATAGAGGGGGGGGGTCAGCATTTGGAAGTATTCCAGAATTTCATTAATATAAAAAGATATATTCATATGATTTCCAAGTAAATAAAAAAAAGAGTATAGGTATCAATGGAAGTTGTTTATCAACCCTCATTTGAATCAATAGAAAACATTTTAAATTTAAAATCAGTAAGATCCTAAAATCAGAGATATAATTGTGATTGTTTTAAAATAGTGCTTAACTAAAATATATTCTTTAAACTGGATCCAAATGTTTAAAACTACCGTTTATTTTTTTTATTCATTTTTTTATAAAAGGGAATAAACTCTTAAAGATAGTGGTCATTATAAATGGTTGGTAAAATGTTGACAGATTTTGTTCACCATCCTTCATGATAAATAAATACCTATGCGGTTTGTTATATGTACACATGCAGAAATTGGGGTAGGACTGAAAAAGAAAGACACTATCATGCTTCAATATTACAAACATGGCAGACAAGACAATTGGAAACAGATGAAAAATCATCAGGAAAATATCACAGATAAAAGCAATACAAAGACAAATATTAACAGCATTGACAGGCATAAATATTGTAGAGAAAAATGCAGCAAGAAAGAGGTTTTAATATATATATATATATATATATATATATATATATAGAGAGAGAGAGAGAGAGAGAGAGAGAGGGGGGGGGTATGGACAGTGGGAAAAATAAAATAGATAGACAAGATAGTGAGGGAAAAGACAAAAAAGAGCGGGAGGGAGAGACAAAGAAAAGAGAGAAAAGATATACAGAGCGAGAAAGGAAAAAAGATAGAGCAAGGAAGCAAAAAAAAAAAAAAAAAAAAAAGATAAAGAGGGGAGACAAAGAAAGATAGACAGAGAATAGATACAAAGAAAGATAGACAGAGAGAAGAGAGAGGAGATGAAGGATAAAGCAAGAAAAAGGCCATTAACGATTGAGAGGGAAGAAACTCAAAATTGTATTTTTCCTTGGTTTTAGTTCTATTTTAAATACAAGTGATTTGTTTTTAATATCTTTCTTCATTCTTTAAAATTTTAGAAAAAATAATACATATACCATTTTTCTTTTTTCTTACTGACTATTCAAATTTATTTAATGTAGAGTTCATAAAGAAAGCCAGAAATGTTTAGCAAAACAAAAGATAATATTTTCCAAGTTTTCCTCAAGAATTTTCTTGACATCATGAACACATTTTTGGATAAAGTTCTGAATTCTATGAAGAAATACTTAGGTTCAATTTAAAAACAGAAGAGAGGTGCAAGGAATAATTTAAGGTTGTTTTTTTTTTTTTAAATAAATTCAGAAAAACCACAACAAAATCAAATTATGTGTTTTGACATATAAACTTCACTAAAAAGTGGTCTAATATTATGCTGACTTATTTCATTGACAAGTAATATTCCAAACCAAGCAAGTACTTTTTTTTCTTTTAAGATCTTCAAATTGTCTTGTCTTTCAGAAACAATTTTATAGTGTATAAGACAAAGTTGAATTTAGATTGCCATTCACCAGACCAGACCAGACTTATGGTTAATGTTGAGGTAAATAAAAGGCATGTTTCAGTTCTCATCTTCAAGAAAATTTCAGAGTGATCAAAAAATTTATTAATTGTATTGACAGTTATCTTCTCTTGTAGATTATTAAAAATAATGACTGCTACTTTGCTTTGACAGGTAAAAAAAAAAAATCATGATCAACCACAAGATCATACAGCTGTTCATCTTCTGACTGGGAATATATCTTCCGCCAACTCAACTTGCACAGCACAGGCATCAAGATCAAAGGCCGGTACCTCAACTATCTCTGTATTTTGCCAATGACATTGTTCATACAGTTGTGCCTGGTTAAACTCAAATGGATAGGCAGTGTTATTGAACTCAAGATCAATATAACAAAGAACTAGGGAGTGTGCAATGCCTAAATTGTTAAACATCTCAATCATTAAGTACAGGAAGATCTGAGAGTTGACATGCCTTCAATGAGGAGATGATCAGCAACACGAAAATCAACCGTGATATCAGAGCCAATCGGTTCAACACCAGCATGCCGTTAGCTTCCCACATCAGAGACATGGTCAACTACCAGGCTGATTGGTAAAAGCTGTGGCTATGGCATAATGTGTGATCAAAAACTGAATGTTTCTAAACTTTTGAGATAAGGATTGATAATTTGTATTATTTGGATCATTCGGACTACTGTTCTCATCAGGTTTCGACTGATGTAACCTCCAACCCATTTCAGCTGTACTCGTGGCATAACAAAGTATTAAGTAAAGTTCAGTTTTAAGTGACACATTTCTAGCAGTTGGAGGTTCAATCGCCATTGCAGGTGATGCTAATATAATTGTGAATTACTCAAAGACTTCTACCCAGTCGTAGCTGACAGAACGAGAACATGATACTCCAGGGTTCCTTTTGAAATTCTGTACAGATTTCAGAGTTTAACAGAAAGAATCCAGAGTTCAACAAAATACACACAAGGAAGGTCAGAGGTTACATCGGCTGAAATGTGAGAATAATACTCAAGATGAAAACAGAATGCTTGGTATTCACTGAGCCAACTGTGCCAGCAACAAGCAGTTGTGGATGAAGAATGCATCTGATTCAGCTGATATCAAAGAGATGAATCAGCTATGGTATGGATGAGTAATGTGGATGGTAAATGATGATCAATATCAAGCACCCATTTGGCAGCAAGACGGCAAGATTGACGACATCATAAGTGGATATAGCTAGCAAAAGAGACATTCCTGGATTGTTCATTATGATCTGTGCTGACCAGACAACAGCTAGATGACAGATCAGGTAAATAAAATAGAAAACATTTCAATAAAATTTGGAATAATACTTGATAACACAATAACAAATCTGCATACAATACAATTAAAATCTAATTTAATGTCAAAAGAAGCAGAAAACACAAATAAGAAATCATAATAAATGACAGTGAAATGTATTGAAGAAAGGTCAACTTTTTCAGATTTAAAATTATGTGTAAGTGCGAAACAATCTACTTGATGGTTTTCGTTTTTTTTAAATCGGAAACAGATAAGTGGTGTCCATCCATCATATATCTAAAGATGGTTCTTGTCCAGAATTCTCCTATATTAAAATACTAAATAAAATAAAGAAAGTAAGTACCCTTGACAAAAAGAAAATATTAAAAATCATTCAAATAGATCAAGTAGTGTTATTTTTAAACTAGAAGGCTTCATATCCCGGCGTTGCCCATGGTTATTTAAAAACAAAAAAAGCTAAGTAAAAATATTAAGTATTTTTTTAATGGATATATGCTTAAAATTAATTTGTGTATACATGTACACCCCAAAATATCATTTTTTATCTCATTTCCATGCTAATTGTTATTTGAGTCTTGTAAATTAATACAAAATAATACATTTTTACTAAGTGATCAGTAGGGATTTCCAATGCTTTTCACAGATATGCATGATGGATAAAATGAATATTACTTCAGCATAAATAATGACAAAATTACGAGGGCATGTAATACATTTTTTTTCCAATTTAATTAAATGAGGAGGGAAGTATCATGTACAAAAATAATTTGAAGAATCTCTAACCAACACATGCAACGGAAATATGAAATACTAACTAGACAGTATTGGAAAATGCTGAAACCAATGTATTTGTGTTTTCCTTGTGCTATACATCAGGAACATTCATTTTTCTTTAGAGACCAGGAGTAGTATCTGGTCTGATGCTACACTTCTTAGTCTGGATTATGTGGCAAAAATTGGAATGTACGTTTTGTAGTTTGGAAATATCTTAAATAGTTTATTTTGAAAATATTTTTTAAATAGTCTAATAGTTTTTTTTTTTTTTATGAAATAGAGACCTATAACAAAATTTAAATATATTATATATTATAATAATGACATATCCAATGTAGAATATTCACAAAGAAATTGTCTTTTATACGACGGCGCTAGAGAAATTTCTGTAGATGACTACAAATCTTCCATCCGAAAATGATAAGGTATCGATTTTTTAATATAAGTACTGCTCATCTAATTCTGATTTCAAAACCAGAAGTTGTCACCAAGTAGACTGTTCCTCTTTTACCAAATTATATCATTTTAATCAATATGAAGATTATGTAACATTGTTAGAAAATCAATCTAGGAAATCTATTGAGGTTATGAGTTTGAATGAAGCAATTAAGAGCTGATATTTTATCAATAGATAAATTAAGTGATGTGATGGCACATTTAAATATATGCATTTGGTGCTTATTCAGATCACCACTCATGGCAGCATTCAAAATTAAAGAAAATACAGAAATGTTCGTATGATGTATGTACCAGTCACGGGATGAAGATGAAAATCTCCCAAAATCATGTAATTTGATTAAGTAGTATTTTTTTTTTTTTTTTATTTTAATTCAAGAAAATGAAAATTTACTGTTTCAACGAGGGTGAAAAAAAAATGAAAATGAATTGGTGGACAAGGGCAGAGAACCCTAATGCATGTGGAAACTGTCAAAACAATCACTGATTACTTCCCCTTATTACGTTCTCTAGAGAAACATAAGAAAAAAACTACTTGATAAGTTTTTTTGATTTTTGGAATATACCATCTTCATTCCGTGACAAATAAGTACACAAAGTTTTTCTTCATTTTTGTTTATATCTATAAGTGCCAATCTGAATAAGCACAAGAGATTTAAATCAGTTGTAGTTTAGAAACAAGAGGTCATGTAGAGTTTGGGTTTGGGTTAGAAATCTTGTGTGTGCATAATCCTACCTTTGTTTATGATATATAAATAATTTACAGAGGAAGTGTTAGAATGTAAACATTTGATTTTTATTTCTACAGAATTTAAGAATAAAGAAAAAAGATTAAAAAAAAAAAACATACACAAGGTTTTTAAAAGCAACATGCTTAAAAAAAAGATTAATCAAAATAATTACAAAAACAAGCAATAAAATTTAAAAAAAAACAAAAAAACTTTTCCTTCCCAATAAAACTGAGTGTATTCTTTGACATGCTGGTAGGTATTTGATATATACACCCCCCCCCCAAAAAAAAAAAAACCTGGGATACTACACAGGTAAATATTGGTTGTTTTGTTTTATGGCATATCAAGCCTTTTTGAGTTATTTATAATGCCAAATCCAGTAATTTTGGAAAAAGTTTGCTCCAAGTTCTTTTCAAATATTTATTCATAGTATTTCGTTGGGTGGTTTTGTAGAGAAATATTGTTGGTTTTCATTTTTGATTTTACAGAACATGATTGAGTTTTGCGAAGGTAAAAAAAAAAATAAGATTATAACATCAATGTTTGATGCATTTTAGATCAGGATGTTCAGACAGCCTAATCTGATAGCACTAGGGTGGAGATTGGAACGGGTCAAACAGAAGAGTACTAAATAAACTGTATTATCTCAAAAGCAATTATAATCGTCTCAAAATTATTTAAACTGATGCGAATGGTTGGACTGGTTTGGTTGTAATACCTACACAAACACTTTATATGGTTCTAAACTTTTTTAATTTAAATTCAAAGTAAGTTATATCAAGAGTTACATTAAGAAACTATATTTTTGAAGAATTAGGACAAAATCAAAAGAACTGAATAGAACTAGCATGACCCGTAGAAATTCCAGTTATAAGCCTTCATCGGTTGTATATTGTTGACTTAAAAACTGTCCATTCCTGTCCGTTTTGAAAATTAACCTAACAATATTATTGCATCACCTTCATTCAAACTGAAACATACCAGTCTAAGTTCTCTGGTTAATGTAGTTTTAGAATATATCTGCTTATGGGGGCTTACTTACAAAAATATTAAAGTTTGTGCCATATTGTCATTCTATGGACACCTGGTGCCAATGCACATCTCACAATATCATTGTATCATCTTTGGAAGCCAAGAAAGTGCATTTTAGCTAGCATTTCACATTCCACACGACAGTAAGATCAGATGAAATATCAAAAATTACTTCAATCATTGGGTGATCCCATCTATAAATATAAAAGCAAAGATGTGTATATGTATGTATGTTTGCTTTTTGTGTAGGTCTGTAAAAGGCTTTTTTCGCTGGACTTCTCGGTCGGCTCATTCTTTCTTAAAACTCTTTATATCACGTCTAAATGATAATATCTAAAAGTTACGAGCGGGGGTCGTGTGTGTATTTAATTTGACCGACTTTCACGCGCTATTTTTTCCAGATTTTTAAATCGTCGCGTGTATCTTTCGCTTTTCAGAATAAAAAAGTGAAACTGATTTGAATCGGCCGTTTCTGGTGGTCTCCGGAAAGCGATGTAAACGTTTGGTCAATATTGGCTTTTTAGCGTCATATCAAACAATCGCTTCCGTCTGGACACTCCCCTAATAAACGGGGAGCTGGTTTTCCCTAAAGTTGGGTAAAAACAAACAAACCGAGTTATTGACCTCATTAAAAACTGTCCAGCAGAAAATATTAACTGCCGACTAGCTAGTGTTTACGTCGTCATAATGCTCGCAGAAAATGTTAACTCCACGATTTCCACTTGCCCTCATTAAGTTATTAGGTGCAGGCATCTGTCAATTCTCTTCCTACTTAAATAAATTCAACCGTGTTTCAGTAACCCTTTCTTGCTGGCCGATTGGTTAACTTGTCATGTTTTTTTCACATTTTATTTTCCAACTTCATCTCAGGGCTTCGGGTTCGATCCTAACTACCTACCAAAACATTTTTAACCCTCCCCTCCCGTGTTTCTCACCCACGCAACACCGGGTACCCCCGCTAGTCTATTATATAAATCTCACCTCTTTATTTAAATGTATGTATGTATGTTTGCCTAAAACTTTTGATAGAGGTGACGGATTTTCACAAGATCGTTATCCTGTTGAAGCTCAATCCTTCGGGTGACAAATATCGAAAAATTGGCCAACAACATTAATTCCTTCACCCTCAACTGGGCAGTTTTCTATAAGGAGGGTCGTTTTTTTTTGCTGACATTTTTGCAAGTTATTCAAACCTCGCGCCAACGAGACGTTATTTTGACTGTCCATGACGTCACAACCACAATAGGCGCATCGATAAGACTTTTTTTTTCACTTTTTTTCTCTGGCACGTTACAGGTTCTAGTCTACTCCCTATTTTTTTTTTTTTTTTGCTCCACCAACACCCTGACACACACCTGCCGACTACAACTTTTTTTTTTGCTCAACGTACACCTACAAACACATGGACAACACCGGGCACACAGGCTAGTCTATATATATATAAAGGGTCTATTATATAAATCTCAAACATGTTAGATGTTAGAATGTATGTATGTTTGTATGTCTCGCTAAAACTTTCGCACACGTGATCGTTTGAAAGCTCAGTCTCTCGGCCGAATAATATCCAAAAATTGGTAAAAAATATTCATTCTTGCACCATCAACTGGGCTGTTTTTTACAAGGAGGGGTCAGTTTTTTTTTTTTGCGACACTTTTGCAAGTCATTGACTTGCGTGAACGACGTCGCATAAAACAGGTTATTTTGAATGCCCTTAACATCACAACCGTGGCGAGCGCATCGATAAGACCGTTTGCTTTTTTCACCTCATTTACCTCTTGTGTTACGGGTTCGAGCCTGCCTACTATTCATATTTTTTAATTTTTTTATTTGCGTTTGCACGGGTACTCGCTGCTATTTTGAGGGGGTTTTTTTTATTATTTTTTTTTTAGGGCTTTGGTTGCTCAACAAACCCCCTTACACACGCCTCGACACACCCGGGCAAGCCGGGCATCCAGGCTAGTCTATATATATATATATATATATAAAAAGCAAAACAAGCATGAGAGTGTTTGTATGTCTGCGGAACGCTTTTTTCATGGGGGTTCTCGACAAGGTTATTATTTTGGAGAACTTTCCTTATATATATATATATATAATATATATTCGAAAACGGACATTGTCTCTATATTTTGATTGACTCTTAAAAAATTCCCTCTATCCTGTCCTTTCTAGTGTTTGTTTGTTATTTTCGTATAAAAGCGAAACTAATCAAAGCAAAGGCAGCTACCTGGTTTTCCTGTCAGCTTTGATCAATGTGGGGGAAACCATTCATATCAGACAATTGCTATTCATTTGGACACTGCCAGAGTTCCCCCTTTTTGAGAGGAGCTGGTTTTCCCCAACATCGTGAGGAAACAAATAAATAAACTGACCTCTAGCCAGGAGGTTCATTTCTGCGCTTTTGTGAACTCCTTCACTTAACTATCCATTTCTGCAAGTCAACTTTTCGATTGACATTGCTAAATTTGAACTCTTTTCACTTCCTGTCGCATCATGGCGGTAAGATGTCAGGTTTTCTTTCACTTTCTTTTCCACCTTCACGTCACAGGTTTCAGCCTGCCTGCATATTTACACTTTTTCTTACAAACACCCAGGCAATGCCGGGCACCTCCGCTAGCATTTTAATAAAAAGAGGTTGATGTTGATAACTTATGAACATGAAATGGGCTTAGCGTATTTGTATATATATATATATATATATATATATATATATATTAGGGATGTACCAATTAGCAAATTGGTCGATTATTAATTAGCAAATTTACTGATTACCGATTAATCAGCCTTTGATAATCGGTCAATTAATAGATTTTCTAATGCCAATTTATCAGCAAATTCTGGTGTCATAAACGATACTAATACTAATTAAGTTATATCATAAATGAAAACAAGTTAACTCCCTTTATTGCTTGCCAGTGAAAATTTATCAAGGAGATATGCATCATCTACATCATATTATCAAATAACAAGCATGCCACGCTGTAAACATATCGACTTTTACAACTGCACTGCAAATAGATATAAACATATGGAAAATTTCCCTCCTTTCTCCTATCGTATTAACATTATTATTTTTTACTTTAAATCACTATCAAAGAAATTATTACTTCATCTTTCAGTTTTCATGTTGAGGAATTGTACAGTAAATTGCGATGATGTGCAAACTGAAAATAAAGCATTCTTCATTAGTTATATTTTTCTTCCTCATTTTTGGACTCTTGCTATCATTAGATATATATTTTTATGGTTTAGATAATGTATATTTTATTGAGATAAATTACTAATCAGATATCAAACAAAAATAATTTAAATACATAAAAAATTAACTAAATATTAACAACAACCGTCAACCATTATGGAAAACTAGTTTCTGCTGGAAGTATTTTGATGTCAATTCCAAGAATAAGAATACAACTGCCTGCAAACTATGCCAAACCATCACATCAAAGGGTGGCAAATCAGTAAACACTTTTACAACTAATATGTTAAACCATCTTAGAAAGATCCATCTAAAAGAAGCACAATTTGCAGATAAGAAAAGGAAGCACAATGAATATTCAGGGACAGACATTCCAGGAACAAGTGGCAGCAACTACAAGCTTCTACAAAACCATAAAACTACTACAGAATCAATATTGGCCAAGAAAATTTGGGATATTAATGACCACAGGTCACAAGAGATTTAACATATGATAGAAATCATTGCTGTTGATATTCAACCATCTGACATTGGATTTAAAAGGCTGATTGCAAAATTTTGTCCAAATTACAGTTTTCTATCAAAAATATATTGCTATTGAAAAAATAATTCCCAATATATTTACAAAAGTAAAAGTAAAAATTCAATCATCTTTTGCTGAAATTAGCAACATTTCTTTGACTACAGACATTTTGACCGTTGCTACAAATAATGCTCCCTTTCTGAGTTTGACAGGTTATTGGCTTTGAACAGTGCAGAGCTTTGCTTAAAGTTGCTCCATTCCCTGGTACACACACAGATGCAAGAATAAGTGAAGAATTGCACAATGTTCTGGATAAGTATAAAATCTTCAAAGTTTTCTTAGCCTTGCTGAATTCATGAACAAATATGGTTGCTGGTGTCAGGTAATGTGGTTTAGATTCACTACCATGCTCCATGCATACATTGCAATTCTCAATAAATGACTCATTTTCTCAACAGGTTGTTAAGACAATCATTACAACTAAGAGAAATATAGTCTCTCACTTTAGTTACTCTCCATTAGCAATTGGTAAATTAACTGAAATACAGGATCAGCTTAATTTGGAAAAACAAACTCATTTAAGATGTGACCACACAGTGGAATTTAACATATTATATGCTAAAGAAACATTAGAACAATGAAAAGCTCTTGTAATGTATACTGTTGATAAGATTCCTACCATAACAACTTACCAATAGGGACTTGTTCAAAATATTGTCTAGTTACTGAGTCCATTTGAAGAAATCATGAAAGAAGCAAATCACAGAACTTCAACCATATTGATGATAATACCTACAATTTTAGCTTTGAGCTTATTTTGTTCAAAAGCTGTCCAATCTAATTCTGATATTTCTGACTTTAATGGAATCCTTACTACTGTTGAAAATTCAATGAATCAACGGAAACAAGATTTTCATCCTATCTAAATGAAAACAACTTGTCTATATCTACTTTCCTAGATCCAAGATTCAAAAAAGAATGACATGGAAAACCCTATTAAAAATTGGATTCTACGTCTACTTTCTACTGATGATAATGGAACAGAATTAGCAGGATACACTTCAAGCTCTGTTGAGGATCAACAAGATCATAGCGAAAGTAATCTTTCAAGTCTGTTTGATGAATTAGCTTCAAATAAACCTACAGTAACAAATCAAAACTTAGAGCAGGTAGAAACGATATTAAATCTGGAGACTGCAACTACAACAGAAATACAACAATCACAATCTACACTAAAAAGGAGTAATATGTAGCTTTACCACAACCCGCAAGAAGTGATGATCCATTTCAGTAGTGGAAGAAGACACAGGAGATCTTAACACTGCTGAGTAAACTATTTAAGCCTACCACCTTCATCTGTGGAGAGTGAGAGGCTCTTTAGTACAGGTGGTAATGTATATGATTCCATGAGGAATAGGCTGTGTATTAAGAATGGAGAAATTCTAACGTTTTTACAACTTAAAAGTATTCAACTTTAAATACTGAGGAGATTATGAGAGCAGAGGCAAGCAGCAAGAATAGAAGAGGAAGTAGAGCAGCAGGTACAGAACTTCAGCTTATAGTTATTCACTTAAAGAATTACAATTTGTACTTAGTAGTTGGTTTGTAATTTCTTTTATTCTTATCTAATTGTTTAATTATATACATTTAAGAATTGGAAATTGTACTTTGTAATTTTATTTAATAAAAAGCGAAAAGCCATAATAGTGGGCAAACACTTAACAAATGTTAAATTAAATTAGCAGTTACTATGTTAATGTGTTAAAGCTATTTGATGGTAGTGATGAAATGGTTTAAATTTAATAGGAAAGAGAAAAGTAATTAATTGGCCAAATCAACTGATTACCTGCCGATTAATCGGTACACCCCTTATATATACATATATCTCCACATACAGTACTGTTTCGCTGTTTCACAGCTCATCAGTGCGGCTAGACAGGCAACTACCTCAAGCCAGGATTGAAACCCAACCGTCTGTACGGCAGTCAAGGCTCCTAACCATTACGCTATTGGCAGCTGCTGAACGAGTAGTGAATTTAACAATGTTTTGACATCATCCGAAATACCTCCGCTCAATTTGTTTACACAAAGAGCATCGCTTATATGCTAATGGTTCGTGTATCACTTCTCAATATGCTCAACTCAAAGTGAGGAGCATTATATATATATATATATATATATATATATATATATATATATATACATACACACACACACACTTTGGATTGTATGAAAAGTGTACACTTTGACACAACGGTCATGTAGCTTACTAAAGGGGGGGGGTGATATAAGTCAATGTTAATCCATTGTGTATTTTGATGTATTCCTGCTTCATTGATACTAACGATACTTTTCAAGATTCAGTGTTAATACATTGTTTGAGAAAATCGAAGGCTGTCTAATCTTTGCATAGAGGTCTTCTAGAATTTCAAATCTTTTTCTATTCATTTTCATATACGGTTTTAACATCTGCTTTACATGGTGGCATGTGTCGAGCGGCTTTTAAAAATTGACTTTCAAACTAACCTACTGCTGAACAGGTCTTTAGTTACTTTTTATATAAATATATGAATGCATCCAGATGAACTCACTGCGCTTGTACCAGCCCCTACATAAATACTCCAGACCTACCAAACTAGCAACAAAATTCCACCCCTTTACTATGATTGCCCTTCCCTTCTTTCTTCAGACCTCTTACCTTTGAAATTCCTTCCCTGTCCGTTTTCTCCAACCACATGCCAAATGTAAAGAAATATTTACAAAGATTTAAATGATACACTCAGCCAATTGAAAAGGAAAAAAAAATAATTTGTTAATAAGCAAATAAGAGCAGAAACTAAGAGATGATTCTTTATTAGAAATAAAAACTCATGCAGACAAAAGAAAAAATAATAATATTACAAAGAATAAAGACATTAAATAAACAAAGCAGCAACAAGAAAAATAAAAATAAATTTTTATGACAACATCTAAAAATAAGTGTATTCATTTATAAAAAAGATTAACATTCAAAGTAAATGTTGTCACACATATCAGCTGATAAAATAAATTGTAATATTGCTTTCTTATCTCTTGACTTATTTTTTAAACCTTTGGTGGCATTCACCCAGGATGAGTTGAGCTAGCTCCTAGCAAAAAAACCCACAGCATTCAGAATGAATGCAGACTACGTATGATGGTTTGCAGCAGTCAAGATAATTATGGGCAACCAGTCCCGGGACCAGTGGTGAACACCATAAACCTCTGGACTGGAGGTAAGTTCGACACTGGCTTTGATGGTGTGTAATCACATCTTTAACTGGCATTCTGCACGTCTTCACCAATCTTGGAGTGGTTCTGGAGCTATTGCTTCATGAATCAATTCGCTTGTGTTGCGGCATGCAGTGTGACAAAACCAAAAAAGCACTTGGTTAAGGCGAATGATCCTGCACCACAGCCAGATTTGTGGAGACAGCATTCCTGCAGAATTCAGCAGAGGTAGTATAAGTCAAACACTACCAACATTTTAAGATCTGCAACTCTCATCAGCCACGTCTTGCAGCCATAGAGAAAAGTCATTCGAACAAGCGCCTGATAAATCCAGAATTTCATGCCTATTCTCAGGTCTGGGGTCCACCATCTTTTTTGCGTGTCCCTGTTTACTTACCTCCCCATGAGGACAGTGTTATACACAATGTCGATTTTTGATGTGGAGAAAAATTCAGCTCCCCAATATGAGTACTCTGTATCAGGAGAAAACTTAAAATTGCCTTAATCTAGAAGGATTTCCAATTCACTTATTGAGGACAGGACAGATACTGCACTTTGATCCTAGTCTAAAGGCAAAGAAGTAGATGGTTGGATTGGTTTGGTTGTAATGACGACACATAATTTATTAGTTATGTGGTTTCAAATCTATTTCTACCGTTCTCTTGAATCATGATGTAATACACTCCACAATAAAAGAGAGTAACTTGCAAGTGCTCATGCAACACAAGCCAGATATAGATACTCCAGCTCTCAAAACAAGTCTTAACAAAATGTCATCTAAATGACTCAGTACAGGAAATACTAAGAATATAACTAAAATTATTCAAGACTTCTATTTAGTCATTGCTAACAAGTCAACCCTGTAGATTAAATAAAGAGTTCTGTTTGAAATTTCATACTGATTCCTGAGCTGATTAAGGCATAGGAGGCTGCATCGGTCAAAATGTTATTAGAATAATATCTAAACTATCAATACAACTCTTAAGAATTCCGAAACATAAAATATTGCAAATAAACAGTTTATTATTTATGGCTGATCTAATCTCTACACAAAAATACTAAGAGCAGTAAAAAGAATTTTGAAATTCCATTATGCAATTCTACACATTCATAAGGTAATAAAGATCACTAATCTTACTGCTACGTATGCTTCACAGTAACTGGATACAAAAGGTATAAATAGAAAGAAACAAAGCAAACAGAGAAAGTCAGAAAAGAGAGACTCAGTTGCCAAAAATAGAATTCATGCTGCCAAAATATCCTGTTCTGGCCAATCATGAGCAATGCAGAAAGTTTGAGATGGAGAAAGATGGCATCCACTTACCTGTATCTATGCACAAACACACCTTTAAAGATGTATGTGAGCATATTTCGAATTTCCTCTTGGTTTTCTTCCAACTGAAACAGATTAACAATGTATAAATGAAATGAAAAGGTGTGTATTTATAAAAGATTAAAATATTAAGGAAGACTTTAATAACCTTAATTATCTCCCTTAGTTGACTCAATTTTTAAAGCTGTCAGTATTAGCAAGTCAAATGTTCAAAACTAGAAAATAAAATGCTATAATCTGGACAAAAACACTTGATTTTAATGTTTAGTATTCTATATAAAAAATTCTGATTATACATAATGTTCCATGTGCGTGTGTGTGTGTGTGTGTGTGTGTGTGTGTGTGTCATTTAAATAGGTAATTGTATTGTGAAATTTTTATCTTTAAAATTTTTTTTAGATTACATTTTAAAAATTTACAAAAAAATCATGAAACTATCATATTTCAATGAAAGTTTTAGTAGGTCTTTACTTTTAAATGGTGTTAAATATGTTGTGAAGATAAAAAGTTTAATTTAGAATACCCCCTTCAAAATTAATTTCGGCACTTGTACAGTTTAATAAAGACATTAAAAAGTGAAAGAACGGTTATATTGTACATATCCGTTTTGAACTGAAGATCTCAAAAAAAAAAAAAATTCCATTTAATTTGATCGAGTAGTTTTTTTTTTTTTTACAGCGGAAAAACACATTTTTATGACAGCACGTTAAAGGTAGGCATTTTGGAATTTTTTGAAAACGCCACGGGGAGATAATTTAAATCACCGACACTCCCTCCCCATCTTTAATACTAGCTTTTCTTCCTAAAAATCGAACCTTTTGCTAGGTATCATAAATTGTTTTTTCACTATAAAAAAAAAAAGTCTTGATGAAATTAAGTGAAATATTTTTTCAGAGAACTTCATTCCATAATGGATACGTAGAATTTAAACTTTTTTTTCAATATTTCCATCTTTTAATGCCTTGATTAAACTGTACAAGTACCTTAATTTCATTTAGAAATTAAAAAATATCAAAATCTACAGATCTGTAGGAAAACAAAAAAATAAAAAACCTTACTGCTAAATTAGAATTTTACCAATCACATTACAAATGAAAGCTTCAACTCTAACAGAAAAACATTATTAATATTGTTGAAATATTTTTTATGTAAAGTAAGGGTATGATTAAAGAAAATTTGAAAGTTTTACTTATTATACACACTGGCAATAGGAACTGACCAATCAAACAGATCCATGTTTTGCCAGCAACCAATAAGAGACCAGAATTGCTCCATAAAAATATTGGATCTTTTAGAATTATCACACATAATTTTTTCAGGTCCACACAAGATTTTTGCTTTTTGTCTGCAAAATTTATGAAGTCCAGGACTTGTACAGATCAGCTACCCACTGAAAACTCTTTCATCTTTAGTACTTACACAGAATAGTTCCCCAGAAGAAATTCTTCCAAAATTAAACATGGCCTTCCAATTCAAAATATATTATGTACATGTTTGTTATGATTGAGAGCATACAATTTAATCTCCTTGACTGAAAAGGACAGCTCATACAAAAAAACTTTTACTATAGGGTGAAGAATGAGAAATTATTTAGTGGTTGTAACTAGATGAATTTTTATTGTAAACATTTACAGCAGGAACCATGAAATAGAATGCAATCAGGCACCTATGATGAAAATAATAACAGAAAGACTAATAACCTCTTTTGGGTAAGAAAGGGGCTGTAGGGAAGAGAACAGGACATCTACTCCCTAAATTTTGAAATTGGTTTTCGACTGTCAGGAGAGAGATACACTCTGGAGTGGTAGAATTATTCAGCCATTTTTCCGATAACTTTAGCAACAGATTTGAACTAAGTTTTCCATCTCAGAATTGGAGTGAAAGTCAACTGTAAAGGCTTATCTAAGCAAATGTCTTCCTCAAGGAGAGCCATTCATTTCAATTGGGGAAATGTGAGGATTCAAGCGCTGGTGGTGAAAGCCGATAAACTTGTTTTTCGATGTATTAAAAGTAATCAGACACTTTTTTTCTCATTTTGTACTACGTGCACCAGGTCAGAAGAGAAAGAATCAGAATGATCTTGATCAATAATGCTTTTTGAAGTGTTGACATAGATGGTTGTGTCATCTGCATAAATGCCAATGGATGATCTTAGAATGGGAGTTGGGAGAACAATTATGAAAATCAGGAAGAAGGTTCAACTGAGAATGGATCCTTCAGTCATGCTGGCAATATTACTGCTTCAAACTTCTGCCCATCAACAACTAGCTTTATAAAATTATCAAAGACAGAAAGAATTTGATGATTAAGAATATATTTTCAGATATTCTATTGCTAACAAGCTTGTGAAGTAAACATGTGTGCCAAAACCCTATCAAAAGCCTTTGATATGTTAAGAGCTATTACTCTAGAAGTGAAGCCCCTTACCAATAGATTTACCGATTTATATTACAGTCAGTACATCAGCTGTTAATTTTGTAGGATGAAATCCATATTGCTCGTCATTGAGTAGATAGGTTTTGCTCAAGGAGTTGACAACTTAATTCATCACAGATTCAAAAACCTACTCATGACGGCTGGTTGGTTTGTACTGAGATGCAGAAAATAGTATTTTAAAATACTGAGTAGACTAACAATGTTTTCCAAGTACTCCATGAAGTAATAATTGAACAGCTTCATAAGAACAGAAGCTAGTTCTGATTGGAGCTTTTTAAGCACTATAATTGGTACATTGTCGGGTTGTTTTGTTTTAAAGCATATCAACCCTTTTCGGTTTATTAAATGCCGAATTTAGTAATTTCGGAATTTTTTTTTTTAGATGTTTCAAGTTCTTTATACCTTCAAATATTTATTCATGGTGATTGGTTGAATGTTGTGAGGATCAGCTGCCAACATACTTAGCATAAAGTAAGATATGATTTGAAAAAAGAAAAAGATGTTTGAACTTACCTCCTGACGCTTAGTCATAAGTAAATCCAGCCTATCAGTTGCCCGTTTATTCTGATTCTTTTGTCTCTCAGATTCATATTGACGCTGAGTGTTGTCAAGATTAATACTCAGATTTAGGGCAACGTCAACGAGTGCTGTCATTAATTTCATGGCTAGAGGGAAAACAAAAATACAAGATAAAAAGATTAAATAATTCATCAGAAATCATTGTAAGATTTAACCAGGCTGTATGGAGTCAGTAACTTAAACAATTAACTTCATCTACTTAAATTCTAAAAAACGTCCAACACTGGCCTAATATATCTTGATATTTAAAGCATTTTGATTTCAAAGATCATGGGCATGTTTTTCAATGATATGAGAATTTAATTTTTTTATTTTGTTTGTTAATAAAAACGATTTATTTAATTTTGTGCATATTTATTAAAAAAAAAAAATCTGTGAATGTGTCACTGCCATTGCACACAGAAATTACTATTTTCATTGCTTTCAATGAAATAGATGTTCTGAAACTAAAGCCACCTAAAAGACTAATAAAGAATGCGAGAGTCATATGTTCAGTCCGTCAAATCTAAAGTAGCTGAGCAGCAGCTGGATTCCCACAAATTTTGGCAAATAACAAATAGAACAGAAGCATGTCCTCTATCCCAACATCATCAATGGGCCTGAGGTAATTTTGTCAGCATCTAAAAGATATCTGTACATGATGTCACCAAATTTATCAAAAGCCGTGATTCCAATAAAGCAACTAGCCCTGACGTCATTCCAATCATAGTGATCAAAAGTTTCAATCAGAACTACCTCACATACTTAGAAAGCTGTTTAAACATTGCCTTAGTTTCTAGAGCAATTGCTCTTGACATATCAAAGGCTTTTGATAGGGTATGGCATAAAGGTTTACTTTACAAGATTTCCAGCTAGAATAGCTAGAAATGTCTTAACTATTAAATCCTTTATCTTTAATAGGAGTAGTCATCGACGGGCAGAAATCAAAAGCTTGCAGTATCAACGCTGACATCGCTCACGCTAACCCCAACTCTCTTCTTGACCTTCATCAATGTCCTTTTCTCCTCTCTGCAGCCTCCGTCTAATCGAAGAGATGTTGCAAGCCTCTCTGTTCTATCATTATTTTCTTGCAGGTGCACAACTGAGCTTCACTCTATGGTTCTCCTCCAATAAGACTTTTGTGACGAACTACAACAACTATCAGCAATTTCCCTTAATATCTATCTGTGCCTAAATCTAAGTGAAAATTTCATGAGCAGACTTTGTTTCCTAGAGCTTCCATCTGTGAAACAAAATATCACGGAGCTGCTTCTCTGACTATGACATAAGTCATTTTCAAGACCAACGTAAACAAATTCTTGGAGTAGCCATCCTCTAAAATAAATTATCAAATTTTCATCATGGTACCCATTAACCCTTATTCTTGAGTGGCCTCTGGGCCTTGATGAGTAGTGAATATATGGTGCTGATGCAGCAAAAATTTCATACAGATTTCCGAGTTTAACAAGATGCACCTGAAGAAGGCTGGAAATTACATCAGCTGAAACGCTGTGATATATAAATATACAAAGAAAGAGAGATATTTTAAAAGAAAGATACTGCTTACAATCTTTAACTATATTCTATTTTCTTATCAAAACTAGACAATGTTGAGTAGTCTTGCTAACATGAAATAATAGAAAGAAAAGTTATTTACCCGCTAAGGTGCTAGTATGTCTGAAGGCGCGGACCTGTGAATCTGTAAGTCCTGTCAGTAATGAAATGACATTGTCCATCATATACTGATCATAGATGATACTGTACTGGCACTGTCGTACCAGTGTCTGCACAAATTCACAATAATTGGATTTGAATTTTTTCCACTGTGGTCCAGTCATAATGAGAGGATAGTCACCACTTTCCTGAAATTGAAGAAAAAAAAAATGCATTTAAATGATTTAACTAGGCTAATTCAATGTTAAGGAAATCTTTGTGTTAATAAAATCATAAAACAATTCCTTATTTGTCTGAATGTCATTTTTCTCTTAACAGTGAATTAATTTTTTTTTTATAATTATTTATTGAAATAAATAATACAACAGCATAAAATAAAGCTAAAATTTTATTTAAAAAGATAAGGTTATAGTCAGCCAACATACTTTCTAACTTCCGATGTGGCTGCTCCCGGAAGCAGTGACAAGGCAAATCAGTTCCTTCACTTTTAATGTTCTTATCTTAGTATTTTTATTGTGAAGCGATTTATTGAAATAAAATATAGGAAAAGGACATTATTGCAAATTATACAATAAAACAAAAATTATAAAAAGATAAAAATAAGTCTTTATTTGCACTTTTAATAACAAAATTAAAAACTCAGTTTTTATTTTATTTGAAATTTTATAAAAAAGGTTTATGAAATTATGAAAGATTTTTTAAATTTTAAAACTAAGTTTTTTTCTTTGAATTCATATAATAAATATGTTTATGAAAGTATAAAAATAAAATTATTGAAATCAAAATAACAAAATTTCAAACATCGTAAAAAAAAAAAAATAAAAATTATATCCAATAATATTCCCAAAAGTTTTTAAAAAGTATTTTCAATAATTCTTTAAAAAAAATAAAACTAATTTCAATAATTCTTGATTAAAATAAGACCAAAAAAGCTTTACAATGATTGTTAAATGAAAAAGAACTGGCAGGACCTGTGGAAATTCCAAAGGGGACCCATTCATCTATATATATAAAAGCGAAAATGTGTGTATGTATGTATATTTGTGTGTTCGCTAAAAACTTTCGACAGACACGACAAAAATTCACAAACTCTGTATCATATTGAAGCTTCATCCTTCGCTCGAAAAATTGGCCAAAAACGTTCATTTTTTCACCCTGAAATCGACAATACAGGGGGGGGGGGGTTAAACAAAACCAGTCCTCTACTGACGACTGGTTCTACGCATGCGTCAGATGATGTCATGACCTGATTTACTTTAAATAGTTGAAAAACTGACTAAATTTTATGTACGTCGCGTTAGCTCAATTGGTTAGCGCGTTGGTTCGTTATCTAAAAGTTTTGGGTTTGAATCGTGGTGAGATGTCTTCTTTTTCTTTTTTCGATTTTTTAAATTTAAATATTGAACCAGTGTTATTTAAGCCATTTTTTTTTTTACTTCACTTATCCACCCCCGACCACACACCCAAAAACACCCGGGTATTCACCGATTTTTTAAATTTTAATATCAAAACAGGCTTATTTAAGCCATTTCTTTTTTGTTTTTTCGACTTTTACATTTTTGCCTTACGTTAGTTTTTTTTTTTGGATGTTTTGATTACCCCCCCCCCCCCGCTTAAGTTTTAACGTAGTTTTCTTCTTTTACTTTGCTTATAACAACCAAACCTGGTCATTGACCTCATTTGCTGAATAGCTATTACTCTATGACTTCAGTGCGCGCACCTGTCAATTTGTTTCTTACTTAAATAAATTCAAACATCTTTCAGTAACTCAGTGACTTTCAATTATATTAAACTAGCAGGGCTACCTAGCATTGCTCAAGGCAAAAGTGTGATATATTCTTATCAAAACTTCTATCCATCACTCTTCTGCTACTCCCCCTCTTCTGTGCAAAATACACACACACAGTTTTATAGATTACTCAAAGATATATGTCCAGGTAAGGGAAATAACATCTAAGAGTTACTTCCCTTTCGACGATACATCACACAGATAGAAAACAGACTCCTCCTCCTCCTCCTCCTGAAATCTCCCAGAGTTTTTAGGTCAAAGATTGAATTTTTTTTCTTATAAATTTTAGATATTATTCATCCTGAGTAACACAGTGTAAGAAAATACCAACTCTGTGGATGTTTGTTCTGCAGTTTTTATTTTTAACTACACATACACACATGCAATTCCTACAGCTAGAAAACGGAGATATTAAATCTAACATTGTGATATGCAACAAGGAGAAAGAAACAACCTTAGTAGACGTTAGTGTCCCCAATGATGCTGTGTTAAACAGAGCTGAGAAGGAAAAGATGACAAAATACCACGGTCTTATGTACAATATGAAATGAAATGAGATAGCATCTTAGGAAGATTTCCATAATTATAAGATCAACCGGACTCATAAAAAACAATTTCAAAAACCTGGTAAATATACCTGATGAACCAAGTGCAAGAGAGATACAAACAAAGATCTCTCAGTAAAAACGTATGAACATGTGAATGTTTGCCATCCAGTAGGACACCCATCCTCAGCCAGAACAAAATAATTGAAGAAAAAAAAAAAAAGAAAACAGAAATGCCCTTTATATAACAGATTATATTAAAAAATGGGATTCTATAGCACCAATAAATGTTGAATACTGATACAAGAGTGGGTCATTGTTTTTTTTGTTCACATATCAAACTTTGAATCTTTGGTACGATGGTCAGAAATAGAACATTGTGATCAAATCAAGAAGTGAGAGAGAAGGAAAATCTATCAGTTTTAGATGATACCAAAGTTTACCTCATCAAATTCTTCCGTCATTTTGCGAATGATTTCAGCATGTTCCATATTGGAATACATGTATGGCGTTATTTTGCCCTTACAGCCGGAACACTGGATGAAGAACTGAATCAGTTCTAGGAGAGCAGCATCACGATCATTTTTGTAAGCTTCAATCCAATCATCAATCAGCGACTACAAGAAAGAAAATAATGTCATGATTTATCATAGTAAAGTGCATTTTTTTTTTAAATCAAATTCATATACAAACTGAATTCTTTTAAATGTCTTCAGGTTGTAACCCCACATCCAGTTTACGACTTCCAGTTGCGCATGCGTACATAAACATAAACCCATAACATCCTTCCTTTCTTTTTTTTTTTTTTTTAAATTTATTCTCCATTTTTTAATACGCTTTTATTAAAAAGCATTCATACACTGTATATATAGCATCCAGCCTTTTATTTAATATTTCTTCTTTAGAATTCACTATGTAGAAGGCTCCCAGTAAACACAGACTGCACCTTTTTGATTTCCCAGGTCTATACTTACTACCCTTATCTACTATTGGCCATTTTAATTCAAAATCTTTTTTGTTTCTATGAAGTTCCCTAATCCAATCACCTAATGCAGTTGTGTTCCTCTTTTTATTTCTAATGTTGATTCTTGTACCATCCCCACTTTTATCATTAACACCTTCTCTATTAGTTTACATCTCCGGTTCATTTTTGAAGGATACAACAGGGTTTCTGTATCTTTCCTTAAAGACGCACCCCGTGGTTCCAAGATATACCTTCTTATATATATATATATATATATATATACACACACACACACACACACGCATATATTTAGTACATTAAACACTAAAAATTATGTATATATATAAAACTAAATAAAGCCTACAATATAAATCCTTACATCTAACAATTATGTTCCAAAATTCATACTTATCAGTTACTTATTAATGAAACTTGTATGTACTAAGATATATAAGAATACTTAACTTAATACAGATATAGATAGCAACAATGAATAATTAGAACTTCAATGTACACAGACATAAAGAATATTAATACGGTTCTGACAATCGAATGTACCATTAAACTGCAGTAAAGTGTTATGATATTATTTGAAGATAGTTAAATCTATTTACGACAAAGAGCAAATAATCACTGCCTATGCAGTGGATATACATGATCATACAAGTTAACAAATACAACTTTCAGTCTCATATGCAAACTTTAAAAAAAAAATGTATGTTGACTTACCTGAAGGGACACTCGCCCGTATCTAACAATATCAAACAAGCTGCCATCTTTCGGTTCTTCTTCAAAACCTGATACACCAGCGGCCCCCTTCTTAGAGGACTGCTGGGCACCAGCACCAGCACCTTTGCGTTTTTTAGCTACCTGAAAGAAAGAAAGGAAATTAAAAATACACCTGTCCTATAATGATTATATACTAGTGATTAGAGGATTCCAATATTTCAAAAAAGTGTGCTTGTCCATATCCCTTCCCATGAAGAAAAAAAAACAAAATTATGATATATGTACCTGTAAAAGAAATAAAATATTTTACATAAAAAACATAAAAAATTGACCAAATAGTTTTACTTTTATAAAGAAAATAATTTTTAAGCAAATTTGAGTTTTTCCAATGTTTTCCTCTCCTCATATCAAGAGCAACTTTCTAAAATCTTGCAAAAGTTTGAATTATTTGAAATTATCTCTCTTATCCTGCAAAATTTGTGTTGAGAGATGGACAACTATCGCTTACCATATCATTCAGTTTTCCTTTTGTAAAATAAAGCTACTCGATCAGCTTTATTATTTTTAGTATTCAAGATTTTCTTTGCATCACGGCTATATACACTATTAAGATTTTTCGTGAGATAGGGAGTTATGAACCTGTACCAAAAGAGAAACCGGAATGTATAAGTTGAAACCCCCACCACCCACATCTGTTATTGCTGTTCAATGTTTAGTTGGTGTAGATCATATCAAACGGCCTAGGACTGATTCCTAAGTTATGATGTCACTAGGAGCAGGAGCAGAGTTTACATTAAAAAACAATATTTTTAGGATAGAAATGCTCAATGAACGAAAAAAGGGGCAAAAGTCTTTTCTCATTCTAGCAGCAAGTTTAAATTATAATAAAATCTGCTGGATAGTCAGCAGCATTTTTTATACCCATCCCTCGAAAGTGATGAACAGCCTAAAGAACAGATAATAAAATTGAAAGACTGATCGTTAGCATTAAAATTTACAAATGAAAATAATTACTCTTTACTATTAGTGTACCAATCCATTTGACAGGGCTCAAAGGGTAACTATTTACCATTGGGTCAGTATTCATCGAGAACAATAGGTTTTATATTTTGAGACAATTTGATGGGACAACTTCTCATAGATTTTGTCATTTTTTTTTTTTTTTTCAGATTTGTATTAAATAAATCTGTGGAAATATTGTTTTAATGTTTGAAGAGAATAGGTACATAGCTGGTATACTTTTTAATTGAAAAGCTTCACAAGGCAGTGGTAGATAAAAAGAATATGCGCAGAAAAAAATAAATAAAAAATTTAAAAAAGAGGAAGAGTTAGGTAAATTTCCACATAAGGTTAAACATTTGTAGAGTGGAATTTTCCAATTAGAATTCAAGCAAGTCTATGTCTCCAAGCATTGACGTCACATAGTCAGGAAGCAGTCAGTTTTAAGTGATGAATGAGCAATGGAGGGGGGGGGGGCCTCTTTCAACGGAAGCAGCAGGGAGATCAATATGTTTTGTGGATAGGCGTCGTCTCACTCTCTCTCTATGGTAGGAAGGCTTAGGTGTTTTATGCATACACATGTATGCTATGAAGAAATACTAAAACCGCAGAAATCTTTAAAATCTAAATGCATTTTCTGTATCAAGTATTTTTCAAAGTTGTTAAGAAAATAACAGAAAGAGAAGACGTGAACATTACTGCCATTACAGAAATTCAACGAACTGATTCTGCTGATGAAATGAATACAATGTTGAGATCGGAAAATACCACTGGGTGCTAGCCTATAACTATTCCACACACATGAAAAAACCAAAAATAAAAGAAAAATGTTGGAGATGAATGTAGTTGTGACAAAGAAAATATCGTACACCAAAATTACATAAATTAATCAAGTAGTTTTATTTTCATAAAGGAAATGAGTTTTAAGTGATTAATGGGAATTTGCAAGCCTCCCCATGTTCAGAATGGCTTCCTAAAATCTTGCAAAAGTTTTAATTATTTGGATTTATCTCCCTTATCCTGCAAAAATCATGTCCCAAAATCAATGTCATCATTTTTTTTTTTTTTTAATAAAACTACTTGATAAATTTACGTGATTTTTAAGGTACAAGATTTTCTTCCCCTTATTTTCATGGAGGTAGGAGAGGGGAGGGACTTGCAAACTCTCCTCTTAGTATAAACATTTAGTTCCTTAAACTCCCTCTTGTTTTTTACAATTTAAATTTAACTTCCCCCTTAACTTCATATAATTTTATATATTGCCAATGTGTGAGCTTAGATCAGTAATTCTTTTTTATTTTAATTAAATATAAAATGATATTTTTTGCTTAATTACTAGCAAAATGAGTCCACAATTTTGGATCTGTAGAAGTTTAAAGTTGTCAATTCATTCTATCTTGGTACTATAATGCGTTGGTGGAGATGTTAATTAAGTTTAATCTTGTGTGTACTAACTGCATGCGTCAAGTTTTATGAGTTTCTCCTTATCTTAATCTGGCGTTCAAGTTCCCTTTTTATTCCCATTTTATTTTGAATTTACAACAGCTATGCCTTTTGTGCTATGCTACATGCAAGCGAATGCTTGGCTCAGAGCAACTCTGTTTTTTTCAGGATGCAAAAGAGTGAAAGGAATATGGTTCAACGGATTTGTCGTATGCATCTTAATGGCAAGAGTTCTAACTCTTGGTTGACAAAACATGTGGCCTCCAACAGATCGCCAACCCCCACCCAATATTGTGTGTGGCGCAGATTTTTTATCATTTTCTTATGGCCGGATCGTCATTTTCTCACTGGCAATTGTCGATGGGAATACACGTGGGTCCCTAAGTAGATGGATAGAATAAAACAGAAGAAAAGCACAATGCCAATACTTTACATACATATCAGTTGGAACTTGGGTGTGTGTAAAACTACACTCTACACGCTAAGGTTAACATTTATACCTCTACTGTAGAGGTCGTCTTTGTCGGTTATTAGATTAATTCATCTATGGTTATTGAAGGTCCAAACCACGATCCACTTTCAGTGATGTTTAAACTCCTACTGTCCACCCATCATCAACCATTGCCCACTGCTAACTCACTACTCGGCGTTGCAATATCAAGTCCCCCACTCCGGCTACCCAGAAGCTGCTCTTCCCTCTCTAAACATCTCATTGATACCCCCCTATCAAGTGTCATTGGTTCTCTTTGTTATATTTTCTGTAGGTTTCTAAAAGCTTAATCTAAAAATACCTACAGATTCATTGTTTGTTATTTCCTCTTTCTTTGTTTATTGTCCCCCCTCCTCTCAGCACTTAGTGACCATAGGTCATCTTCATAGTGTCACACTGGTTATGAGGGCTGAAAGTGCCCAGACTAGAATCAGCTCTGTGTTGCAACTGCCTGGACATGTTCAACGAAGCTCTGGTTAGATAAACAGATGTACACACATCTCAATATGACCTATCCTGTGACACCAATTATGGGAACCCAAAATTTAAATTGCAAACATCTTCTGGAACTGCATTCATTTGTTATTTGGACATCTAACTAAATATGGCATTCTCGGCTATATTTTTCTCCACATTTTTGTTCATTTGGCTATTGTCAACTGAAAATGATTTGTCGGAGAAGTCAAAGTGTTAGTGATATATATGAAACAATCATTAATTTTTTTTTTTTTTTGATCTTGATACAAAAAGAGTACGAGAAAGAAAACATAAAAAACGTATGATCAAGCAGAGGAATTGTATCATACTTACTTAAATGAAAGAATGCTATCTAAATATACATAGTGTGTGTGTGTGTATGAAAGAGAAAGGGTAAATACTTACAGGACCCTCATTTTTCGGTTTCCTTCTCATTCTAGCATCAAAGTCACTGTCGGAATCATTTTCCTGTTGAGCTCTGAAAAAAAAAAAAAAAAATTGTAAACCATGGATTTACATAAAAATATGAAAAAGAAAGAAACATGTAACAAGAGCATTTTACTATCATCAATCTATATATATAAAAGGCAAAATGTGTATATGCATGTATGTATGTTCTCTTTTTGTGTATGTCTACAAAAGGCTTTTTTCCTAGGCCTTATCCTGGGTGTGCTCATTCTTAAAACTTTTCATATCACATCTAAATGATAATATCTACGACTTAACAACGGGGGACGCCTGTCTATTTAATTTGCCCGACTTTTACTAGCTCGCCGTGGGGGAAACAGTAACTGGCTTGCAGTGCAAAACTAGGTCAAACATCACGCAACTTCCTCGCACCTGTATATTTCGCTTTATAAACCTTAACTGAACACACTTATCAATTCCTTTTCCCCTTGTGGCTGAAATGGTTAGGTGGTTGGCTTTTTTCCCCCGTTCGTTTCCACCTTTGCGTCAAGGCTTCGGGAGTTCAATCCTACCTTCCAACTAAAACTTTTTTTTTTTCTTTTACACCTCCAAACAACCAGCCAACATTTTTTTTTTTAACACACACACCTCCAAACACCAGGGCAACGCTGGGTACCATCCGCTAGCCTATATATATAAAAGCGAAAATGTGTGTATGTATATGTATGTATGTGTGTTTGTACCCTAAAATCATCAGTTTTGTACAGGGAGGGGTGCCGAAAAAATCGTTCCTTCATTTTCTCTGCTCCTGCTACTACGACAATGACATCATGTTTGACCTAGAAAACGTTGCCGTTAGTTTAAAACCACCTGCAAGTGTTTTTAAAGGTTTAATTTTATCCGTTCTCAGTTGTATGTCTCTTTGGCGTAGGAGTAACGTGTCGGCCATTTTTTTACGCCTTAGCCTCGATATTTCGGGTTCAAGCCTGTCTTTCTACCTAAATTTTTTTTCCTCTTTAACACCTTTTTTTTCCTTTTTTTTTTTTTTAAACGTTTGTTCGCTGTTTTGCTTTGTATTGGGTTTTCCAATTTTTCTTAATCTCATGTTTTTTGTATAATATTAAAACAGGGTCACCCTCTCCTACATACACACCCCCAAACATCCGGGCAATGCCGGGTACCCCTGCTAGTAATATATAAAAGGCAAAAGTGGCGTGTGCGTTTTTGTATGTCCGGCAAGGCTTTTTTGCCGGGGTTCGGGGGGGGGGGGGGTATTTTTTTTAGAACTTTTTATATACTCCTTAGATTGTAATATCTACGATTTGTGAATAGATGTCGTCTGTAGATTTATTTTGATCGACTTTTATAAAATTCCCGCTATTCTACCCTCTCGCGTGTTTGTTTGGCTTTTTCATATAAAAGCGAAACTAATACCGGAGCTAAGGCAGCTGCCTTGGCCTTCGTGGCCTGGACATCCAGAAGGCAATTAGCTTGGATCACTGTGGGGGGAAACCCCTCATGTCAAACAATTGCTATTCATTTGGACACTCCCTTTTAGTGGGGAAAGAAATATGGCGGGCGGAAAGCTGTAAGCTTAACTGGCTAACAGCGTGAACTCTTTCACTTTCTGCAAGTCAACTTTTTAATCGTTAAATTTGAACAGTTTTCACTTCTCCTGTCTTAGCATAGCGGTAAAATCTCACGTTTTCTTTCACTTTCTTTTCTCCCCGCCACGGGTTCAAGCCTGCCTGCCTGCTTACTAATACTTTTTTTTTTTTTCACGTTTTTTTCCTCCTTTGCTGTTCGGGTCCAGCCTGCCTTTCTTACTATTACTTTTTTTTCTTTTACACACACACACACACACACACACACACACACACACACACAATCTTCCAAACACCCGGGAAACGCCAGGTACCCTCGCTAGTTATAATATATTCCTAAGTATTTCAAATGAAGTATATCTCCATGCTATTGAACATTACATCCCTTACCAATCTCTAAATAGAGGTCAGTGTATTTGCTTGTATTTTTCTATGTATAGGATTCAATTCTTAACCGATCATTATGAATTCTGGAACACAATTGCTTTGCAAAAGACTAAGTAATATGGCTTATTAATTAAGGTGGAAGCATTTTGTGAAAATTCAAGTACCTCTGATTTTTGTGAAATTTAAACAATAAGTATCATGCATCAATTAACAACTATTGTTTCTTTGGATTTAAAAAGGTCTTAATTGCAGAATAAGGGTACAAGTTTGAATTTGAAAAATCACATATTTCAGATTTGCATTAATCTTCACCTATAGTCATTGGACAATAAGGAAACAAATTTCTTAAATTCAAATTTCTTCTTAAGACCCTTGAGCTTAAGCATTAAATTTTACACATTTTCTAAAATAAAAATCATGTAATGGATTTTGATCGGAACTGGAATAAGGATGCAAGACATAAGGTAGCATTACATCTAGATTTTAATCTTCATAATCGGACATGAAAGTGGTGCAAGACTATTCTGCTCAGGGAATTCATTTTACCCATCCCAAGGCAGATATTCTTCTAGTTTCTTATATAGAGTTTACTAAAGAGATATTAGCCAATTTTATAATGTATAGAAAATGTGCGATTATTGCATTAAAAATGGGGATATGCAAAAATATTTCTTTAAAAAATAGTTAAATTTCAAAACTAGTAATCATTGTCATCAAAATGAACAGTGTTTGAATTGAAAAATTGCATTTGCAGAAAAAAATCACAAAAAAAAAATCTTGGCAGAGCTGCTGGCCAAAATAGGAGCTTTTTTTTGTTTTTTGTTTTTTTTACATAGGTGTCTCACTTATCAAGGCCGATAGGCCACTCAAGGATAAGGGTTAAAGAGTGTACAGTAGTCAAAAGGACAATATAGTAATCGATAGTAATGGAAGTTTCGTAAATTTGTTAAGTGTAATGGCTCATCAGAAACTTGTTCACGTTGGACTTGAAGACAACCATATTATAGACAGCTGTAAAGCAGGAAAACAGAAGACAATTCCACAGGCGTGCAGTTCTAAGAAACAAGCTTTGATCATGGAATCTACGTTTAGGTTTAGACACAGATAAAGAGTGGGGGGAATTATTGATAGTGTTTTCAGCTAGACGAGTGTTTCTTGTGAAAGTTTGGCGAGGGGGGGACCATAGATTGAAGCTCAGTCGAACATTTTCCATGAAAATAACAATAAAGCAGAGACAAACTCGCAACATCTCTTCTGTGAGATAGAGGTTGCAGCGAAGAGAAAAGGGACATCTCCCACGAGGCCACAAAGTCTATTTTTAATCCTATCAAGGCAGGACAAGTCCTTTCTAGCAGCTCCTGCCCAGATGTGGCAACAGTATTCCATCCTTGGACGTATCTGGCTCTTATATAGATAGAGAATTGCATCAGCAGTGAGATATCTACTGGATCGATAGAAGGATTCCACCATTTTTCCAGTGGCCTTGGCAAAAGATTTGATGTACATATTCCATTTAAGATCAGGAGTAAAGGTCAAGCCCAGAAGCTTGTCAAAACTTGAGGCCTCCTCAAGACGACAACCATTCATTTTAATTGATGCCAGATGAGGATCAGAACGTTGATGATGTAAAGAGAGAAGCTTGGTTTTAGATGCATTAAAAGTAACCAGCCACTCCTTTCCCCATTGTACAACATGATCAAGATCAGAGGAGGGAGAATCGGTGAGAACTTGGTCGTTTACTGTCTTAGATGTGCTACCATAAATGATAGTGTCATCAGCATAAATGTCTACAAATGATGTAAGGATGTGATTTGGAAGATCATAAATGTAAATCAGGAAAAGAGTTGGGCCCAGGATGGACCCCTGAGGGACTCCAGCATTAATACTGTGAGCTTCTGATTTTTGCCCATCAACTAGTACTCTTATGAACCTATCAGAGAGAAATGATTTAATAATTGAGAAGACATTTCCAGCTATACCATAGCTGGAGATCTTGTGAAGTAAACCTTTATGATACACCCTATCACAGGCCTTTGATATGTCAAGAGCAATTGCCCTAGAAAGATTGCCTCTGTCGAGAGATTCACTAATATAACTGTAAGCACATCTGCTGTAGATCTAGCAGAACGGAAACCATATTGTGCGTCACTAAGGTTATTTTTGCCGAGATGGGTGATTACTTCTCTATTTAACACAGATTCCAGCAACTTACTCATGACGCACAGGAGACTTATTAGCCTGTACTGAGGATGAACGATCACCTGAATTCTTAAATACAGGGCATACTAATGAGATTTTCCAGGGTGATGGGAAGCAATTCTCCTTGTACAGTAAACTGTATCAGAACCAAGCCAATTCATAATTTAAATAAAATTTTTTCCAAGTGCCATACAAAATGCGTACTTTCAATATATCTCTCCACAATTCCACCAAAAAACAGAATTTTTTTTGTTTAAGAAATATTTTATCTTCATCTTTTAGGACACTTTTCCATAGAAATCACACAGGTATCTTGTCAAAGAATTTGACTCTTCTACTTTAATTGTGATAACAATCTGAAGGTATCCAAGACAAGTTTGCTGGCCTCCTCTACATGACGACGCATACAATAGCCTACTAGTCGCAGCTTTCTACGATTCTTGTAGATCTCCATATACTTACTGCTTGTCAGTGTGGCTCTTCCAAGATATGTTGTGAGCCATCATGAGCATTTGTCTAATTTCCCCAGTGCCTTTGTTAGGGTTCATGTCTCAGCACCATACAGTAGGACCATTTCCAGAGTTTAACATTAATGTGAAACCAAAGAGTTATAACTTTTAGTTAATAAATATAAAAAAAGTCTACTTACATAGAGAGTTCCGAAGGTACATCTAGAGGGTCACTGGTTTCAGGAGGTATGGACTGCGGAATTACTTGTGGGATACTTTGGGGGATGGTCTGTGAGATATCATGGGCAATGCCTTGTTGAAACTCCTGGGGAATGGATTGGGCGGGGGTCATGGGTTGGGGGATTGGCTGGGCAATGCTTTGATTTATCCCACTTGGTGGATTTTGTGGGATAACAGGTACCATTTCTTGTTCGACAATTGGCTGCAATCTTCTGCGTGAAATCTTGCCACTATTGGCAACTGCAAGTGCGACTTCGCGGGCATTTTCTTTAGCTTTCCTTGTTGGTCTGGCACTTGGCATGATTGCTGTTAAAAAAAAAAAAAAAAAAAAAAAAATGATGAGAAAATAGAATTAAAATTTTTTATAACAAAATTTTTCCTTTTTAAATAAATTGACTTACAAATTCCATAAAAATAAAACCTTCCAGAATTCGCTGATTATTTGAATAAATAAACAAGTGAAGCATGCATGGTCTCCCATGAATGCACAGTGACTAAGTTCAGCATTTGTCCCCACCTCACCATTTAGATCCAAAAGTCCCCAGGTGATGTCAAACCCTGGTGAAAATTAACAAACTGTGCAGTTTTAGGCCTTAACATTATGTAAATTTGAGTTCTGCACCATGCAAAAAAAGGAATGACTAAATCCATTATTTGAAACACAACATACAAATGTATAAAAGTTAATGAGTTATAAAAAACTGTCAATTGAAGAAGCGTTGCCCGGGTTTTTGTAGGTGTGTGTATGGGGGGAAGGGGTGGGGGTGGGGGGAAGAGATTAATAACCCTGTTTAAATATTATAAAAAAGACGATGTTAAAAAATCGGAAAACCAAAACGGGGAAAAAAATGGCATAAATAAACCTGTTCGATCAAACCTGCAATCTTAAGATAACAACGCTGTGTGTATGGGGGGGGGGAGATAAACTGTTGCCCGGGTGTTTAAAGGTGTAAAAGAAAGAAAATATGAAAATATATTTTTGGTCGGGAGGCGGGATTGAACCCGGAAGCCTTGACGCAGAGGTGGAAATAAAAGCCAACCATTTAACCGTCTCAACCACGAGTGAGAGTAATTGATTAGCGTGTTACGTAAAGGCTTATAAAGCAAGTGAAAGAGGTTTGATTGACAGGAAGACGCTAAATGAGGTCATCGCGGGATCGTTACGATGATGTGGCAGTATTTTTAGTTTTCGCTTCCCCCAGATGATGGTGTGAGGGGGAGTGGGGGGAAACAGCATCCCATTGTCCAAATTGAATAGCAATTGTCTGATATAAGGAGAAACTCCACATTGATCAAAAGCTGATTGCTTTCTGGACTTTCGGCACGAAAGCCGAGAACATGACCCGTTTGAATTTAGTTTCACTGTATTTATACTAAAAAGCAGGACAAACAAGGGACAGAGCGAAATAGCGCGAATCTTATAAAAGTCGCTGTAAATAAATCTAGATGCAACCCGCGTTCCCAAATCCTAGATATTATTATCTAGGGGGTATATAAACACTTCTAAGCGATAGTAACGACCCCCAGGACCATCGGCAAAAAAAGCCTTTTCGAGACATACAAAAAATGCACGCACGCATTTGCCTTTTATATATATAGACTAGCGAGGGGTACCCGGCGTTGCCCGGGTGTTTGTAGGTGTGTGTGAAAGAAAAACAGGTGCTGTGAAAAAAAAAAACGAAGCTTTTACAACACGCAGTTGGAAAATAATAAAGTGTGAAAAAAAAAAACAAAAAAAAAAAACAAAAAAAAAACAGGTGCTTGTTTTTGATTGACGTGACGGCGATTTTGTGCGGGACAGTTTTTAAGGAGGTCAATAAATCGGTTTGTTTGTTTTCAAAAACCCGCTCCCCCGTCTGATATGACAAACGTTCACTGGCTCTGGGCCTGTTGGATTTATTTGCTTCCCCACTGAGCAAATTAGGCACAAGGCCGTTTTTTAATGTGGAGAGAGGGGGAGGGGGAGAAAGGAGGACCAGCTCCCGAGAGGTGGGAAATGGGAGCTGGATAGAAACTGTTGGTATTAAGGGTTGCCCCTACATTGACCAAGGTCAGATATGTGGGATTACCCCCACATATGGTCTTTGCTAGTCATAGCTTGCAGCATCTGTCGGAACAGATACTACACTTTGATCTTGACGCTCAGGCCCCGGAGGGGGGGGGTAAATAATAATAAAAAAAATGTTTTGGTAGGTGAGTGTATGAGGATCGAACCCGTACCCTTGAGTTGGAAATTAATGTGAAAAAAAAAAAAAAGTGCTACGTTAACCATAGAGCCACGGCGACAGACAACGTTAAGCATGTTTGAATTTATTTATTTAACTATAAAAAAACAGGCGTGTGCAATAAAAGTTAACTCTGCTGTTTCTATTTGACCTTCTTAATTAGGTCAAATAGAGGTCACGCAGCGTTTGGGTTTGTTTACCCAAATTTGAGTGTTTCTTCCCCCAACAAATGTTGGGGAGGGGAAACCAGCTCCCAATTGTACTGATATACAAGATTGATCAAAGCTGATTGCTTCTGGACGTTTTTCCTGGCGCAATGCCGAGAAGACGTCGTTTGAGTTTAGTTTCACATATTTATACTAAAAAGCCTCATCAACACGCGAGAAGCCAAAATAGCAATAATTTTGTAAAAGTCGACGTAAATAAATCTAGATGCGACGCGCTTTCCCAAATTGTACATATTATTATTTAAGACCCATATAAACAGTTGTAAGCTATCGTAACGACCTCGGAACCATGTGCGAGAAAAGCCTTTCGAAGACATACACGAAATGGTCACACACATTTTGCCTTTTATATATATATAGACTAGCGGGGGGTACCCGGCGATGCCCGGGTGTCTTGAGTAAAATAAAAAAAATGTTTTGGTAGGTAAGTATGAGAATCGAACCCGTACCCTTGAGTTGCAAATTAATGTGTGAAAAAAAAAAAAAAAAACGGGCGACGTTACCTATTAGGCCACCACGACATACATACAACATACTCGGGTTTTAATTTATTTATTAAACTATAAAAACAGCAAAATTGTGCCTTTATTTTTTTTATGAAAATGTGTTTTTCTAAATTTTTATGGAGTCTTAATTATTACAATAGTCTTTCAGTAAACTTTTATTCATTGAACCTCTGAGAATTAAGGTATTTGTTGTCACGTGTGTTACACCCTAGCATCACATGTGTTATCCATGCAAAATCTAATCAATTTCCAAAGCTCAGTGAAGTGGGGAAAATACTCAAATTTGGCATCCAATCAGAATAAAGTATTTTCTTAATCTTAGTTTTTGTTCTAAGCGAATTTGTCATTTGGTTTGGCCTGCACCATCCTTTAAAGTTCAGGCTCTATAGCAGAAACAATTGTCATTGAAAAGATTTCAAACCTGCATGCACAGGTTAGTGTAGAAACCTTTATTTTTTCATGAATGTATCATAAAAATATATCAAGCAGTTTTTTAAAATTGTTTGAACATGCACACACATATATAAGAATTTTAGAGTAGAAATTTTTTGAACAACACTCATTTTTCAAGCAGCAGCAAACAGCAATAAACCATATTTATGGCTTAGTGTAAAAAAATAAATAAAAATAAAATCGACAAGGCCACCTTAGTTTTCCATATGGTCAGTAAAGAAATTTATTTTCTTAACCTTTGAATATTTTAACGTGATGAAAGGAAAAATTAAATGTTTAATTATTTTTTTCTTCACTAATTTATTTATAAAATTTATACAAGGACCTATTTAAAATAAAAACATTTCATATCAACAAAACTACCGGTTGCCAAATGCTAGTTTGCTGTTTGAAATTATCAACAAATAAAACATCTTATTTCTTTTCTTATAAAATTTGAAATGAATTGGTTAAGTACTGTTCATGCATGTATCATGATAGCAAACGTGACATTTGATTTTTTGAGTGTTACTCATGACTGCGACGTGCTACCGTCATGTAACAAAATGTCTGTTTACAAAAGTGATTTACAGTACAATGAATTATACATTTTTTAGTTTTTATTTTTAATTATTTAGAGAACATTACAAGTGTGTGATTATTATAAAAAGAAAAAAGAAATGTATAATTCATTGCTGTAAACCACTTTGTAAGCAGACATTTTGTTATGAATTTACATGATGGTAGCACACATTGCAGTCGCGAGCAACACACAAAAGAAAAAAATCAAATGTTGCGCTCGCTATCATGGTATATGCTGCAAAATGTGATGGTTTGACTATAGAAATGTTTAGAACAAATTTAAGTAAGGATCGATCATCAACTATTGAATATGAGGATGTGGATAGAAGGGTTGGTTGGTTGGTTGGTTGTTTTACGGCATATCAACCCTTTTCAGGTTATTTAATGCCGAATCTAGTTATTTTGAGGAACGATTTTAATGGAGTATATTTTTTTTTTTTTTTAAGTTAGATTCTATTTAACCCATAGTTGGGACCCTAACAGGTACTACCACTCCAGGTCAGAGTGGACCTGGGAGCAATGGCAATTAAAGGGTGGCTCCACACTCCCCAAGGCCCGCAAGGTGGGGCCTCACCATCAGATATAGTTTTAAGTCATATCCAGCACCTGGATAGAAGGGAGAAACTCAATGTAAATGATTGGGCCTTAGTCTCCTATGACGTGAAAAAAATATCCTGATGAAGTTTTATCAATTATAAATACTGATATAGAAGGACCAGTAATGAAGTATTCCAGAAAACGCCAATGGTACTGGCCAGATAAAACTGATATAATTTCATACCGGCCTGAGAATGTGATCAGAAAACAGAGTCCACTAATTTAAGTAGGAATGGTAGATATCAGGATGTGCTTTATCATTTTCAAGCTGAAATTTCTCAATAAATCTATTTTATAGCATTGTATGAGTATGTTATCCATTGATTATTGATGATTTTGAAGTAATATTTTGGCATGTGACATCACGTGTGTTACACAAATTCAAAGTGTTCTTTCAAGAAGAAAAAAATAGCTAGATTTTTTGTTTTTGCTATTATTTTGTTTGATTTTTTTTTCCTTGGGATTTTTATTGAAGATGAGAAAAAAAATGTCAATTAAGCATAAAGTGTGTTACATAGACATAGGGCTAACTTCATGAAAAATGTAAAAATGATTAACAACAAACTCAGGGCCTCAATTATTTTGAAATCTATATATGTCTCAATCATGAAAAATATAAATTAAACATAATTCTTTGTTATTTATTAGTAAAAATGAATGCCTGAAAAATAGGCAATTCTTTCATTTTCGAACTTCAATAAATAGCTGATGTTTATAGCCTCAGTGTAAACACAGAAAAGATCAAAACTGAAATTTCTTTTTTTTTTTTTGTAGTTTAGGATGTTGTCTTTCAGAAAAAAAACAATGCTACAAAATATTGGATTTAAAATTCTGATTTTGGACCACTTTCCATGGAATGAGCTATAGCAAGAATTAGAATACACCCTACTAAAGTCTGATTGTCACAGCTAATGAATTTAAAAAATGCAATCTGGACGCGAGGACACTTTAGGATATGCAATAAAATTCTGTTTTAAACTTGGAAAAAATGCCACAGAAACATATGGAATGCTTCAGACTACTTTTAGATCATCTTGCATGAATTGAGTATCAGTTTTTGAGTGGCATAACAGATTCAAGGAAAGCAGGGAGTTTTTGAGGGATAATGAGAGATGTAGGAGGAGTAAGGATATCATAATACCAGAATTGATTGGCCAAATAAGGAATTTCATGGATAAGGATCATCATGTGTCTATAGAGAAATTAGTGCACAGTTTGATGCCATTGTGGGAACTATACACAGAATTAGAACTACACACAAGGAACTGAAGATGCGGAAGATTTACGTGAAGTTTCTCCCAAGGGTGCTTAGTGAAGATCACACACTATTTTACCAAGACATGCATCAAGACAGTTCCTCGCCATTCCTATAGTTAGACCTTGCTCTTATGACTTTTGGTTATTCCCTAAGTTAAAGGAAAACCTTAGAGGCTGTCATTATAAGACAATTAAAATGAAAAGGGCTGTGACAGGGGTCACTGACATGCTCACATAAGAGGACTTCCATGGAGCCTTACAGAAGTTATTGGAATGATACAAGTGCATTGCAGCCAGAGGACATTACTTTGAAGTTTCATGTGTCTGCTATCAACACGCAAAAAAAAGTCTGGAAACTTATTGAAGGCACCTCATCACAGAATAATGATGTCGACACATTGGTTCTTGTTAGATCACTCAAGTTAAACGTTGAATCTGGTCAGTACCAGATGAATAATCATTTGGAAATGTTAGGCACCGTATGTAAGAGGATCTTGACACCTCTGTTGCCAGAAGTGCAAAAACCTAATATCATCATCTCCCCTGACAGTGATATACATGCAACTGCTTCTGCAGTTAATATTCCCTTGACATTCTTCATAGAATGCTGGTTAAACTGGCATAGGATGAGTGCCACGCTATTAATTACATTCCGAGATGTATTTAAAATGGCAGAGCCTTAATTTAAGTCAAGGGAGGTAAATCAGTTGTCATAGAGAATTGGTTGCACAACTTTACCACATTAAAACATACGGTAAAACTATAAATTCTATTTCTACTTTTTTTTTTTCCTGAATATTTACTCTTTTTTTCTGGATATAATAAATATAAACAAAATATTTTAAAATAAATTTGCACATTTTCTTTTTACTACATTTATTTTATTTAAGGGTTCTTATTTAGTAGAATTCTACTTATTTAAAAACAAAAAAATACAGAAAAACCTTTATGATGTACATTAGGTACATGATAAATGAATGGCCGATGCCCAAAATGTATCAACATTTTGATCCCTGCCTTCACTTGAAAAAAAAAAAAAAAAAAAAAAAAAAAAAAACACCAAAATTTAAGAAATCAGTTGATTTTAATGAAATTTTCAGTATTTATTAATTAATGATCACAGAATATAATGAACCCATTATTTTTTTAATCTTACTAGAAATCTATTATTTTGTGTAAACAAAAAAATATCTTTACTGAAGTTCTAGTTTTTAATAAATAAATTAAAAAAGCATGAATTTATTTTTGTGTTTTTTGTGAAAATGAAGCATCATAGATTGTAACAATTTTTTTAAAATTTCATTTCTTTCAAGAACATTACAAAAAAAAAAAAAAAAAAATACCCTGAAGTCCATGTTAATAATATCGTTATAACTTAAAATTAATTTTCTTAAACTAATGATATTATCAGCGAATTAAGCATTTTTTATTCAATATTTTCACCCATCATCCCCACAAAAAAAAAAAAAAATTGTAAAAATATTTGATATTATTAATAAATAAGGTAACATTTTTTAGGGTAAATCCTTGAAAATTATCACTATTAAAAGGTTTTGAGAGTGCTGAAAATGAAAATAGCATTTGAAATCCCAGGAAACGAGTATTTTCCAAGATAAGAAATTCTAGTTTCAAAAAGTGGGGAACACTTTTCTATACTAATTTAATATAAAATGAGCACCCACTTTAGGGCCACTTTTTTTTTTTTTAGGGGTGATGTTTATTGTGGCCTTGTAGATCAACACAAAACTTACCTTATAAAAAACTTGTTTTTTATAAGTGCACTGAAAACGAATATAGGATTTAAATTTTCTGCAAATAAGTATTTTTCCGGGTATTAAGTAATGTAATTCTTTATGTTATAAGTGGTGGCCAATATTGTATGTGTAAAAAACATGTGCTTGCACATACAGAAATGACCACCACTGATAACATAAGGAACTACACATATCTGTATACAGATTTTTCTTTATTTTTGTTCTTCAATGTCCCCGTGTCTTTATTGGAAGATGAAAGCAAAAAAAAAAAAAAACCTTTTAGCCAAAAATAAAACAAAAATGCCCCCTCACTAGGTGGCCAGAAAGTAGGTGCTCATTTTAAGTTAAATTTATATAGAAAAATGATCACTCACTTTTTGAAAATGTAATTTCTTCATCTGAAAACTATTTCTCTGCGACATAAGCAGATTCTATTTGTCATATTATTAACATCGTTCATTGCTTAACATGTTTTTAACAATTCTCTTTCCTTTTTTGTTACAGCCTATATACCTGTACTTCTTGATGAATAAAGCCTAGTTCACAGGTTATCATTCGCCTTTTGTGTTGTACACTATTTTAGTACAACAAAATCTACAAGAAAAATATATTTTCGTCTTCTATGGTGAGACGGGCTTTAAAAGGAAAATTTGACCCTTTTGTGGTAAATGGGTATTTTAGCGGCATAAATTATTTGTCAAAAAAAATTATAAAAACTCTTTATTTCTATACTAGCGGGGGTACCCGGCATTGCCCGAGTGTTTGTTTCCGGGACTGGGGGGGGGGGGAGTTTTAAAAAATGTTATGGTAGGTAAGTAGGAAGGATCAAACCCGGAGTCATGAGTAAAAGTAGGAAAATAAAGTGTGAAAAAAAAAAAACAAAAAAAAAAAAAAACATCTGCAACGTCAACAGTTCGGCCACCAAGAAAAGTCCATTCCAGTTGTTTAGGGGAAAAAAAAAAAAAAAAAAAACGACTACGGTAGGTCGGCGTGAACGTGAAAATATAATGTGAATTGTCCAGCACGCTAACCACTACGCCACAGAGCACTGCAGCTTAGTTTAGTGATTTTAAATAACTTCACATGAAAGAACTATGAAGCCAAACCGGTGTTCTCTTCTCAACTGTTCCTTGTAAACGATCCCCAAACGGTGTTAAGTGGTGGCAGGGGGAGGAGGAATTTATTAGAGAGAAAATATTTTACCACTTCCATTGATCTTAACCGATTTTGGCCGTGACTTCTCAGCAGAAAAAGTATAGAAATCCAAGATTATTGAGGAATTTGAGAAATAATAAGCCTATAACACACCTCAGATATTGTTCTGCCGTTTGTGCATATTATATTTGCATGAAATATCTTGATTTTTAATCCTATTAATGTCAAAATCAGACGGGAAAAAATGAGTTCATTTTATTTATATAGAGAAGATAAAACAAATTATTAGATCCAAAGGCTGAAAAAAAAAAAATTTTTTTAATTCATCTTTATTTTTTCATAATTTTTTATTAGACTAAATGTACATTTGATGCTGCCATATTACTTTTAAAATTTAGCTTTTGTAAGATTTGAGAGAATTAGCCTTTTTTATGCTCTTTCATTACAAAAAAATATGGCGGTCAAAAA
The DNA here is from genome assembly GCF_053919585.1 of Euprymna scolopes. NCBI lineage: Eukaryota > Metazoa > Mollusca > Cephalopoda > Sepiida > Sepiolidae > Euprymna > Euprymna scolopes. The sequence continues at coordinate 73,769,968 of NC_136492.1, forward strand.
CATAGTTCCATGAAAGAGCGTAAAACAGGTCAAATTTGGCCTTAAAAAGGACAATCTGTCAAACCTTAGAAAGGCTAAATTTTAAAAGCAATATGGTGACATCGAATGTCATACATTTTGTCTAATAAAAATGATAAAACAATAAAAATGAAATTTTTTTCTGGTTTTATATCAGCCAGTGGGTCTAATGTTTTATATAAAAATAGTTTTTATAATTTTTTGCCTGTCAAATAATTTACACTGCTAAACTACACATTTACCAAAAAAAAAAAAAAAAAAAATCTTTCTTTTGGTATTAGTGCACTTTTGCCACCGTGCTGAAATAATAACGTTATTTTGAAAACTGTGCTTCCACCTAACAATTAAAAAAAAAAAAAAAAAAAAAAAAAAGATATCATGAAACTTGAATTTAACACGAAAAAAACTATTAAGTAATGGTTCATAAAACGAGACCCCAAGTTTCAAAGATGGCGGCAGGTCTGCCAATTGAGTTATGGAAGCACACATTGATACAATACTTTCACTATTCTTCAAAACTGCTTCCTTATATATTTGGACAAAATATTAAGATTTTCTTTTTGTTTAATATATTTTTTCTAACATATTTAACCTTTTTTTAAAATGTACTATATTTAAATATATTTTATCTAAACCTACGCAGTCTATTATGATCGTCGGCGATTTAAAAAAATTTTTTTTTATAGTTAATTATATTTTACGTTTATTTTTTCACTCCCTTATAATAAAAATATGTAAACTTTCTTTATCAATTGATTTTTTAACCACATAGAAATAGCTAAACAATTTGACAAAATAGAAAGTTATTTAGGTATCTCCAAACCATTGTGTAAAACGTCATTATATACATTAAGTAGTGACATCATCATTCTGTGTGTTTACTATAGTTTGGGTCAATTTCTATGGAAGATCATTTATGCAAAAATTTATGAATAAATAAAATGTACAAAAAAAAACAAAATGGGTAAAAAATAATGAGTTACCTTTTATAAAACAAATAATAACGAACTACAGACGATAACCTGTTCTGTTGATATATGTATCTAAAGATAATATTGCTTACAGACCTCCATACTTTTTTTGAAACAAATGGTGCAAATTTTGATTATCACCTGTCATTTTAAATAATCAAATCCAAATGTATTTTTTTAGTCGATTTTGCTTTTGTAATTTTTATTATCTCAAGAGTTATATATTCTATTATATGAATATATTTTTTTATTATTGGAAACCTGTCGTATAATATTTGAATTTAATATTATTTCAAGCTTTTTAAAAATGATAATTTTTTTTTAGAATTGTTTTTTTTTTTGTTGTAATTCAAATAATTATATTATCGAGGAAAAAAAATTCCAGAAAAATTGTTTATTTTATTTTTTTAACATAATACTATTGATTTTGTGTCCAATTTTATTTACAACTTTAAGGCAAGTGAAAAAAAGATAATGAGATTTTATATAAAAATAACTTTTTTAATAATTTGATCTTTTCAGTTGAAATTTTATCGACCTAGATCTTTTTTTTTAGTTTTCGTAACATGAAATATAGGGGGAGGGTTGAATTACATTTTCCAAGTAGCTATAAGCTCTGGAGATAGTAAGTTGATTTATTCAAGTTCATATATAGCATTTTTAATGGCAGATTCTGATACACCTACCTCATCCCATCTCTAAACCCACTGTCACTTTCAGATAAGTTTGCGACTTATTGAAATCAATTCTAAAATTTACATTCAGACATCCGTAATAAATAAATAAAATGTAAGTTTGTATTTTTGTTGTTGTTGTTTAAATAATATTGTCAATAATTTTATAATATTGAATAAAAAACGGATAGCAAGTTGAACCTTTTTCAGAAGAAAAATAAGAAATTCTTACTTGTGTAAATTCATTAATATTCTAATTAAATAAGCTTTACCTGTTATATTACAACAAAAATAAAATTAATGAATCAAAATTATTACGCTTATCGTGATCCACAATTTTGAGAAAAAGCAACATTATTCTTGCTAACATGTTCAGGAACTTTTATTATACCGTAAATCGCTTTTTTGATTTATTATGCACTTTTGTTTTTGTTACAAAAAGTATGTACATTTTTTTAATTCGGTATCTCCTGGGTTTAATTATCATTGAAATAGCATCAGAAAACTGATAATTATTTTACCAGAGATTTTAAAAGCTGATTTATTCGAACAAAACGTTTTATTATTTGTTAACTTTCTAAGACAATAAAAATTTAGACATAAAATTAAAAAATAATTATAATAAGCATCTTTTAATACGCATATAGATCCGTTTTCTTCAGTCATCTTCGCCCGTACCTAATGTACATACTTGTCATGGACCGAAGATGTCATATTACCAAAATCACGTAAATTGATCAAGTAGTTTTTTAACTCAGAAAATCAAATTTTCTGACTAAGCGAGACATAGTGCTTTCATCGGCCATGATTTATAAATAATGAAATAATTTAAACTATCAAGATCAAAATCAGTAATCCAAAAATGGATACAGTTTAGTATTAGCATAGGTAAAAATCGTAAATTTTGATTTTCTTAAAAAAACTTAATCAATTTATGTGATTTTTAAATTATCACATCTCAGTTCCATGCAAGTACGTACAAATATTTTTCGCATTTTTGTGATTTTTAAGTACAATTTTAAATAAGCACTAATTTATTATATGTGAAAAATCCATTTCTTAACTGTAATCATAATTTCCATTCATTTACTTTTCATTTGATTTATATTAAAAAAAGATCTGTAAATAACCATATTTCAAATATTATGTGTTTTTATTTCTGTAAATAAACATTCTATTTAAAGCATAATATTTTGACATGATTTAGATTCTCATCCAGATTTTTCAATTAGTGTGTACGGGGATGGCTTCAAAGGAAGTAGCTTAGATCTGTAAATATGCGCTTAAAAGGTACTTCACGGGGAACGTGGACCCTGCATAAACTGGTTTTAATTTAATAGCTGCTCCCTGAGATTTTCTTCCACTTTCTTCGTATATACCTCATACACCTTTTTTTTTCTTTTTTTTTTTAAATCAAGCGTGTATTTATTTTATTTTTTGAATTTTTTCATTTCTTTAAATTTGATTCATATTTCATGTTTGTTTTTATTTGATTTTCAAAATTTTTTTGAAGATACTAATTTGAGGCAAAAAAAAGCCAAAAGCATTATTTGAATGTATATGAAAAAATAAATGTAACAAAAAATAATATTTAGTGGGGAAAATATAATAGAAACAAATCAAAATAAAATAAAAACAAGCACAAAATAAAAGTAGGAATCAAATTCAATTAAAGAAATTTTTTTTTAATTCAAAAAATAAAACAAATATAAGCTTGATTAAAAAATAAATAAATAAATAAAAGTGTATAAGATATATACAAAGAAAGTGAAAGAAAACCTCAGGGAGCAGCTATTAAATTAAGACCCGTTTACGCAAGGTTCATGTTCCCCGTGAAGTGCCAAATTTACTTTGTTTCTTTTACTAGGTTACGGGCAAAAATGGGCGGACAAAAATAGGGGGACCTAGTTTTGAAAGCCGATTTATCATAATTGTTTTCTAAGTTTCCGACTACTTTTTGATTTTGTAAATATTTAATATTAAAGAAAATGTTTTGTAAATATATATTTTTTCTTTTAAATCTTAATAAGTTTTGTAAATATATTTTTTTAAATCTTGCTCGCGAACATTCGGACATGTCTGCTATTTGACGTGTTTACAACCAACCAAAAGCAATGTCAAGGTCGAACAAGCGGTGTCAATTGAAATGTGCACCTATCTTTGTCGTCTGCTACCGGGGTATCTAATCTTTACTTGATCCCCTAAAATTAAATGAAAAACGGTACTTATACACTTATTGATCCGTGCTAAAATAATAACGTTATTATTTAAAAAGCCATTCTTAACATGGAGAGGGGAGGGTGTTTTGTACCTATTCTGTACTTTAACCTTACATTGAATAAAAAAAAAACATGTAAAATTTTAATTAAGCTGGGAAATACGATTTAAAAAATAGTGCAGATCAGTAAGTGCATTAGCACCTGAAAAACTTTCCCGTTTTAATTAAATCGCAACATTTCCAATTAAACAATTATGGATATATGTTCTTTCACTATTTATTTTTTTTTTTTTTTGGTTATCCTGACACTCCGCACACCTTTATTTACCTCGGAAGTGACGTTACACAAATCTTTATAATATGGATGGCTACAATTGTAAAAATAATTTGTTTTATTTTTCTTTCATTTTGAGCTCCTTTTTTCTCCCGTTTGTTTTTGTTTTCTACAATTAATAAACCAGTTTATAAGTAAAAAATAATTTGTTTTACTTTTTAATTACCAACACAGTAGCGAATTTAATTTTTTTTTCTCTCCCATTTGTTATATTGGTATTTGAGCAGAGAATCTAACATTTCTTTTCATTTTGAGAATTTGTTTTAGTTTTTAATTACTAACACAGCGGAGAATTTAACTTTTTTTTTCTCCCATTTCTTATTTTGAGTGGAGAATTTATTTTATTTTCATTTTGAGCTCTTTTTCCGATCCGGCGTTACTTTTCTTATAGGTACTCCTGCAGTCCTGCACTTTACGACCCAAGCTATTTAGAAACCTATTATTTAACATGGGGAAGGGAGGGTGTATTGTAACTACTCTGTATTCACCTAACAATTCATTTAAAAAAAGCTAAATATGAAGAATTACTCCACCCTCGAAAATTCCTTTAAAATTACCACTCATAAAAGGTTTTCGGGGTCCCTGAAAACGAAAATAACGTTTAAAATTACGGCAAACGAGTAGTTTCCAAGATATGAGGAAATGTTAGTTTTAAAAAGTGGGGGATCACTTTTCTATAATAATTTAACGTAAAATGATCACCCACTTTATGGCCACGATTTTTTTTTGGGGGGGGGGTCCTTTCTACCATCGGAAAATTCTTTAAAATTACCTGTTTACATTTGGTGGGAAGCAGTGTAAAATAATAAACAGTTCTTCTGCTTGGTTAATGTCGGCACGTTACTTATGTTAAAACGGTTAATTAAACTGCATAAGCACCTGTTAAAAAACTATACAAGTTCTATAATTGAACGAAAAACAAACCGGCAGTTAGTCCTCCCCCCACCTCCAAAAACAAAAAAAAAATCAAAGTGAATGCATTTCTTCATATCTTGGAAACTACTCGTTTCCTGGAATTTTAAACGGATAACCTTTACGGAGATGGTCCCAACGTCTGCCTCGTTCTGAGCTCGGGGAGAGGCCGTCTGACGTAGGCGGTGTCGAGGCAGAAAATTACCCCTTCAATAAAGTTCCCAGTTGTTAACTTAAGGAGAAAAAAAACCGTTCCAATCATTAGAATTTTTATTTTTTTTAGTTTAAACAGTTCAAATAATTAGAATTTTAAAAAACAGTTCAAATAATTGGAATTTTACAAAATAAACAGTTCAAATAATTAGAATTTAAAAACAAAAAAAAAACAGTCCACATGATTAGAATAGTTCCACGCGGTTAGTTAACCCTGTAAAATTCTGTGATTTGTTTCACAATATTTGTAAAAAGTATCTGTCTGTGACATCGCATATTTTAGGATTAGGGTAATTTTTTGGGTATTATTATACAAACACCGTGACAGCGTTAGGGTTAGGGTTAGGATTAGGGTTAGGGTTAGGGTTAGGTTTAGGGTTAGGGTTAGGGGTTAGGGTTAGGGGTAGGGTTAGGGGTAGGGTTAATTCGCTGTCACGGTGTTTGTATAGTTTTACCATTTTTTGCCTCTCCCCGAACTTAGAACGAGGCGGACGTCGGGACCATCTCCGTAAAGGATAACCTTTTAAACGTTAGTGGTAATTTTAAATAATTTTCCGATGATGGAAAGGAGTGGTAATTTTTAAAGAAAAATAAAACAAATTATTTTTACAATTGTAACCATCCGTATTATAAGATTTGTGTGACGTCACTTCCGAGGTAAACAAAAGAGTGCAGAGCGTCAGGATAACCCATTTTTTTTTTTCATAGTTCTTTCCGGAAGTTTATCTAGTTTAATTTTTTTATTTATTTATTTTAAACTTCGGCCATAGTTTAAAATACTGATTTCTCCCTCTGATTCTAATCGACAAGTGCTCGAAATCAAATAGCGTCTCCAGTTTCGGCGATAAAATGTAGAAGCACCTTTTTTTTTTTTTTAACGAGAGTGCCCAGCGTAGTATAAACACCTCCAACCATCCCATGTTATGAATGGCTTTCGAAATAAACGCCCCCCCCCCTCCCGCCAAAACCTTTCTTGACATGGGGAGGTTCAGGGTGGGTACTATCGTAAAAATAAATAGAAGGTACTAATGCAATACTGATCCGCGCTATTTTCTTTTTTTTTAAATCGTATTTCCAAGTTTAAAGTTTTATGGGTTTTTTTTTTATTCAATTGTAAGGTTAAAGTACAGAATAAGTATAAAACACCCTATGTTAAGAATGTTTTTTTTTAATAATAACATTATTTCAGCACGGATCAATAAGTGCACTGCACTGCATGAGTACCTAAATAAAAATACCAGAAATAAAATGTAAATAAAAGCGCTAAAAAAAAGACAGGCAAGCACAAAAATAAATTTATTGTCTTTGGTAACGATTATTTAACTTTTTTTTTGTTGGAAATATTTGACTACTGCCGAAAAATAAATATGAAGTATTATTAAATAATAATAAACATCTGGGATTAACATAAATAGCGATTAAAAAAAAAATAATAATAATTCAATTTACAAATATTTTTGTTCACATAAAATGAAAGGTATAAAAAAATTAATTTTTTAAAAAATAAAATCGAATGTTGTGTAAATTTACACGTCTAAAAAGAAACTGTGGTGCTGGTGCGACTTGTGCGTGTGTGTACGCAGTAGTAACACTAAATACGTCATATTATAAAACACGTATATTTTTATATAATTTAAAAAAATATTAAGAAAATATCGTTAATAATAAAAGTAAGTAAGAATCATTTTTTGAAGTTGAAAAATAAATCTAAAACAACTAAAAAAAAATGTTTCGTTTCTATTATAGAAACAGTATTTCATTTTTACTGTATAGTATTATTAAATACAATTAAAAAACAAATCTAAGGCATTTTCCATTTAAAGTAATGCTTATAATATTAATTTCATATCATAATAAAACGATAGAATGATTACAGTGAAATCTAAAATTCTTTCAGTTGATTATTTTAATAGAGCAAAAAAATATATATATATATATTAAAAATGAGGAGGAAGAAGAAAAGCCACCATTTTAGTTTGTTGTTAATCAAAATGGTGCGCCAAGCCGACGGTAAAGATTTTACAGGACCGACGAATGATAATCTGGGCGTCTTTCAGACATCTAAGCACATCATTTAAACGCTAGAAAACTTCCTAAACCGAAAAAAATAAGAGGAAGTACGCTATAATGAAAAAAGCATACGATATAATTACCAATTGTTCGGATGTTGATAAATATAAAATGCCCGTCGATACCGTTTCAAAGCAGTTCTGGCGGGAAGGCTTACGGAAATTGCCGAATCTGTACGAAAATTCGGAAGTCGTGCCGGAAATTGCCGAATCACTATCACGTGGCTTTACGAACGTGGTAAAAAATCGAAGTCGTTTTATAAAATGCGCCAAACGTAATCCATTGGTTTTCTGTGCGCACACACACCCTTTCTGTCAGGGATTCTTTATAACTGTCGATAAGAGACCTGTGCAAGTAGATATGAAATAAAGACAACAAGCTTTAAAGTGATCTATATTAATTTTATTTCTTAAAAACCTAAATGTCGAAGTAGACGTGAAAAAAAAAGAACTTTCTGCCTGCTTTGCTAGATTTGGTAAGTTTTTTGTTTTGTTGTTTTAATTTAAAGCTACAAACTTTGTTTTTGAAAGTTTCCTTCCTATCATTTTGTTTTTTTCCGGTTCACACATAGGTTGGTATTATGTTCCTCTTTTTCTAGAGCAAACGCCTAGAAAACTTGTAAAACAATAGGGGTTGGAGCTTTGGTTTACCGGCATATTATTTTAGTAAGAACGAATTACGATTTCGTTATCGTTCTTACTGAAATATTTCATCTTACTAAAATTCTTTTAATTTTTCCTACGTATCTGCTAATAATTATGTTAAGTTTTTGTTTTTTCCTGCGTAGCCGTAGCTATTTTAGTAAAAACGAAGGCGGAGTTGTATAACCATCATCCCCATGCGTAATTTACTGATAGGTTTTTTGAAATTTTTTCACTGGATTATTATTGATTGGATACTAATTAACCAGATTATGACAAAAATATCGGGTTTGTTTTACTGTACACATAGATTCGAAAAAATTGTCACAAAACAAATATAGAACAAATGATACTAATGCACTTATTGATCCACGCTGAAATAACTTTATTTAAAAAGCCATTCTTAACATGGGGAGGGTGTTTTGTGCCTATTCTATACTTTAACCTTACAATTGAATTCTTGGCCTTCGGACCGGGATCAAAAACTGTTCCGCCAGATACTGCAAGCAAAGACCATATGTGTGTGAAACCCCACATATAAGACCTTGGTCAATGTAGGGGCAACCCTTCCTTCATTCATACCAATTTTCACTATCCAGTTCCCCTACTCCCCGGGGAGCTGGTCCCCATTTCCCCTTCACTACTCACATTAAAAATCGGCCTTGTGCCTAATTTGCTCGGCGAGGGAGCAAATAAATACCAACCTTTACAATTGAATAAAAAAACATGAAACTTTAATTAAACTTGGAAATACGATTTTAAAAATAGCGCGGATCAATAAGTACACCATTTTAGGTTTGTATTACTGTACACATATTCGAAAAAGTTGTCAAAAAACAAGTATATAACAAATAAATGTTATCAAAGGCAAGATAAGTTACTTTTCGACCAAACTGGATATATTTTTCGTGTTTTTATTCAATGTAACCTGTTTATTCAGCTCGAAAAACATACATTATTTACCGATGTATTGGAAAATTGAAAATGGCGCCCAACTCTCTTTAACACTGTAAGTTCGGGAAAAGGTGTTATAAGTAATAAACTAGACAAAATACTATTTAAAAAAACACCGAATATATGTCAACCTATGCCACGGTAATATATATTGAGCGAGTTTCTAACAGTATTTTGTCTAGTTTTATATTTATAGCAACTTTTTCCAAACTTACCATGGTAAAGTGAGTCGGGCGCGGGCGCCATTTTGAATTTTCCAATACATCGGTAAACAGTGTTTTTCGAGCTGAATGAACATGTTACATTACATAAAGACACTGAAAACATCCAGTTAGGTAAAAAAGTAACTTATTTTGCCTTTGATAACATTTATTTGTTATATATTTGTTTTTTGACAACTTTTTCGAATCTGTATACAGTAATACAAACCCCATTTTTTTTATGAAAATGAAGTTTCGAGTTTTTTTTTTTTTACTTTAGTTTTTTGGGGGTTGTTTACACATTCGATAAAGTTGCCAAAACAAATATATAACAAATAAATGGGCGATGGTTAACAATCTTGCCACTTTTCAAAAATCGCTAAAAAAACATGGCGGACGAACCTATGACACCAAATAGTATTTAAGCACACACAAACATCAAATCACGCTCAACTACATTTTCATTCGGACGTTCCACGCGTGTTACTATCACTCTTCCGGCCTTCGGGACAAGATCAAAGTGTAGTATCTGCTGGTCAGGCTGAAGCTAGGAAATAGGCCTAAGTTAGCGGGGTACTGGAAGTTAAACACCTCCCTTCTGGAGATACAAGACTTCCAAGATCAGTTAAGAGAATTGATTAAAAAGGCACTAGTGGGAGCGGTTACCGGGAGTAAGTGGTGGTTAGGTCTCAAAGCTAAGATCAGAAGCTTCTCCGTCAAGTATGCCCAGCGCCTCACACTAGATAAGGCCAAGACGAAGAAGCAGCTAGAGCAGAAACTAGCCCAGGCTATGGGGGAGGGTGATGAGTTAGTCAGGAACTAGCTAAGCAGGACCTTCTACGCGAGACTAGCGAGCGTTACGAAGGCCAAGTAGTTAGAGCTAGGCTTAGAAAGATAGGCAACGAAGCAGTCAATTCTGATGCAGACGTGCGCCGTGAGGTTTCTAGGCGTGGCTCGGACAAATACATTGCGAAAGTCAAACATCCGGATGGACGCACCCTGGAATCGACTCGGGAGATCTGCGAGGGGTTTCGAGAACATTTTGAGAAGCGTTTTACGCAGCAGCCCGATCTTCCGGTCCTTGAGTTTAGCGACTATTTGGCCGACTCTCCCTGCCTCGAGGCGGCTAGAGCGGCTGGTTGCGAGGGCCGGGTGACGGAGCGGGAGGTCTTTACTGCGCTGAAGCAGGTCAGCTGTGACAGATCGCCAGGACTTGATGGTCTGCCATATGAACTGTACTTGAGGCTGTCGCCCATGTTTCTGCCTCTTCTGACGGATATGTTCAACCATTGGTTTGCTCAGGGATCCATCCCAGGGCAGGTGACCAAGGGAGTGATCACATTGCTGAAGAAAGGTGACGGACATGGAGGGGAAGAGTTAGACGACTACAGGCCCATAACTCTGCTAAACACAGAGTTGAAGATTTTGGCCAAGGTCCTGTCGAATCGGCTGCAGGTTGTTATCGACGAGTTGGTTGATCCGGAACAGAACTACGCTGTGAAGGGGAGATCGATTCAGAACAACTTGCACCTGATCCGCACGATCCTAAAGGGGGGAATAGATGACGACACGGAAGCCGCGCTGATCAACTTAGATCAGTCCAAAGCTTTCGATAGGGTCGGCCATCGTTTCCTGGCATCTGTCTTAGAGGCCGCCGGTTTTAAACCGGACTTTTGTAAGTGGATCTCCATAATGTATCAACAGCCCATGGCTGTCATGCAAGTCAACGGAAAGCGCTCAAAACCCTTTGTTATCTCTCGGTCGGTTCGTCAGGGTTGTCCGCTGTCGCCCCTGCTTTATGTCCTGGCTTTGGAGCCTCTTCTCCGCAAGCTGAGACATGGGGAGGCAAATTCGGCCCTGCGCGGAATGGCTCTGCCTGGCGGTTCAGCTGCCAAGGTATCCGCGTTCGCCGATGATGTCACGATCTTCGTGTCGGGCTTCAGAGACATTGAGGTCGTGTCGGAGGCACTCACACAGTACGAAAGAATCACTGGGGGCCAAGATAAACCGCAACAAGTCGGTAGGACTGCGGTTGGGCGCATGGAGTGGCAACGCAAACCTCCCTGCGCCCTTCAGCTGGACAGATGGCCTGGTCCGGATCCTCGGCGTGTGGTTCGGACCGGGTCTCCAGCTTGACAAGAATTGGTTGGAGGTACGGTCAAAGGTGCAGGCTGCAGTCAATTCGTGGCTTCCTAGGAAACTTTCCTTAAAGGGTAGAGCTGAGGCATGCGCCACTTACGTCTTTCCTCTCATCCTTTACCGACTGGCTGTACTTCCCCTGCCTGCACAACACCTAAAAGCTCTTGTCCTCGCTCCTTTGGGACAGAGGAAGACACTGGGTGAGCAGACAGGTCTGTATTCAATGTCCGTGTGAGGGAGGCTTGGGAATGCCGGACTTGAAGTGTCATCGAGATGCTGAGAGGCTGGCCTTCCTGAGCCACTATATGCAGGATGACCAACCGTGGCACCCCGTGGTTACTGCCGCCTTCCTCGACCTCGTTCTCGACCCTTCCATCGAGAGCCGTCGCAGGCCGCGGGGAGAATCTGCCTACATGAAAGAGTGCTGAACCGCGCTAAAACGACTACCAAGGTCCAGTGACCTTGTGACTGCTACCCGTAGGGAACTCCACAGGGATCTAGTGAAGGGGGCCGCTGACGACCCGCTATGCGCGCGTTTGGGGTGGCAGCAGAGTGAGATCCGCTCCGCATGGAGCTGGGCGCCAGGTTCGAGTCTCTCTGACCTGGCGATTGGCCCGAAATGCACTTCCACTCAGCAACATACAATGCAGTTCCGGGTTTTTGGAGTCGCCTGATTGTCCCCGTTGTGGGACAACGGCCGTAGAAACTACGGATCACGCTTTCTTTGATTGCCGCGAACTCCGCCAGTACTGGTCGTATGTCAGCGGAGTGACGGCTCGCATCGATCCTGAGCATCCTTGCCTAATTACGGTATCCAATGTTGTGGACAACGTGAGGCCGCCGTGGGACCGGGAAAGACAAATGGTCTACGTTACGATCCTGGCTGTGGCGAGAATGGTGATTTGGACGTCGCGTCTGCAAGGTTGCCGGGGGGTGTTGTCTTTTTCTGATCAAGATCTGATCGCTTTCTTTAAACAACTACGGGTGAAGATCAGATGTGATGGAAGGCTGCATCGCGCGGCATTTGACAGAAGATGGATACATGTGGCAAGTCTGTGTGTAGGAAGAGGAGCCAAATTTGAATACGTGTTCCCCGCCTAGGTGTGGAACGCGCAGTTCTGTAAAGTAAAATTAAACAAGTAGCCTCTCAGCTAGCTGAGTGTGTGTTCCATCCCTCCCCGATTAGGAAGCCTCCAAGATCCCCATCCCCTCTTACCTGCAATTTTTGTTTTCACCCCTTCCTCTAAATTTTACCCATCTTGGAGAAAAAGAAATACAAACTAACCTCCATCCCTTACCCACAAAAATTTTCTTTTCTCCATTCACCCCCATCTAGAGGGCATCTCCACCTAGAGACTGACTCGCAGAAGCGAGGTTCCTTTTACAATCCTAGTGGAACGGTAAGTCTATCAACTAAACGGGGTTAGGAGGGTCCTACTAATCACCTTTTGTTTTTTCTTCCCCCGCCCTCGACACAAATGAATTATTGTACCATTTTATTGTTATCTTTTTTTTTTTTTACACCTCAATAAAAAATGTTTTAAAAATTGGGAGTTACTAGGACGTCCCCCAATATGAAAGGGTGAATGCGGTATTATGGTGAAAGAAGATACTAGCTGGGAGAAACTTTTGACTTTGTTTTATAGCGACTTCTTAATAGGATGCTATAAAAAAGGTATAATCAAGGACCAAGGTCTGAGGCTAAGAAATTTATCCTAACACATCAATGACAACTGGCTGAGAGAGAAAGAGAAAAAGAACGTCTTACCTCTTGCAACAGATGCCGTCGGTTGCGACCTCAGGTATTAGTCCTTGTGGTCCCGTAATAATTCTTTATCAATACAGTAATTGATTGAGAAAAGAAAAAACAAAGGAACTACCAAGACGGTGTCTCAATTGTAAATAAGAGAAGAAAAAAAAAAGAAAAGGAAAAAGAAGAAAAGGAACAACTTCAGACACGGTGTGAACCGATTATAAAGATGGGGGTAAAAAATCACATACAAGCTAGTCAACCCATACAATTTTATAGAAGGTCTAGGGTCACATGATTTATCCATTAGTATAAAAAACAATCACAAAGGGAAAGACGCTTTCGCATCCATCTCTCAAAACCCGAGGTCATTGAAGGTAGGAAAGATTTTCTTATACACTCCCGTCTCAAGAGAAAAAATAAATAAATAAATAAAATAAATGAATAAATAAATAGTAAACAGTGAAGTTGTCTGAGTACATTTTAATGCAAATAACTTAATTTTGGGTCCAAACACTCAAAATTCTAAATTTAGATTCCCGGGACATGGATCCAACTTGATAAATTGAACAAATCCAAGAAAAAATAAGTTTTAAGGGGTCAAAGCAAACCCCCCCCCCCAAAAAAAAAACTGAACCTTCAGCCAATCCCCGGTCCAAACATTCCAAACCAACATAAAGTGTATTCAGACATAGGGCAAGCTTCGTAATCGGTTTTTGTCAAAATTTGACTGCCAAGCCGGCTGAACTGCTAGTAAATAAATAAAAATAAAGGATAAAGAGAAAAGGAAGAAAAAAAATGGGAGAGGTAAATAAATAATTACCTATTTTCTGAGATTGGATTGTTAGTGAATTGAATGTAGGCAATTCCAACAGTACCAATTCTCACCCTCTGGGGGAACTTGCTGATGTACCATTGATTGCATTCATCACAGCATATCATTGGACTACCATTATCCGGTAGAACACATCCTGGGCAAATACATGCATGTTCAGCATCATTTAATAAATTATCCACCATCATATCATGGGATAATGAAGGATCCTGGTTGAGGCAACTTCCACACCGCCAACTCTCCTCTTCTGGTGGAGGTCGATATAGACCAACACAGGAAAAATGGTACCAGTCATCACAGCAGGCACAACATATCATGGCACTGCCATTGTCTGGTTCACCACAATCAGGGCAAATCCAACCAAGCTCTGTGCCCTCTTCAATAGGGTCTTCAAGTACAGATGTACAGCCATTCAGATTGTCATCAGCATTCCCCATCAAGGAATCAAGTCCATCAATGGGTTCTTGAATAGACGACTCCAAGGGATAGAGGTGCTTCAGGGAATGAACTTGCAAGGAGCCATCTCCTCGTTTTATCTGAGCAGATCTCACCAATCCGTCATCTCCTGTAAATAGACGTGTGACCCTACCCAATGCCCAAAATGGTCGAGGTTTGTTAGGGAGTTTGATTGTGACTACATCTCCCACACAAACAACTAGTGAAGTCCCTCCTTGTTGTCTTTGGGCATGCTCTCTTATACTAAGCAGATAATCTTCGTACCAAATTTTCTTAAATCTTTTTAATGCATCATTCCTGCAATTTAAGGACTCTAAGAGTTGTTTCCGAGAGGGAGGTTCTAGTTGATAAATACCCTCCCCATCCATTCTCAAAATGAAACGAGGGTTTACTACAGAGCGTAAAAAGTGATTTGGACTTATTATTTCCAAACTTGAGTCAGATGAACTTCTGTAAGTCAAGGGACGGTCATTTATGGCATTTTGTACATCAGAAATAATTGTCAGGAGATCGAAATAATCATGACTAGCTCGTCCAATTAATTTATACAAGCAAGACTTGATGGTTTTAATCAGTCTTTCCCATACACCTCCATACCAAGGAGAGTGTACAGGGATCTTAACATGCTTGATTTGGCATGTCCCCAATTTCTCCCTGAATTCACTGGAAGCAATCACCTCATGAATCATGTCACATCCAGCCACAAATGACTTAGCATTGTCACTATAAATATGCGAAGGAATCCCATAAATATTTGAAAATCGAATCAAGGCCGTTAGGAATGAGTGAACAGACATATCCTCAATCAGTTCTAGATGAACTGACCGTACCTCCAAACAAGTAAAGACCAGGATATACATCTTCACCCTCTCCTCACCTCTCAGAACTCACAGATGACCCGTATAGTCTACTCCTGTGTGCAAAAATGGTCTTATCATATTCACCCGATGTTTAGGTAAATCAGTCATTTTGGGGTAGGCAAATGGAATAGTTAAATTTCTGGCACAAGGAGCATCCTGATAAAATTCTCTTTACCGCCTGCCTACCCTGGGGTATCCAGTACCCAGATAACCTGACCTTATTCAAGGTAGCAGGAACACCCAGATGCTTACACTGGTGGTGACAGTCCAATATTATGAGATTAGTAAGATGGTGATCCTTAGCAATAAGCAAGGGATTAACTATCTCGTATTCATATACAGAGACCTTCCCAATTCTTCCCTTGGATCGAATTAATCCTTCCTTATCCAAAAAAAGGTTTAGACTTCCCACTCTCGGTGGTATTGACCTACCTGAAGGATTTTGTAAGTATTCTAGTTCCTCTCAGAAGGATTGTCTCTGCATCACTTTAATCAAGTGTGTCCGAGCCATCTTACCAAAGTAGGAGTCTCTTTTCCTCAACCTATTAATAAACTTGAACACACATGTGGTGACATTTAATAGTTTAGACAATGAAGAATATCTATCATATTGCACAACTGGCTCCTCCTGGCTGTGCGAAACAGCACAAACCATCGAAGATACAATCTTTTTGCTTTCTGGGCTCAAACAATTCAAAGGATTTTCAGGCCAAGAAATCGGTTGGTCTTTTAGCCAAGACGGTCCAGAAACCCAATATTCCAAATTGGCCCTCAGTTTAGAGGTAGGAATACCCCTGGTGATAAGGTCAGTGGGATTCTGTGCAGTTGGCACATATTTAAACTGAATGGCCACACCAAATTTAGACATCAATTCAGCCTCCCATTGACTAATGTCCTTCAATCTATTCATGGCAAAAACATTCTTGCTATTAGTTCGCCTTGTGACCAACCAGGATAATACTATTTGTGAATCAACTGCAAGAAATACCTTTTTGAAACTTACATTAGAATAGGCCTTCAACAAAGTCGGGAGGCACTTGATGGCCAAGAAGGCCGATAAAAGCTCCAGAGTTGGTAAACTCTTCGATTTAAGAGGCGCCACCTTTGCCTTGGAAAAAAACAGATGAAACCTCCCCCTGGACTGCATATGCTGCAAATCCATATGCCCTTTTGGATGCATCACAAAACAGAAATAATTCAGCTTCCCTTCCTTCGTCAAGGGTTTTTCTAGGGAAGGTAACAGAACCAAGTTCTGACAATTCATGAGCGATGACTGCCCATTTGGATTGAAGTTCACTTGGCACAATTTCATCCCACTCAAAACCTAATTTCCACAACTCACTAACAAGAGTACGTGCCTGTATAGATACCGGCAAACATAATGAGAGTGGATCGAATATCCTTGATGCTTCAGACAGTATATGCCTTTTAGTTGCTGCCTCAGGGTTATTTTTTTTTTTTTTTATTTATTTTTATTTTTTTTACACAGTGATCACCACTTATCAAGGCCCGGAAGCCACTCAGGGATAAGGGTTATTGCAAGTACATTACGTTAGTGAGGAGATTTGCTGAAATGTTTACTTAAGGGGGCGGTTCATTAGGAATTTGTTAACATTGGACTTGAAGACATCCAAGTTGTAGTCCGGAGGGAAGCAGGCAGACGGAACAGAGTTCCACAGGCGTGCAGTTCTAAGAAAGAAGCTTTGTTCATGGAATCTGCGTTTTGATTTAGGCACAGATATAGAGTGGGGGAAATTTGTCACAGTGGATTCAGCTAGACGGGTGTTTTTCGTGAAAGATTGGCGAGGGGGGGACCAGAGATTGGAGTTCAGACGAGCATCTGCCATGGAAATAACGATAAAACAGGGACAGGCTCGCAACGTCTCTTCTGTGGGAGAGAGGTTGCAGGGTAGAGAAAAGGGCATCCCCCACTAAGCCACGAAGTCTATTTTGTACTCTGTCAAGGCAGGATAGGCTGTTTTTAGCAGCTCCTGCCCAGATATGGCAACAGTATTCCATCCTTGGACGTACTTGGCTTTTATATAGATAGAGAATTGCATCCGTAGTGAGATATCTTCTGGAGCGGTAGAAGGATCCCACCATCTTTCCAGCGACCTTGGCAACAGACTTGATGTACGTGTTCCATTTCAGATCAGGAGTAAAGGTCAAACCTAGAAGCTTGTCAAAACATGGGGCCTCACCCAGACGAGAGCCATCCATCACAATTGATGCCAGATGGGGATCAGAGCGTTGATGATGTAAGGATAGCAGTTTTGTTTTGGATGCATTAAAGGTAACCAGCCACGTCTTCCCCCACTGAACCACGCGCTCGAGATCAGAGGAGAGAGAATCAGAGAGAACTTTGTCATTTACAGCCTTTGATGTGTTGCCGTAGATGGTCATGTCATCAGCATAGATGTCAACGAATGATTTAAGTATGTGTTTAGGGAGGTCATTGATGTAGATCAGGAAGAGAGTTGGGCCCAGGATTGACCCCTGAGGGACTCCAGCATTTATATTGCAGGCCTCCGATTTTTGTCCATCTACCACTACTCTTATGAGCCTATCGGAGAGAAATGATTTAATGATTGAGAAAACATTTCCAGTTATACCGTAGCTGGAAATCTTGTGAAGTAGACCCTTATGCCATACCTTGTCGAAGGCCTTTGATATGTCGAGAGCAATTGCCCTAGAAAAGAAGCTTTTGTCAAGAGATTCACTAATCCTGTGGGATATAACCGTCAGCACATCTGCGGTAGATCTTGCAGAGCGGAAACCATATTGTGTGTCACTAAGAAGGTTATTCCTGCTGAGGTGGTTGACTATTTCTCTATTTAATATGGATTCCAGCAACTTACTCATAACACACAGGAGACTTATTGGTCTGTATTGAGAGGGAGATGACTTATCACCTGAATTCTTAAATACAGGGCAAACTGATGAGGTCTTCCAGGGAGTCGGAAAGCACTTCTCCTTAAGGCAGCGCTTAAATAGTTTCGTAAGTATGGGAGCAAGTTCTGGTTGAAGCTTTTTTAACACTATAATTGGGATGCCATCAGGGCCAGTTGCTTTACTGGAATCTACAATTATAGGAAGCAATATTGATGGTATCAGTAAGAGGATCGTAACGATAACCTAATACCTTCTCCCAAGGACAGCTGTGACTCACAAGAGTACCATCTCTCCTCATTAAATCGTGTAATTCTGTATAATTAGAATTGCAAGATTGGAGTATGAATCCTCCTTCTTGCAATCTTTCTACTGCTCGTGTATACAAGCCCGTTAACTCATCCAAGGAATTGCTTGTTTTAATCAGATTATCTACATAAAAATTAGACTGTAACATCCCAGTGCAATCATCCAAAGGATAACGCCCAGCATGAAATTTTAGTATGCAATTCAAGATGAATGGGCTTGCACTAAACCCAAATAAAATTGTTGTGTAACGATAACACATTAGCTTATTATTTTTTCGCAGAAAGAAACAAAATTTACTCTTATCAGATTCACTAGCTAATCGAATCATCAAGAATGCCTTCTTGATGTCTGCTAAAAATACATACCTATTTGTTCGGAAAAGCAGAGTTAAATCAAGCATGTCCCCTGTTAAGTTGATCCCAGGATAAGCAGCATCATTTAGAGAGACAGAGTTCTTAGTTTTAAAAGAACAGTTAAAAACTGGTCGAATTTTAGTTGTAGTTGTATGCTCGTCTTTGAACACGGGTCTATGTGGAACCCACACATAATGCTTGTATTCCTGAGGGGAGCATTCTAGGGGTTCAATTATCCCTTCTCTTTCTTGGTCTTCAAAAACCTTAATATACTCCTCATATAAGTCCTTCTTCTTTAAATTGAATACTACTCTGTCCAGCACCTTAAGTGCTATATGATGGTTAGATTGAACCTGAGATAACTTGTCCTTATGCCAAGGCAATTTAACCAAATAATGACCATCTTTATAAACTATGTTTTGCATGAATTCTTCCATCTTTTGATTGTCATAGTCAGAAACCGATTCTATGTCAGGCAGTCCCAAGGATTCTAGACTAAACATCCATTCCAAGCCCCGATCCACAGTGCTTCCTTCAAAAATGTCGGCAAATGGATCCACATAGGTCGGAACAGGATTCACAATACTATTAACCAAAGAATCGTTACAATAGTACTGCCTGTCAATTTCATAGCTCAAGGCTCCCGGAGTTATAGCAATCTTACTGATTTGGTTCTCATGCAAAAAATGTTTTGTATTTCCTATGGGGATAATGCCAGCGGATGTCTGCCAAGCCGCACCATTCATGCATCGTGTTATCTTCATGGGACGCATATATTGAATCAAATCAATTCCCATGAGACCCCACAATTGTACACTGCCACTCTCTATCTCTGCAGCAAAGGTATAATTCAGTTTTCCCAAACCAGAGGAAGGTCTGGTACTTTGTGAGACAGATTCAATTCGCAATCAATTAGAATAGGTAGTTGGGGGGTTACTCCCGGCAAGACCTCTACAACTGCTGTTAACTGCTTGAAAACGCAGCGTTTTCTCCCCACAAAGGTCACAACGTCCATGGCCACCTCCTCTCATGAGTCTGGATCGCACTTCAGGTGCTGAAGGACCCTTTCAGAGAAATATGACCTCTGACTGGCCGAGTCAATAAGGCAATTCAGAGAAACTGAGGAGGCTCCCCTTTTAATTGTGATGTTGACCATTGGCAGTAGGTTTTGAATGTCCCCAAGTTTTGTACTTATGCTAGTATTTATTTCTGTTTCCTCTAGTACAAATTGAGGACACATAGAAGCATAATGCCTCCGAGATTTACAATACCTGCAAGGGAATCTAAATCCCTTGACTCCTGGACAGGCTTTCTGATCATGGCTGGCAACTGTGCAGAATTCGCACAATCCAAGTTGCCTACAGCGTTGCAGGCGCTCATTGTATGAGGGATAGGTAGTACATTGAGAACTAGTGTGTCCATTTCTTGCACAAAAATTGCAATAAGGAATCTTGTCTTCCAAGTCTAGGTCTGCGTGAAAACTTTGTAATGCAGAATTTTTAGGTGGGCTTCTCGTCCAAACAGCATTTGACCTTGGCTTAAACCGTGGAATCAGTTCTGTCTTAGGAGTTGAAATAGGTTTAATCCGGAGTAATGCTTTAATAACTTTGTGACTATACTGCAGTATGTAGTTCAAGCCAGGATATGGTGTGCTAGAGCCTCTAATGAGCTCTGCCTTTATCTCATCAGGGATCTTATCAAATAGGATATGAGCCACCAGACATCCACTTCCGGAGTCCTCAACTAAAAAATCATAACCATAGTCTGAATCTAACTCACCAAGTTCATACTGAACCTGGGAAAGATATTCCTTTAGTTGTTCATAAGACTTGTCCACCTTAGGTGTAGACTGCACTATTCTTTTAAAAATTTCTTCCTTAATGGCTTCTCTGTCCCAGTATTCCTCCTTTAAAATATTTATGGCCACATCATAATTATGGTCATTTTCTGACAGGTGATGGATCAGATGAAATGGCCGACCTATCACATATGCCTTAAGGCATATGAGTTTTTCTTTCTTTGAGCTCACTCCAGATGTGCAAAACTCAAAACGGGTTAGGAAATCCCGCAGGGCAAATTTATTGGTTTTATCAACGCCAGTAAATGTTGGACATGTTATTTTAGGCTTCGCTAATTCAATGCCAGATTGAGCTGGGGAAGGTAGAGTGGGAGGAGTTGAGGTTAGTAAAGGGGAATGGATCTCTGGAACCGGTAAGGAAGCATCTAACTGCGACAATAATTTATTCACCCTGGTTTTGTAAGTGAAACTGTCTATCAAACAGCTCCTTATCTCAATCGATGGTGTCTCCTTCATTATTTTCTTGTCAATATGCAATAACTCTTGGAGCCACTGGAGAATGTCTCGTTTATGAAGTTCTAATACATCTCTCTCAAGAGGTTCAAGTCCACTAAGATTTTCTAGTGTTAAGTCTATTATCGTACGAGTGACTCTCTGATCTTCCAATAAGGATGACCGTGATGATTGTTCAACTTGTAAGGAATTCATTCTAATATAAAAAACAGTACCTGTTGCAATGTATAGCGACTTCTTAATAGGATGCTATAAAAAAGGTATAATCAAGGACCAAGGTCTGAGGCTAAGAAATTTATCCTAACACATCAATGACAACTGGCTGAGAGAGAAAGAGAAAAAGAACGTCTTACCTCTTGCAACAGATGCCGTCGGTTGCGACCTCAGGTATTAGTCCTTGTGGTCCCGTAATAATTCTTTATCAATACAATAATTGATTGAGAAAAGAAAAAACAAAGGAACTACCAAGACGGTGTCCCAATTGTAAATAAAAGAAGAAAAAAAAAAAAGGAAAAAGAAGAAAAGGAACAACTTCAGACACGGTGTGAACCGATTATAAAGATGGGGGTAAAAAATCACATACAAGCTAGTCAACCCATACAATTTTATAGAAGGTCTAGGGTCACATGATTTATCCATTAGTATAAAAAACAATCACAAAGGGAAAGACGCTTTCGCATCCATCTCTCAAAACCCGAGGTCATTGAAGGTAGGAAAGATTTTCTTATAGTTTAGTTCTGGAGTGACAAGGATGACCAACGACCCCCCAAAATCCCCCCTTTTGAGTTGGCCATGTGCCTAAGTTTTTTGTTCATCGTTGATTTTGACTGTATTTTTTAACATGAATAAAAGATTTAATATCTCAAAGTGTAGTATCTGTTCTTCAGATGCTGCACTTCTATTTCTTCTCTTTCGGTGGAGGAGAAATCCTTCACGACTGAGACAATTTTTATTTTTGTACCTTTTCTCCACGTTAAAAAACGACCCTGGTGTCTAACTCTGTCCCGTGGGGAGGCATAGTAAATAGGTACTATCACTCTTCCATTTTCACCGCTCCGCTCCGCGCGCTTTATACAATTTCACAGGCGAACATTACCTATTGCCTCTCTTAACGTGTTTTACCATATGAACAGTTCAACAAAAAAAGACATTCTCCTTTTTTTATACGAACACTTAAAAAGGACTTCTGAACTTTAAAGAGAATTATATTTTATTTGTTAATGGTTGGTTTCTGTGAATAAACCTCCGTTTGTTTTGCATGTAAGTCTTTTTATTTTTATTTATTTGTGGAGGAAGTTAGTTCCTAAAAAGGCCTGACGACCCCCACAGCGTAAGTAGATAAATAGAATAAAAATGTTTTGGTTTTTCTTTCCGCGCACCACATAACAATTCGTTGTTCATACACGTATGTAAAGTCAAAACGAATACACATATGCCCCTAACTTCCGGTTACGTGTTAGAGGGAGCGTTAATTACTTTCAGTGTCATACGTAGGTCATCCGCCATGTTTTTTTTAAGCCCATGTTTATTCAGCTTGAAAAACAGTGTTTAGTAAACACTGTTTACCGATGTAAAGTTAAAAATGGTGCCCGACTCTCTCTTTGACACGGTAAGTTTGGATTGTTACAATGTTACATATATATTGAATTAAGTATCCAGATACATGGCTTCATCAACATGGGACCGTTTCATATCGCCAACCTCCGCCCCCCCACCCCCGAAGCTTATTGGAAAATTTTTTCATTAACATATTTTTAATGAACATGCTCCAAAAATGTTTCAAAATTATCTAGTATTTTTTCACTTTTCGTGTTATCGACACGAGACCATTTCATTTCTCTTACTGATTCCGATATATATTTTAGTGTTTATCACCACCACAAGTGCTAATCTTCCTGTTAATAACCTATAACTATAATCTCCGAGCCGATGCGTATTTCACTATGGGGGCCTCTGCCTCATTCGTGTACGTACGCCGAATTGACAATTTTATTTTAAGAAAGATGACGAAACATTTTAATAAGATAACGAACTAGTAATTCGTTCTGTAACGGAAATACATTATTTCTGGTAATAATAAAAATAACGTTCATTTCGTTTTCATTTTGATTTTTAAGTTTTATGTGCGGACGGTTTTTTTAACGGTGATTTGGCCAGGGTAATCAGACATCGATGTATGCCAAATGGAGATTTTTTTTTTTTGCCTAATGTTTAAATGACCTTTATAAATATGAAAGAAAAAATTTGGTGCTAGTGCATCACAAACTTTTTTGTTTATCGGTTATTTTTAATATTAATAAGATTAGCTCCGCCTCGCTGTCATGCAGAAGTGCCCATTATCTTGTAATTTCATTGTATCGTTCGCCCCCCCCCCAACCCCCGTTTCTGCGCGCTGCAGTCTGCATAAACGAATATAGCCGTGTCGACGTGGCGGCTATATTTGTTTATGCAGACTGCAGGCGGCGCCACGTTATATTGCAACATGAAACGTGCGGAAAAGTATATTTATTTCCTACTTACCTGGATGAATTTAGTGTGTTTTAATTTATTTTAAAGCTCTTATTCCGTTTGAAAAACAAGTGCCGAGTTTGTAAGTTAAACTGACAATATGGCCAAGAACGCGAAGTCGGGTTTGTATTACTGTACACATAGATTCGAAAAAGTTGTCAAAAAAACAAATATATAACAAAAAAGTTATCAAAGGCAAGATAAGTTACTTTTCTACCAAACTTGATATATTTTTCGTGTTTTTATTCAATGTAACATGTTTATTCAGCTCGAAAACCATAGTGTTTACCGATGTATTGGAAAATTCAAGATGGCGTCTGATTCTCTCTTTAACACGGTTAGTTTGGGAAAAGGTGTTATAAATACAAAACTATACAAAATACTATTAAAAACCCGCCGAATATGTCAACCTATGTCACGGTAACATATATTGAGCAAGTTTTTAACAGTATTTTATCCGGTTTTTTATTTATAACACATTTTCCCAAACTTACCGTGTTAAAGAGAGAATCAGACGCCATCTTGAATTTTCCAATACATCGGTAAACACTGTATGTTTTTAGAGTTGAATAAACATGTTGCATTAAATAAAATCGTCGAGCATAAGTTCTACGAAAGCCCAAAATGTCAGGAAGTGAATTTTATTTTAAAATTTATAGAGGAATTGGAATATTATTATACCCCTATTTCTTTTATTTTTGGAGATTATAAAAAGTAGTCATTAATTTGTAATAAGAGGAAGTGCTTATTTAATTAGAATATTTACTTGTGTAACGATAATTGTATGTACATAAAAAAAAAAACATGAACTTAATTGGATGAAGATATAAAATGGTCATATACAATGATGATCACATGAAAGGAAGCGAAAGGATCACCCGATTCGGAAAGGAAAATCATGCGATCCAAAAGGACCAATAAGATGGGAGGAAAAATAAAAATATTGGCGCCGAAATTCAACAACCAAAAATCGGAAAAATTTGGAGGGCAAGTGCGGAAACATTTCCAAAGATGACGGACGGCAATATATATATAACTATAGAATACAGCGCGACTCCGTTGATGGAATATCAACGATAAAAGATTTTTAAAAAAAAACGTTTATCTCAAATTAACGTTAAAAGAAAAAAAAAAACAGGGTCCTCTGCGAAGGTGAGTCGGAATTTCTGTTATTGATATAAACTGTTATCCCTGCCGGCTGTCGCCATAAAATAAAATAAAAATGTTATTCCGGCACTACACATTAAAAAAAAAAAGGAAAAGAAAAGGGGGCAGAAATGGCAAATAAATAGATACATACAATAAACAAGGGGAGAGAAAATATATATCTATTGGATTTACTTCCCTTTGGACATATTCTGTGAGACTAACCCATTCGGGCATCTAAGGGTTGATACATGTGTGAAAAAAAAAGGCGGGGGAACAAAACAGGAATGATGCTTGGCGTGACCTTCCATTAACTCTCTCCTAATTACCTAGAGAACACCAAGTAGAAATCTAGGGGGGAGGTCGTCGCATTTGATATTCTCAAACATGTTGTAATGATGAATTAATTCCTTTTCCATGGCAAGTGCTCGTCTGAGCGCCAATCTCTGGTCCCTCCTTTCCAATCTTTCATGAAAAACACTACTGTCATTAATTTTCCCCATTCTTTATCTGTGCCTAAATCCAAACGTAGATTCCATGAGAAGAGCTTCTTTCATAGAAGTGCACGACTGGAACTTTCTTCCGTTTGCCTGTTTCCACCTGACTACAACTTGAATTTCTTAAAGTCCAACATAAACAAATTCCTGACAACCCGCTCTCTTAAATAAGACACCCTATCAAATATCCAATACTAATGATTACTACGATACTATCTCATTGATTACTGTACACGCAATAACCCTTATCCCCGAGTGGCTTCCGGGCCTTGATAAGTGGTGACCTCCATGTAAAAAAAAATAAAGTGAAAGTGCATTTTAAGTAAAAAAAAAAAATTTTTTTTTTAAATCAATTACAATCACTGAGTACACTGAATTCATTGAAAAAAGTAAGCAAAAACAATTAAAGAATATGATGGGTAGAATGCAAATCTGGTTTTTTTTTGGGGGGGGTACAATTTTGCTCGTCCGTATTTGTCTAAATTAATCAAATAGCATTTTTCATTTTTCTTGCGCTAATGTTTACACCATTATGCGTACAAGAAAAATATATTTCATTTGAAATTTTTATGAGAATTGTTATTGAAATTACATAAAATATTTTCAAATTATATTATTTTCTGGTGAGAATATTGAATAATTCAATAATATCGATAGTCTGAGAAATTAATTTTTTCATAATGTTCCTAAAATATTAAAAAAAAATTTTTTAAAAGCAAACAGAAATTCACGCTCCTTTTTTAATAAAAACTGTAATTTTACCAAAGGTGTTTTTTGTTTACAAAAAATGCATTTTCACTAAAATTTAAAACTCAAAAAAATGAGTTCATTATATTCTGTGATTGTTGATTTAATAAATACTGAAAATTTCATTAAAATAGCAATACATATGGCCATTAAAATGTTTTGGATTAGGCACCGCCAAAACTGGGGGGGGGGGGGGCAAGTCAGTACTTTTTGACGGACCGTCTTTTTAAAAATCTACCAAAAATCAGGTAATTATCCGATCAATACGAAATTTTCAGCGATTATTAGGAGAAAAATAAACTTTATAACAGTGTACTTATTTTTCATAAACGATATTTATATATATATTTTTTTTTTGCTTACAAAACCCCCCCGTTGTTTTGAAGTGGGAACAAATATGCTTAAAATAATAATCTGAAACTGAACACAAGATATTGTGTTGTTGTAAGGGACAGAATTATAGATTAAAAAAAAAAAAAAAAAAAATTGTTTGCATACCTTATTTTGACGTCTGAATATCAGAACTTCGATTGTGTTTAATTATCCCGCTTTTGAGTTTTGAAGTGTGAAATTCGGTGAATATGTTAAGTAAAATAATTAATTTAAGTTAAGCAAAACAAAAAAAAAATTTTTTTAATATTTATACGAAAAAAGCCATTTTAAAATTTTTGATAAATAAATTAACAATTTTTTTTTAGCGAGCCGAATAATGCATGACCATTATTAAACAGGGCATGCTTTGAATAATCGATACAAAAAAAAAAAATTTGATAAATATTGTGCCCTTTGTGTTAAAAATAGCATCATTTTTTTCAATCCCGTTTGAAAATGTTTGCCGCCTTTCGACTACGGTGGACCAAACGCGCTGAAATAATTTTTTTTTATTCTGCTTAAAATTGCCCCCCCCCCCCCCCATTTTGGGGAGCCTGGCCCCCACACACATACACACATTAAAAACCAAACTCATACAAATGGTCACCCATCTGGTACTGGCCAGCCTCAGCTTTATAATACATTGAAATTTTCGTCACTGAAAAATAAGTTTTTTTGGCCTGTTTGGTCTTCCATAGTTTTCTTATCAAACGCAAACATAAACAGTGTCGATCTAGACTCTAGCTCGACGCGAAATATCTGGTTAGCTATATGAATAAGTGGAATTATTTGAAATTCAGGTACTTATATTATAATATTTTTGCATATTCTCTGAGAAAATCATCCTAAATCTTAAACAATAAATAAATAATTTCAAAAACCTTTTTTTTTAAATATTTATGTACGTTTTTTGTGCAAGACAAAAAATGTCAATTGTTAACTTTTTGGGAAAATTTAACATTTAAAATTTAATTAAAAATAGTAGAAAAAGTTTTACATTATTCTGTTTTCTATATGATAAAATTCAGGGTTTTATCTTTCTGGGAAAAAAAAGTTACTCAGAAATAATGGATTTTAATAAATGTAATTTCGTTTTAAAAAACAACTTGATTTTGCGGCCATTTTTGGCAGTACCTACTTTGGATAATCACAGATTTCAAGGGGTTTCTGCTAAAATAGTCATATTTTAAAAACCAAAGCACTTTAAGTCTTCAAAATACCACCGTTTTGTTCAGAAATGAATATACTTTCAAATGAATTAGTAAATAACTTGCATTATATATTTATAGTTTTTTAAGCAAATAATGTGATAAAATGTGAACATCATAAAACGCCATTTTCAGTAAGATTTTGTAACGATCTCTCCCCCCCCCCCCCGGATTTCTAAACATTCGTACAGTGTTTCTGTTAAGAATTTTTTAATGAAATTTGGAAATTAGCCTAAAGATGTCATTTTTAATAATTTCAAGTGTCCGAAATTTGACCACTTCTTTTTTTTTTTTTTTTTTTTTTTTTTGTGTTAAAAAAAAAGATTTCAAAATGATGAGTATTGAAAATTGTGAAAAGTTTCTTGAGACACTCACTATTAAATAAAACAATCTCTTGGACAGTATTTTCTCTAGTGGTATGTAGCAATTTAAAAACATATCCGAAAAAATCGTTAGGAATTTGAATAAAGACTTCTGTAGTATTAGTGATAGCAGCAGCGATAACATGGCATAAACAGACGTTTTGTTTGTTTTTTTTATTCCAAATCGATTTTTTAAATTGAAAATCTGGTTATAAAAAAAATTTCTTACATGTTTAGTTAGAGCTATTTTGTTATCAACCATACAAATACTTTTTAAAAATTGGGTAGTAGTAAATTTTAAAATATTTTAACAAAAATGTGAAATGATTGTTTTGGTTCACGTGTACAAACAGTAACACTTCTAATTTTCGTCCCCTAAAAAATGTTTTCAGTGAATTATCGAATGGAAACTAATCTACCCGATTTAAAAATGAAAAAAAAAAATCAATATTTAAATATTTGTAGGTGGTGTTCAGTTAGAAAATAAAAACAGTAGAAAAAGACATGAAATGGAATTAAAAATCAAAATAACATTAATTCAAAATTTTTTAACAATTTGCCAGCTTTAGCAAAAACTTGTTTCTTTTTTTATATTTAAATAGAATTTAAATACTTGATATTTTTCCAAGCATCATGTTTTCTGTTAGAGGGACGTCACTTTTTTAAATAATTTATTTTTGTCTGTTATAATTCTTGTAAAGTTTCACAATGGGTATCAAACACCCTCTTAAAAAAAAACAAAAAAAAAACCTCGCTTAATTCTGTCTAATGCTAGGTATGAGTGGCAAGCCTCCTAAAACCTTTAGCCTTAACAATAACGCTAAGTACAAGTGGCAGAGCTCCCCACTAAACAAACTTCCTCTGTGAGCTCATATAAACATAAAAAAAAAACATAAAAAACGTTTAAAGAAAAGTGCACATGATTAATCTCCCATAAAAAAAATTGGTCAACTGTCCTAAAACGCTAGAATCGTCTTGAAATGGTGAATTATTTTACATTTATGTGAAACCAACCCCCACTCTAAATTCTAAAATTTTGTTTCTATTAAGTCTTCAGGATGTTCACGCATAATTTTCCTTAGTGCTATCATTGACCCAAAGTCAGTGGCGACCTCCGCACCTTCTCATAATTGCAAAGACCCTCTTAAAACCATGCATAGTTGCCTTTTAGAAAATAAACAAAACACTCAGGATTTATCTATCATAGGAAAAAGCAGGGGGGGGTAACTGTCTTAAAACGCACGAATGATTCAAAATGGGAAATCATTTTACATTAAATTCTAAAATGATTTTTGTTTATCTTTTAAAGATTTTCAAGTTGTTCACATGCAATCTATATATCTATAAAAGTGAACATGTCTGTGTACATTTTCCTTCGCAATAATTCTGTCAATTTTCAGTCTACAGACTCGAAATTTGATATACAGGGTACTGAGATTTGGGAAAATCTGTGATCGGTTTTCGGCCAGAAATTTGGCTGTTAAGGGGTCAAAATTCAACGATTTGACCTTTGAGAACTCTACCAAACTCCTCCGAAAATTTGGGGTCGAAACGCTTGAAATTTTAGATATAGGTTCCTTGGATATGGATTTAACTTCTTGAACCCAAAACAATAAATGTTACGGGGTCATAATAAGGATCAAAGTTAAAAAAAAAAAATTGACTTTTTTTTTTTTTTGCTCAGCATACACCTCCAAATACCTGGGATACGCCGGGCACCCATGCTAGTTGTCTATAAAGGCAGAATCACATATTTTGGAGAGGTGGTCAGATGGGGAGGGGTAGCAGATGGTATTAATCTACAATAATATCAAAGAAATATTGCAATATATTCATTTTTAACCGATCCTAGATTTCGATTTCAGTTTTTGGCACATGAAATGCATTACAACTAAACTTTGAGTTCTCTAACTTTTCTTTTAATGAATACATGGCATTTTTAAGCAATCGCAGCATATTTCTGTGCATTTACTGCAGATTATTTGGAAACCATTCATTTCTGGAGATTTTCAGTAGCATATTCCTTTGAAATGGAAAACCCTGTTTTTAATTTGAAGGAGGGGCACCTGAGCATTCTGTGTTAACAATTTAATAAGAGTTCCGTCAACGTAAGGAATATTTATAAACATATTTTAATGTTTTCCGTTATTTTGTGCTTGAGGAATATTCGATTATGGCATGTGTAGTTTATATAAAAATTCATTTAAGTAGTTATCGCTTCAAATTTCGTTTTAATTTTGGTTCGCTAAAATTATTTCAAGTAAAGAGCATTAAACTATTTCAAAACAAAAAAAAACATGAACTGAACTTTTATTGACTATGGTAACATTTATTTCTTGTATATTTTTTCGGATAGTCATTTGTTGGCTTTTCTGCTAAACACTCTTACTAAATAATATCGACGAAATATCGAAGAACAAAAACAGTTTTGAAAAATAATGAAGCTTTACTTTAGTAAAATAATCCGAAACAGCAAAATGGGATATTAAAAAAAGTAAACACGTAATTACTTTAGTTTTTTAAAGCAGAGAATCGATATGAATAAGAGGAAAATGGCGCCCTTTTCAAGCAGAACAGCTTTGTTTCAGTTTTACAGTATTGAACGGTGTGGTATTGCACCGTCGGATTCAGGGTTGTACTATTGTAATGTAAAGAACATGCAGAAAGGGTTTTAATCAACTGAATTCCTTCTAGTACACTGACAAAAAAAAGCTTAAACAATATAAATAAAAATAAAAAGGTTATGTAAATGTTTTTAAAGAAACGTAATCATGTGAGCAAGATTTCTTTCCTGTTGACACGATAGCAAGTAACGTTCTTATTTTTTCTTATCTATTTTCGAAAGTGCCACGTGCAAGTGGAGAAGGAAAAAAAGTTATGAAAAATTTGTGTTGAGAATTGTCTAAAGTTCCGACTTTTTTTTTTTTTCTTTCACTTTAATAAGAACGTGAATTTATGAGGTGGATTTATTCGGCACAATGATTCAACTCAAAAAAAATAAAAGCTAACGTGAATTAAGATTAAAGTTAAGGTGTTATTGTGGACCCTCATCCCTTTTAAAAAAACCTTATTAAACTTTGTGACATATTTACATTTTATGGAGGTCAGGCGCGAACAAACACCCAATAATTTTATTATACCATATTTCTTTAAACTGAAACATAATTATCAAAGTATACTTACGCAAATAGATATGAAAAGTCTTTGTTAAAGTTTGTGCCATATTTCCATGGAGTACAGGTGCGAACGCAGCCCCCAAAATTTTATACCATCCCTATTTAAGTTGAAACATACTTATCGAAGTATTATGTACATCTGTATCAAAAACCCTTGTAAACGTTTTTTTTTGGTTTTTTGGGGAGTTTTTTTTTTCATTTATTGGGGGACAGGCGTGAATGCAAACCCCACAATTTTTATGAACCACCGTTCTGCCAGATCAAACATACCCATTCCTGATCCTCGATACATCTATCATTATACGTAATCAGTTTTTTAAAATAGTCAACCATATAGGAGCCTATTCGTGATCACACAGACGTTAACTGAAATAAAATATATGAAAAAATTCTCATTTCTAAACTTTCATGTAAAAAAAAATTTCCTGCTTAACATTTTTACTTTAAATATTTTAAAGATAATTAAAGAAATAATTTAAACTTTTTTTTTTCTTTTTTTTTTCAGACAATTTTACTGGTATCTTCAGAATGGCAAATCTACATCTGACAGCCATTATGAATAACATGAAAATAGACGAAAAATGGAAACTGCCTTTGCATAAAAATAGTTTGCATCTTCCTCAAAGTAAGCATCAAATTATGAAACTTGCAAATGATTTTATATTATCTCTTAAACATTTCCTTCACTGGCTACAGAATATGCACTAACATCACTGAATGTCCTCCAAGCCTTACTTGAGCCAAGATATTTGTTTGGTTTATCTTCATGTTTGACAATTCATAAATGCTGTCTGTCCATCTTCAACAGAAAGATACCAGAGTTCAACAGGATACACCTGAAGGTCGGAGGTTACATCAACCAAAATGTGAAAATGACACTAAAGATGAAAAAAGTAGTCCAATGCATCCAAATAATACGAACAACAAAAGACTTATTCAATTAGGTAGAAGAGTAACTTTTGCCTTTGGTAGCATTTATTTGCCTTTCGACAGTCTTCCTTCTCTTGTGCCTTCGATACATATTTTGCATAGCCCTACACTGGAACGCTTAACATGACCAAATCGTAAGACAGCACTTGATGACAGATATTGATGGGATGCCAGTAAGTTTTCACAATTTTGATGTTGATCTGACACAATCGTTTATTATCAGTATGCTACAATCTTTTGCCGGGGAGAGTTACTTGGTTTATCATGTGGAGATGTTTCTGGAACTGTCATGTCTTTTCATGGCAACCAGCTCTCCGAGGGGAATAACGATAAAACGATCGTCACATGGACGATAGAAACATGAAAGATAAACCACTAGGATAATTGCTGGTGGGCCTTGTCGGCATCATAATGGGCAGCATTCTATCGGCGTTGATGGCAGGGACCATTTGCTGAAATTGAACTCTGCATAGAATAAGCAAACAAAGCTTCTTTTTTTTTTTTTTTCCTCTATAAAAATAAAACTATTTTATCTTTTAAGGAGCATTTTACACTTTACCCGACGCATGTCAACAATGACCGGCACAAAACTGCTGTGTCGGTTGCGCACGTTATTCATACTTCAACTGTTAAAACAAAACAATTTAATTCTTTTCTTTCTTCATTGAAAGAGAAATGTTTTAACAGTTTTTGTTTTTCTAATTCTGATATCGGCAGACAAGGCTGACCTTCCACTGTGCACCCAATTACATAAACAATCTCAGATCGTACACATCACCTGTCAAACTGAAGTTGGCAGACCCAAGCTTTTAAAACATCTGCCTCTACCTGTATCTGCGCATCTCCTCACAAGTACAGAACTAGCCTGGCATAAGATTGATTAATGTGGGGAGCTAGGGTTCCCTCAAAAAGGTCTCTCACCCATTGTACCACATCAGTGTGCTTTAGAAAAAGTTCTACTTTCTGGCATGGTTTTACAGACTAGTTGACATATTCAAGTGCGTACAATACTACAGGAGGAACATAACCTTCCTAATAGATGATGTCTAGACAAAAACACTATTCCACTTTATTCTATCTGGTGCTATCAGATTAGGCTGTCTGAAGATATCAGATTCCTGGCTTAATGTACCAAACATTTGTTCTTGCTTTTTTTTTTTCCTTTCTCTTTGCAAAACTAATTACGAGAGCTAATCTCTTACAATTGAAGTCTTTTAACAAAAATTATCGCAGAATAATTTTTGTTTTAGAAATGTGCAATAGTTTGGTTTTATTCAAGAATGCAAGTCCAAACAAAAGAAATTAGCATGAAAAAGTTTATCTCAAGGGGAGGGAGGGGTAACCTTAACCGGTCGTAATATACACTCAAATATATTTTAATTAATGCAGATTTTGTATTTGTTACAGACGATTCTTTATTGATTATATTTTACTTAATATATAGCACTGATTTCATAATCTAATATAAAAATATAAATAAAAAAAATGACTTTAGTGCTCCAGCCACATTCCCTACCATTTGAACTAAGTCGACGGATAAGTTTTAAAATTAAACCAATTTTAACTATTAGTTTTATACATACGCAAACTAATAACAAATATGTCAGCAAATTGAAATGAGCATTTTGCAGTTCAACCTGCTGACATATTTTTGTACGCGTTATTCATCCAACCAAACATTTTATTCTTTATAAACCATTTTTGATGTATGATTACTATTTCGTGTTAATTTCAGTGTTATGTGACCAGTAGTTTAAGAGTTCATCAGTTAAATATTTACACCGACATAGATTGGAGAAACTCAAATTCTTTTAAAAATGATTTTCATTATAAAAAAACCATTTGATTAATTTTACGTGATCTTTTATGCTTTTTTTTTTTTTTTTTTTTTTTTCATGAGTATATACATCAATAATGATCTTTATTTTTTAATGTTTTTATGGACAAACGCCTTCCCTTTTATTCTTCATACATTCAAATTTTATTTTTAAGAAGGTAGTTAATGTTATAAAGTTTTTTTACGCGAGTAAAAAGTGGACTTGGGATTTACTTTCGCTAACCTTGTGATTCTTTTATTTTGTACTTTATCATTGTGTGAACTGTTTTTTGACAAAGAGGGAAGAATTGCTTTTTTCTGGGTTGGAATCTATCCATCTAACGCCTATCATTGGCTAGTTTTTGATCTTGTATTTTTTAGTTTCTTACATCCAGTGGCTTCATGCCTCGTCTGGAGCGATTTCAATTTAAAAAAAAAAAAAAAAAAAAAAAAAAAATTATCATCTTTACTATCAGATATTTTGTCTTTTTATTTCTGTATAATCCTGTAATTAGTGTTTATTTAATAGTACTCAAGAATAAGTATAACTGATTTTTGTTTTTTTTTATCAGAACATTTTGGTTTGATGTCTAGGTAGATTTTTTTTCTTGTGTCTATAGATTAAGTACTAAAACGAACTTGATTAGCCTTAAACTTAATAGAAGGTCAATTTCAATATTAAATCTCCAACTATAGAATTGACAAAGGATAAATTTATTGAACAAATCAAAATTGAAGTTAACTATTAGTCACAAAAATGATTTCTTATTGACTGATAGTCTGTTGCTCTTATGTTTGAGATCCACCCTGGTATTGGTGATCGGACGATTCCAATTTACTTTTTTCCTAGATT
Organism: Euprymna scolopes; assembly: GCF_053919585.1. Classification (NCBI taxonomy): domain Eukaryota; kingdom Metazoa; phylum Mollusca; class Cephalopoda; order Sepiida; family Sepiolidae; genus Euprymna; species Euprymna scolopes. Next base: position 73,804,690 of record NC_136492.1, read on the forward strand.
CAATTACCGGTTCCGTACTAAATTCCAAATTCCAATTTTGATTCTTTATGAATCTCAATTACCCTAAAAACACCTAAAATGTGCAGATATTTTCTCCAACATAAAAATACACTTGTGGGGTTTGATCTATAGATTTTAGTTTTACTGATAGTTTAAAATCAATAAATATATATTATTTTATCATTACTATTAGCAGTGGAAGATTTTGCTTTAAACAAAATCAAATAAAAACAAAAGAATTGTTTTTGGCATCAGAAAATAAAAGAAAAAATGCAAAAATATGACTTATTATATTAGACGGTTTTATTGTCAAGAGAATTCATGATGTTTATTTAATGCTAGCAAGTTTAGCATAAACTTATTAAACTTATAAATATAATTATTTCATGTATCCACATAGAATCTTATAAGTAGATATATTTTATATTATCAGTTTGTTAAAGAAATCCCAAGTAAAAAGTATTCATAGGAATAATCTCTTGATATTTAAAAACCAGATTTTGCAACCGTAAAATTACATTTAGAAACGAAAAACAGCACTAATTACCCATTACTGAGCGCTCAAAGAAAGTGGACAGTTACCAATAGTCAGGTGGAAAATATGACCATACAGTACTTGTAGAAATTTGAGGTTCTAAACTTGAAAGCCCCCTCCCCCAAAAAATCAATGAAACTGTAGAAGCGAAATACACAGAATCTTTACTTTCGGATAACAATACATAATAAAATAATCTAATCAAGACAATACATTCCAAGCATGCACATACTTAGATTTCATCTATTTAGATACACATTTTGTCGACAACTTCAAAAAGGAATGGTGGATCACCCTATACAAAACTGAGCAATAAAACAAAATAGAAGTCAGCCAAATCTCGTCTGGCCATTGGTTGATTAAAACACTTACAGACGGGAATAACAATGAATCTGATGGGTTAGCTAACTAAACTAAATGCAGCGTGTATATATAAATGATCGGGTAAGACAAATATCATGATTTTTAGCCTGATGATTTCCTACAGAAGTGAAACCTGGAAGATTCTGTGTAGCTTAATTGCCATATTTTCATAACTTCTATAAGTGACCTTCTCTGTATGTGCCGAATGATCTCTACCAAACTACTCTTATCAATTTTTGGTCTATAGGCTTGAAACTTTTTAAATATATAAAACTATTCGGACCTGTGAAACAACTTCAATTTATTTATATTACTTTTATTGATTGGACTATTGTTCTAATCTTGAGTGTTATTTTTGAAACGTTTCGGTCGGATTGTCCTTCAGCCGTCTTCAGGCATGTTGGTTGTTTGGAAAAGAAAAGTTACTGGCTCCATAAATATTTTCGTATTCTGTGAATTAGTATCTATTTTATGGCTTTAGTTTAGTTTTGAATTTGTGAAAAAATTGGTTGACAAAGGAGAGGCAACTCTAATTGCCAAAATTTTAAGGGTTTACAATGTTTGTTTTTTTTCTATAATTAGAGGTCCTCAAATGCTATTAAAAATTATTAGGCTTGGTCTGCTGAGTAATTTTAACAAGGAGGCACATATGCTAAAAAACAAAAAAAATTCTAAGCAGACCAAGACTAGATTATAATAGCATTTGGGAGCCTTTAGTTATAGAAGAAAAAACAAGTATTGTACCCCTTTAAAATTTTGGCAATGAAAAGATTATTAGAGTTGCCTCCCCTTTGGCAACCAATTTTTTCACAAATTTGAAACTAAAAACTAAAACCATAAAATAGGTATTCACAGAATATGAAAATATCTAGAGCCAGTAACTTTTTTCCTTTTCTTTTCCAAAGAACCACCAACATGCCTGAAGACGGCCGAAGGACAATCCAACTGAAATGTTGCACAATGTACGAGTAATATAAACAATCAGCCCTCATCTCAAAAATTCAGAACTTTAAATTCAATTTGGTTTTTAGCCAGAAAAGCTTCTAAGGGAGTCAAATTTAAAACTTGTAATCTGGAAATTGTTTAATATGCAATTGTCATATGTAGTCTTATCTCAGATGATAGCGAATACTGCTAGAAAGCTAAATGTTCAGATTTTAGCTGATGGCATCCAAGTCATTTTATTTTTTAACTTTTGAAATCACTACTAAATATTGGGTACAATATAATAATCAATAAAGAATTGATTCTTTAATAAATACAAAATCTGCATAAATTATATTGCGTAGTGATCTTAAAAACTTTAACAAGTCCTGGGACACTCTGTTCTGGCGATGAATGAACTTTTGAGCAGAGAATCCTTAATTTGATTTTTATGGATTTAATTTTCCTTTTTTCTTTTTTTTTTTTTAGTATATCTGAAAGTATTCAAAATCCTTTCTTATTTTTAAATTTGCAAAACAAAAACAAATCTTTGTATCGATAAATTTACAATTTAATTTAAATGAGATTATTAGAATGTGTCGATTGCTAAAAAGAGAGCAAAATATTTGTATAAAAATAGCCTTTTTGAATTATTTTTTTTATTCAGATGTGAAATCTCATATTACTCGCAGTCATAGCAGTTCGAGCCCATGTTCAACCACCCCTAAATGCCAATACAAGTCTCCTAAATCAAACTCTCTTTACTTGGGTACTCCTTTGAGAACTTCAAAATCGACTCCAAGAAAAAGACGAAAGGATCATACGCCCAAAACTCCTAGTGAATCACTTGACAGGTAATAAACTGTTTTCTGCTTTTTATTTGTCCCCTTCCCTTCAGCATGTTGGCTACTTTTCTCCCGAGCCTTCTCCAGATGTCATCTATTAGACTTGCTAACATTTGTAAAATTTGCAAATAGATTTTTTATTCACATTTTTATAGTTTAGCAGCTGTCAGAATACTGGGCCCTCACCCAGCCCCTTTCTCTCACCTGCAACCCGATAACATATCCATGATCAGATAGATCTGCAGTCTGACCAAACCCAGAACACTAGGTCGGGAGATTTGCTGAAAGTACTATGTATGTATGGCATATGTCCTAAGGATTAATGGGGTTTTTTGTACAGTTGTGTGGATCATTACAGAATCATAGATATCTTGAATTACAGGTGTGTTTGGCTGACTATGAAAAATGTGGAGGCAAGTGATTGGACAAGATGCTAGAGTGGAATTTGGAGACTATTAATTTGCTGAATCATTAAGAATGGATGGTGAGCTTGCAAAATAAAATTCACTTCACACCTGGACAAGAAACACCTGCGGCTGCTGCGAAGAAGGTGGACTCTCCCTAATATGCTAAAAAGCTACTTAGGCCTGAAAGTATCCTGTACCTCTATAAAGCCACCATTCGCCCATGTATGGAGTACTGTTGTCACATTTGGGCTGGTGCATTTGCTACTCGTCTCACTCCTGGACAGGGTTCAAGAGTTGTCAACCTGATAGGTCCTGAACTGTTATCTAGGCTTCAGCCTCTGTCCCATCGACGAAATGTTGCATCCTTCTGCCTGTTTTACAAGTATTTTAATCGTGAATGCTCTGACAAACTATAAGCACTTGTATCCCCTCGGCGTAAATACCCCCCCCCCCCGGATAAGCAGCTAAATCCCACCCCTACACAGATCCCTAGGTGTAAGAAAACCTTCCCCAAAACTGCTAGACTTTGGAACTCCCTTCCGGGATTCTGCTTTCCCAACTGTACTGACATGCAGAAGTTCAAGTGTAATGTGAACAGACATCTTGCTACTCCTCTCCCTTCATAATGCCTCTGCAACTTATGTCCATGATAGTAGCCCCCTATTGTGCATTGTTTGAGATGAAAATTGGAAACAAAAAAATAAACACCTGAATGGAAGAATTTTCTTATATTTACTATTTCAGTTGCTATACACTACATTTCTTTGAGTAACTTTTATTGAAGTTAGAACCCAGAGTTGTAAACTGAATCCTTTCTTCAATCCTTGTGTCTGGCTGTGTTGGGTTTTTTTTTTTTTCCCCTCTATCTCTCTCTCACCTTTCAACCATAGCTAAAATTCACTTGTAGTATAATCTCTTTAACCAACATTTAACTTGCTGGTAAGTAAGGCAATTAGAAATTTACAATGCTACTATGGTTGACCATAGCCGTCAAGGAAGGAAGTAGGAAAACAAATGAGTGATGTTTCTGACAAACGTGTAAGAATTGCTATTTTCTAGGTCGGAATCTATTCATATCACTTACTGTTGGATAGTGTTTGCCCATCAAGTGGTATTCTTCAGCTCCTTCAAGTGGCTTCATGCCTTGTCTGGAGTAATCTCCATCTTAAAAAAAATCCTCTCTGAATGGTCTACCCCTTTTGGATTGAGACCCAAACTGAGGATTCAAGTCTGACTGTAAATAAGGTAACATTTCAACAAACCATTTACTAAGAATCATAAAAGAATGTAGTTTTGGAAAAATTTGAAGGATAGATCGATCTTCAATTATAAAAACTTTTCTGAAATTACCAATCCTTATATTCGGTGTTAACATGCTGGCAGGTGCTTGTTTATTTTTTATTTTTTTTTTGTGATGAACGTATAAAATTACCAAAAATGATACAGTAGAAAAAATGAATTATTAATGAGGTTTTCAAAGACGGTTAACTGAAGAGTTTAACTCCTCACAAGCAAGTTAATTATTTTCTGAAATCTTAGGTCGATAGAGCAAAACTAAACTTTTGCTAATTGTCTTCGAAAATTTTTTTTCAGTAATAAAAATTTGGTACTTGTACAGTTTAATCAAGACATTAAAAAATGAAAATATCAAAAAAAAAAAAGTTATATTGTACATATCCGTTTTGAACTGAAGATCTCCAGAAAAAAAAATTTCACTTTGATTTTTTTTTTTTTTGAGTTTATAAATGCCACGGGGAGATAACTCCAGTTAAAGCGCTGACACTCCCTCTCCATCTTTAATACTAGCTTTTCTTCCTAAAAACCGAACCTTTTGCTCGGTATCATAAATTGTTTTTTCGCTGTAAAACAAACTTGATGAAATTAAGTGAAACTTTTTTGGGGATAACTTTATTCCATAACAGATACATATTATTTAAACTTTTTTTTTTCGATATTTTCATTTTTTAATACATTGATTAAATTGTACAAGTACCAAAAATTTATTTAATAAAAAAAAAAAATTAAAAAAAAAATTATACCTGTATTCTGAAAATGCAACAAAATTCAAATTTATTATTGGTGCACCTAAGGAAAATATTTGCTTATTTACAAAAATGTGTTTTAAAAAGAACCACCTAATATTTTAATTTGTAATATATGGCATAATTACGTTCTAATGCTGGTTCTCATTAGACTACCAAAGTTAAGCGACGTTGAGCCTAGCCACTGCCAGATCGATGACCATTTGGAATGCTAGGTGCTGTGTTATCTTTCCATAACCGGAATATACATGTGACTGGGGACTTAGTGAATTTGATATCTGCTGTGCACTGGTTTTTGAGTTTAATGTTCGCTGTGGACTTCCAGTTTACATCAAATTCACAAGCAGTCCTCAGCCGCGTGTATAGCCCAACCCGGGCTAAATACCACACTAGGTATCTTTTTGTGTGTGTAATCTATAAATGCTTTCTTGAATTTTTGTAGGTTTATTCCTTCCCGATCTTCTACAAATGTGGAAATGGCCCACTACATGATCACTAACAATGAAAACTTACAAAATGAAGCTGGAACTAAGACGTATTCAGAAAAATTAAATCTGGCTCTCTTCAGTGGGTTGGATCCAAACAATGCTAAAGTTCTTTCATTTACTGGAAGTGCAACCAAAAACTCTGGTAAGCCTTTGTTGATTCTTGAGTGAATATTATATAGATGTATCTCTCAAGTTTAACAAGTAGATGCTAAACGTTTGCCAGTGTCATTTGAAAAAGAAAAGTTTTTCTCTTGGTAATAAAACCATTCAATATAATAGGCCATATTTGTGTGAGTTTAATATTTTTTAATTTTAATTTGTCATTCTATAGTTGAAATATTAAAATTTACCTTCCATCAATAGTCTGTTCTAATCTTTCTCTCCAGAGAAAGGAAAAAAGACACACACACCCCTCTCTCTCTCTCTCTCTTTCTATTTTCTCTTTCTCTCCTCCCAATCTGTATGTGATGTAACAATTTTTCATTGCAGAGCTGGTAAGAGGTTGGTTCTATCAGGTTGCATCCTCAGGATTTCGCATCCCTTTCTTTCACCCCCCCCCCAATATCTGATAACTTTGTCTGCTTCTGCTCTGCAACATGCCTTTCCTATTATGTAATGACTCTTTGTGTTTGAAACCGGTGATTTAGACCTGGGGTTCTCAACCTAGGGTACAAGACTATATTCCATGGGGTGTAAGAAAAGTTTAAATAAAAAAATAAAATAAAATATTGTTCACTTTTACTCTTTTGTGCTTTTTTTTTATTTTTTCAACTTTCATTTTAGGGTTAAATATTAAATGGTCATTAAAGACACAGCTGAATAGATTTAAGACATTAAGGTTCATTCCAATTGTTACATGTTTCTTGCAGATTATATTAAAGAATGAAGTTATGATTTTCTTATGAAAAAATATTGAAATTCGCAAAATTTGAAAACCATGTAAATTTTAAGTGGTGCAAGGTTGGGGGGGAAATATTTTGGCTGCAAACCAAAAACGGTTGGGAATCTAATTTAGAGAAATATTGTCTAATTTAGAGAAATAAATTATGTAAAATGGTAAAATCCATTACATCATGATATATGCTTGACAAAGCTTTCAAATTAAAAAATTAGTACAGACAATCCTGTTATGTTTATATAATTAGTCTGAAAATTTACCAAAGAAAATGTAATTCTCTCGGCAAAGTATTTATCTGGGAGATTCTCCGAACACACACGCTTTTTTATGCCTGTGTGAAGTTTATTTTATCACTAAGGGCTCTTAGGGTTTTGGTGTTGAACAGCTTATGTTAATCTTTATTTGCAATCACAATATCTTTACAAATAGTATGGGGCAGTTTTGGGATTGTATATGTGTAAAAAAAAAAAAAAAAACTCATTTGAATTTGCATCGATTTAGAGCTTTTAAACCTAAATGTTTCACAAAAGGCAATTTGTACAAATTTTGAATCAAAAACCTTTCCTGCTGAAATATTCAAATCTAGGTTCGGATTTCTCTGGTGCATGACGTCAACAGCCAGATAAAGCCAAGCTTTGCCAATGAAATAACAATGCTATGTAAAAGAAAAAATAAAGTAAAATTTTTAAATGTAGAAACATCAACAGAAAAAAAGCAAAAAACCTACCGTTCATTTATATTAAATGTTTATAGAAAATGTCTTTTTGTCAAATAAATTTAAAACAATTTTTCAATAAATGATAGTGACTTTTAAGTATTTTTTATAGTTTAGAAAAACTGAAACAAACTTCTCTGTGCATTTTTTTTATTATGCCAGGAAGGAACATTTTTCTCAGGAGGATGTATTTTCCTCAGACTTTATTAGTAGGAGGGTTTCAGCATTACTATTTGGTATGCTCACCAAGAAACCCTCCTTATCGGCAGGGTCATATCCATTGAAGACCCAGACCTGTCAGAAGTTTGACGATGTTATATTTTCAGTGGTTGAGGACTGACTCGTCGATCTCAACCGTATGGCCTGGGCCTCCTATCTGCCAGGGATTCCTGAGAAAATAATCCCGGCAAATGTCTTGCAGAAAATTCTTTCAATCAACAATTGTGGCATGAGTGCAACCTGCGCTGGAGGTTTTTTGTAGTAACCATCTCCAACGCCCACAGGTCCTGGATATGACCTTAAACTATATCCAGTGGTGAGGCCCCAGCTTGTGGGCTTTGGGGAGTGTGGAGCCACCCTTTAATTACCATTGCTCCCAGGTCCACTCTGACCCGGAGTGGTAGTACCTGTTAGGGTCCCAACTATGGGTTAAATAGAAACCAACGTGAAAACAACAAACATATTCTATTAAAAACATTTTTCAAAATCTTTGGATTTGGCATTAAATAACCCGGAAATGGTTGATATGCTGTAAAACAACCAGCCAACCAACCAACGCCCACAGGTAAATTATTTTCAGAATGCAGGCGATCCTTAGCCGTGATTTGGCAAAGAAGGTCCTTGTTAATAGTTGCCCCACAGCGACAATTTACATTGCATCTCCAGCCGTACTCATGAGGCTTACTCCCTTGGCTAGTATGCATTCCTGGCCACAGGTTGAACACTTCATCAACTCTGCCATCAGTTTCTGGTGCTGGCAAAACTGTATCACAAACTCCAGCATCTGGAGCGGGTTAGATAGGATGGTCAAGTTCATGTCAACGTTTCTTGCATTTTAAGCAAGAAATGATTCAATTTTTTTCTTCTTTTTCTCTCTCTCTCTCTCTCTCTCTCTCTTCCAATTGGTTTTGGAATTCTCATCTGCTTGGCATGCGTGTCAAATTGAAACTCGGCACACAGCATTCTGATTGGCTAATCGCTATGTTATGTCAGGCAGCAGCTAAGCCCGAGCTGTTGACGTGTTCCAGAGAAATGCGAACCAAATCCTGAATAACATCTGGTTCGTTAAATGCATAAGTACCCATTTTTGGGTTCTTGAATTTCAGGTGAAACTAACAGTATCTACTGGATTGTCAAGTTGCAGTAATGAAAATATCCAAAAATTATGAAAAACGATAGTCAAATTAATTTTTTTTTACAAAACTATTTTCATTAATAATTCATTTTCTACTTTATCATTTTTCATAATTTTTGATATGGTCATAACTTTGATATGACAATTTAGTATCAGTAGATACCATTGGTTTCACTTGAAATTCAAATTTCACTATTATGAAGACTCACATTTTGTGCATATATTTTGCCTATAGCTTTATTTAGGCTTTTTGGAGTTTGATTATTCGTGAAGATAAATAAAATGAATTTCATCTAAAATAAAAATTAAAAAAAATTAAGAAAATAAACTTACCAAAAGTTGTCTCCCTTGCCTCCTTTTTTTTTTTTCTGCCAGCCAAGTGATTGATGTTCGGTTGTAAATGTCATTTGTTGATCTCTACAGAAGAGTTTTTATCTATAAAACTCCTTGTTTAAATGTTTCATATCTCGAATAGTGCATTGCTTAAAGGAAAATATCTATTCATATTTTTATTTTTCAAACTACTGTTCTCATCTTTACTTTTATTTTCACATTTTGATCAATGTAATCTCTGACCTTCTTCAGGTGTATCTTGTCGAACTTGGAAATCTGCACAGAATTTCAAATGGACCCATGGCATAGTGGATAAAGTACTTATTAAAAATCAGTTGTAAAGTTATACATTAGAACCCTGGGATACTGTGACTCTAGCATAAGTTTTTCTTTTCTTTTTCTTTTTTTCTTTTTTTTTTTTTTTTTTTTTTTTTCTCGGTTTACAATGTGGAATGTTTCTTCGGACCCTGGTTACGGTATTTGCCCCGCATCATGGTGTTATTTATAATATTATTTGATTGTGTATTATATACTGTACTGTATATTATTACTAATTTTTAATGTAATGTATAAAATTTTGCTTAGGCTCCGCCGTATGGTGATTTCACCTTATGATCCCAACTCTGGAATTGATTAATGCCATATCTTGTATTGATGCAAATTGCTTAGAACTTTTACCTAGTCATGGCTGTCAGAACAAGAGCATGTTATGCTTGTGGATTAAATAAAGGGTTCCGTCTAAAATAACCTGTAGATTCCAAAATTCAACAAAATACACCTAAAGGTTGAAAATATTGTGGAAAAATAGTTCAAGATGAAAACAGAAGTCCAAATAATACAAATAACCAATCCTCATCTCAAAAATTCAGAAATTTACTTATATCTTCACTGTTCATCTAGTTCAAAGTGTTTTAGCCTTAATAAAGCTTTAGCCAAAACCTGTCTACACATGACACCAAAATATTTGTATCAAAATTTGGTACTTATTTAGATTAGCTCTTATTTTATATACTACTCTGGATGCTGGACGTTGCCCGGATGTTTGGAGGTGTGTGTTGAGCAAGAAAAAAAAAAAAAAAAAAAGTGGTAGTGCTTGGCTTTAACCCATACCACAAAGGAGGAAAAGAATGTGGGGGGGGGGGGGGACTTGACATCTTTGCCGTTGCGTCTGTCGCCAAACCGAAAGTGGCAAAGGTTTAAATTAAGGCTAGTCAATCGAAAAGAGGGGATGACTTTCAAAAATGTTGACAAAAAAGCGACCCCTTCCTCTAGAAAAGTGCCTGGTTGAGGGTGAAAAAAAATCAATGTTTAGCCAATTTTTCAGTATTTGTCATCCAAAGGGTCAAGCTTCAAAACGATACCGATCTTAAATTCGGTCAAAATCGGTCGCCTCTGTCGAAAATTTTGATTTTTGGACTATGCCATCTTTGTTCAGTAACGGGTATATACATCATAAAGACTTTTCGGGGGGGGGGGTTCATTACAAATGCAAGTCTAAATAAACAACCAAAATTTCTATACTAAATCTATAGCTTGTGATTGAATATTACATAAAGTAAGGTTTCGCAGGTTAACTCCTATGAACAAGAAACTTTTATAACTAAATTAAATCATATCCAAACTTTGACATGAGTGAGTTTTTTTTAAAGATGTGTAAATCTTTTAGTGATTGAAAAAAATCTTTTGGCAAAACTACTTTTAAATTTAAAAAAAATATATCACTTGGTAATAACATTAAAAACTCAATATTAGCAACAAAGAAATCATCTTGTGGTCCAAATGTACAATTTCATATGTGAGCAACATTGAAGCATAGAAGCATCAAAAAAGGCACATTGGAAATTCATGTTACTCAAACCTAGAGTTTTGTATCTATCAATGTTTTTCAAAATGTTGCATTCACATGTTTTTAGTTTTCAAGCGTAAAGAAATTCAGTGTTAAAATATTTTTTGCATACAGAGTAATTTGTTTCCCAATGCACTCTAAAAATAACTTTACTTTGAATGTTTCTTGTTTTCTGCTAGAATTGGATGAAACTGGATTTTTTTTTTTCTCTTCAGCATCTCCCACCCCCTCCAGTCCTGGATATGGCCTTAAACTACATCTGATGGTGAAGCCCCAGCTTGCGGGCTTTGGGGAGTGTGGATCCACCCTTTAATTGCCATTGCTCCCAGGTCCACTCGGAGTGGTAGTACCTGTTAGGGTCCCAACTATGGGTTAAATAGAAACAGACTTGAAAAAAAAAATATATATATATATATATATATATATATCCTATTAAAAAATTGTTCTTCCGAATCACTGGATTCGGCATTAGATAACCTGAAAAGGGTTGATATGCTATAAAACAACCACCAACCCACCCCTCCACACTTGATGTCATTTTTATTTTTTGTCATTATTCACTCAAAAACCTTGAAAGTAGTTCCGGAGAAAAAGCCAAATCTAAGATCTAAGGTCCTCATTAAAATCGATTTTAAGATAGAACTTTGGAAGCCATGTGATCATTCTTTGGTTAGTGGTTAGTCCCTGGACAGATATGAATTGAGATTTTGCCCTGTCTCACTGGAACGAAAAATTTAGAATAAGGGATGAACAAACTTGTATATTTTCATTTGTGTTTGTGTGCAAAAAAAAAAAAAAAAAAAAAAATGCGGTGTCTGTGATAGTGGATGATTTTCTATACATTTGAAAATGTGGTTTATGTACTAAAATATACAAATCCTCGAGAGGTGCCATTCAAGCACTAAACAATAGGGTCTCCTTGCACAAAAGTAATATCAAACTTCCAGATGACAGAAAACTGTCTCACATCAATGCAGCAAAGACAAATTACAAATCATGCAAATACATGAAACAATGTTTTTCCTTTTCACACAAGAAAACTTCATACCTACATTAAATAAATCATTACACACACAGTCAGCAAGAGTTCATACCTACATTAAATAAATCATTACACACACAGTCAGCAAGAGTTCATACCTACATTAAATAAATCATTACACACACAGTCAGCAAGAGTTCATACCTACATTAAATAAATCATTACACACACAGTCAGCAAGAGTTCATACCTACATTAAATAAATCATTACACACACAGTCAGCAAGAGTTGCTTTAGATGCTGAGTACTTGTTTTGTACTTGTTACTTAAGCGACAATCTCTGACTGCAACCAGCAGTGAGACTCGAGCTACAACATAAACCCTTGTCGGTCATAACATGTTATCAATTTCTTGTGAGTAAAACCAAATCTAGCAGGTGACAAGAGACTCGCTCGTTCATGCATACATGTATGTTACTTATTCAGTCTAAAGCTTTTGCACCAATTCTCACCGGATGTTTCGATGACAGCACTTTTCAATCAACAGTTATTGCTAATGTGAGCAAACTATTCATGTGTACAAAAGCTGTTCCTGCTGAGAAATTCCAAATCATTCATTTTGATTTTAATGAATGAATACTGATTTTTTTTTTTCAGAAACTGTTCTACTTTCTGTTTCGTTTTTTTTTTTTTTTTTTTTTTTTTTTTAAACCATGCTTATAAATAAATTTTAATATTTGTATGAATTGTCTTGGTCATTCATTGGGGTTTCCTTTCCTCTATAATTTTTTTTTTATATAATTATTTCTTTTATTAATGTTATCTTATGTACTTCTCTCTCTCTCTCTCTCTCTCTCTCTCTCTCTCTTCGCCAACTGATATGGCACGCCCTCATTCATTGATATTGCTTCTCTTCTACACTTATAAGGGGCTTTGTCCTCATTTGAAATCTTAATTTTGCTCCTAAATTCACAAATTAAATGAGATCATAATCTGTTCTTGGTATCCAATCTTTTCATAATTGAAGAGAAAGCTAATTTTTTGGTCTATTCTTATGAATGCATATTGGGATGCTAGTAATCCCTGGGTATTAAATACACTTTTTTTTTTTTTTTTTTTTTTTTTTTTTTTTTTTTAACCCCAAACAAGGCACATTGCCACTGTGGTGTAGGGGGCTACTATCAGGGGCAGCAGATACTGGGGCACTATGTTGGGATTTGGGCAGCAAGATGTCGGTTCACGTTACACATGAACATCTGCATGTCAGTACAGTTGGGGAAGCAGGGACCTGGAATGGAATTCCAGAGTCTAGCGGTTCTGGGGAACAAACTACTGGAGTAGAAAGATCTTCTACATCTAGGGATCTCTGTGGAGTGGGGGGTTAGCTGCCTGTCGGGTTTGTCGAGGGTGTCTACGTCATGGGGGCACAAGTGTCTGCAGTTAACTTTATACAGAACTTCTGGTTTTCTTGGGTTTTTTTCTTCATATATATTGTACAGCAACACCTCTTTGCAGAAGGCATTCTCCAGTTTTTGCCCCCTCCCCCCAAATAACTGGTACTTTTTGCTGTTACTTCAAAAAGACTTTTCTTCCAGTGTGTACCTGAAACCAAAGTTTTTTTCCAGAAATCTATTTGTAGAACACAATGCCATGGGGCTGTTATGTGCAAGAAAATATCTAGGGGGTAGACAAATTCCTTACGACCAAATTTTATCCTAGGAAAAATTAGTGGTTGAGAAGTCGTCCCAAAATAGCATTCCTGCTAAGAGCTGAAGTTATGACGCTATTAGCGTTTATTTATAGTCATTGTGGATAGAACATTCTAGAATCTCTAAAATGGAATACTACTCCTTGGAACTTCTTGGGGCCCTCAGAAAAAGAACACCTTTCTATTGTATTTTTAGAATTCTCCAGAAACTCCTGAAAAGAATGTTTATTTTCTAATTGTAATGTATTTGATAGTAAAAGTCTTATATAGTAGTGTTGGGACAATTCCTAAATTTTTTCTGATTCCAGGAAAATGTTGATTAACGATTCTGATACCAAGTACAATTCCGATTCCTGTGGAATTGTTTTGAAATATACCTTTATATAATCAAGTACAGCGAAAAAGTGGAAATACAATTAAGGGAATTTTGAAAACGATTTAATTTATTTCATTGAAAATAAAGTCAAAACTTATTTTAACCATGAATTAAACATGCACCATGAAATTAAAAACAATCAATTTCAGGAGTTATTTTATATATTAAAAAATATATAGAAAGAAGGCGGACATACACGAATGCTACCCCTGTAGCAAAATACGCATCGGCTCCGATGTTGTACGTTGTTTGACTGAGGGAGAAGTGATTTTTACAAGGAAAGAATTTTTGCGTGTGTGACTTTTTTTTTTTTTTTTTTTTTTTTTTTTTTTTTTTTTTTTTTATCCTTGAAATTTGCGTATGATTTTTTGCCGGAGTTTATATAATTATTAACAGGAAAATTGGTAAAAGTTAAAATGGAATCCGCGCTATTTTTAAATATTATTTTTAAGTTTAATTATGTTCACGGGACTATAAACCATTCACAAAATTTTGTGGATCCACTTACTGGTGTTTGCACCAACAATATTGAAGCCTACTGGTCTCGTATTAAAAGACAAATACATATCGGGATCAGGAGAAATGAAATGGTCTCATGTTGATGAGGCTTATAACATGAAAAGTGAAAAAATATTAATTTTGAAACATTTTTAGAGCATGTTCATGAAAAATGTGGTAATTAAAAAAAAAAAAACCCAATAAGGTTTGGAGAAAAAAAAAAACATGTTTGAACAATATAAATTTTTATTTTTGAATTAACTAATTATTAAAACAAAAACAATGTGTTCTCGTCGATTAGTTTTTATTTTATTCAAGAAAATAAAAGGTACTCCTTCACTTATTGAGCCGTGCTGAAATAATTACATTATTTAGAAAGCCATTCTTAACATTGGGACGGGAGGGTGTTGTGTACCTATTCTGTACTTTTACCTAACAATTTAATAAAAACAGGTATTGTAAAACTTTAAACTTGAAAATACTATTTAAAAATAGCGCAGATTAATAAGTGCACTAGCACCAAATAACCTTTCGCTGTGTTTCGATCTACGACATTTCATGCTAAAGCTTTTTATTTATCGCCACAAGCACTAATTTTGACTTTCACCAATTTTCCTTTAAAAAACAATTAGAAACTCTTCAAACATTGGGCGAGGCACTTAAACTATTTAAAAAACAAAATAAAAATAACGGTAACATAAGTGCATAAGCACCAATTCTTTTTTTTTTTGTTTGTTTTGCTTTGCTTTCATTTTGTTTGTTAAATCCAGCCAAAAAAAATAAGAATAACAAAAGAATACAAAAACAAGAAAAGGGTGTCATAAAACTTTAAACTTGAAAATATTTAAAAATAGCGCGGATTTCATTTTGACTTTCACATATTTTCCTGTTAACAATTACATAAACTCGTGGGGGGTGGGGGATAAAATAAAATCATAACAAAAATTGGTGAAGCTTAGATGAGTAGGTCCCGCAGACAAGCCTTGTTCTGACATTCAGAAAATTTTGATTAACAACCGGTGAAGCTATCGCAAAGTAACCCTTTTGAATAAAGATGGATATAAACAATATTTTTAAAATTAATTTCTTAATTTTACTTAAAAACAAAATTATTTTAGAAAATGATTTCTTAATTTTAAATAAAAATTGATTAAAGAACTTTTTTCTTTTTTTTTTTTTTTATAAATTTTGAAAAATATTGCAAAATGTTTACATAACTGGTTCTTTGGGATAATAGGGGCGCCTGATCTCCCTTCCAAAACGAAAAAAGCTTTAGTATTTTTACTATTTTAAAGCAGTTTCTTTTTTTTCTTTTTTAAACGCAAGTAGTGGTTAGTTAACTTAGAATGGTGAAATATAAAAGTTAAGCTAAAAAAAAAATTTTTTTCATTCAAAGAATTAAAGAAAGAAAAAATTCAAAGAAATTTCGAAACTCGTTAAGATTACCTTTTAAAGTAGTTAATAAAATTCCTGTACATCATATTAAATATTATGAAAAGTTCTATGATGTTTTTATCATAAATTTATGACAGCATTAATCTCACTTCAAACAGTTCAACTTAAAAATATAAGAGAATCGTAATGAAAGAATCATAAATCTATGGTATTTTTTACCGATGCAATTCCGATCCCCCTCCATCTCCTCAAATACAATTCCGATTAATCGCCCCCCCCCCCACTAGTGTATAGTACATTTTATATTGATATATTAATTTTATATTATCTAGTAAAGTGAGAATGTGCGTGAGGACCTTCTCAACCTATATACTCAACAAATTTTTGATCTACAGACTTGAAATTCGGAATATAGAATATTCAAACATGTGGAAAACATTTTAATTTGTTTTCAACTAGAAAAGAGAGCTGCTAAGAGGTCCAAATTGAAAAGTTGGTACATGGGAGGCCACCGGATTTTTATCTGTTTTCAACAGTTTCATGACTGTACATGTGCAGTTGTGAAATATGATTGCTCCCTTAAGTATGAGTTTATTTGAAAACACTTTTTGGAAGTCATATCTAACTGGTGTAATGATTATCTTGCCTTTAGGTTTCACTTTCGATCTCGGCTCAAGTTTGTTTTTTTTGTTTGTTTTTTTTACTTACAAGAAGTGAACTGTTAAAAAAAACATTTGTATGCACGTGTTTTAGTCTTTTTTTTTTTTTTTAAATTTAACATTAGGCTTAATACCTACAATGTTTCCGTTTATAATAAATAAAAATTATACTTTAAAATATAATTATGCTTACTTTACGACCAGGCAATGCTGGATATATCTTCTAGTTATTTATATAATTTTATATTCATAATATATTTTAGCTACAACTATCAACAAATTTCTCCCCACTCTATCTGTGCCTAAAATCTAAATGCAGATTTCATAAACAAAGCTTCTTTCCTGGAGCTGCATACCTGTGGAAGTCTGTTTCGCTGGCCTGTTTTCAAGACATGGTCATCTTCAAGTTCAATGTAAACAAGTTCTTATTGAGCCGGGCCTTAAATAATAAAATTATTACTCATTTTCGCCATTAACAATTACTATGATGCCAATCCGGTGACAACTGTACACTCATTACCCCCTTATCTTCGAGTTGGCTTTGGGCCTTGATAAAAGTTTTTTAAAAAGTACAATAGTTTTGTGGGCGAACGATTTGTTTCGTTTGCCAACTACTGATATTTCAGACTAAATAAAAACTGGTGTATTTTTATCATTTAGAGGTGAGCGGTTGGCATTATGCCCTCATTGTGGCAAGCAATGGTTTGTGAAACTGTGCTTTTGATGTTCTGGTTGTCTGTTCGTTACATGTAACACAACTGGATTTTATCTACATGACTAATTTATTTCCGTTTCACAAGTTACAGGTGTACATATTAAAAAAAAATTTAAAAAATGGAATCTTAGGGAGATATCAATCATACCAGTTATAGGTGCCACAGGGCTTATGAAAAAGAACCTGAAGTCCTACCTAACTAATATTCCTGGTGAACCAAGTGCAAAAGAAATTCAGACAATTGCACTTAAGGGAACAACGAGGATACTAAAAAGAACTCTCGGTTGGTTTCAATAAAAAGCAGCTGGTTTGGCTGCCCCATACCCAGCATTACAATCTTCAAAGAAAGAAAATTGAAGTGTCACTTTGGTGTTTTGTGAAAAAAAAGGTTTACTTGTGGGATTTAATCTCATTTAAAGCTTGCTGTGCTATGGAAAAGACTTTAACACATTGATAAATCAATTCAGAAACTGAACTTAATAAATAATTGGGAATATTTTAGAAAATTGTTAGCATGGTTGCTAAGGATGCAAGATAGTTTTAAAAAAAAAAAGTGCTTTGTTATAAAGGCAAAACTCGAAATATTGAATTTCAAGTAATACCAATGATATCTACTTAATTGTCATGTCAAAGTAATGAACATATCCAAAAATTATGAAAAACGATAAAGTTTAAAATTAATTAATAATGAAAATGTTTTTCGAAGGCAATGAGTGAAAATTGAGGTTTGCTAAATTGGCCTAAGATTTTCAAGTTTCAGAAAATATTTACCTCTCTTAAGATTCAAACTCTGCTTTTTTAATTTTGAAATTCAATATTTTTATTTTCAAATTTCACTCATGAACTACCAAAAATTTCTTTCTGCATTTTCCTCTTCACCCTCCCCCATCTCCACCTTTTTTTTTTTTTTTTTTTTCTAGCAACTGGAAAAATTGACAAATTACTGTATAATTAAAAATGGTTTGAAATTCCTCTCGCTGTAAATATTTCTGCTCTTGGTCCTTAAAAGAATGAATTCATTTAATTTTTTTTTTTTTTTTTTTTATTAATTTAAAAGATGCCTAGTTAATGTTGAAAACTTGTCTTGTATGTCTACTTGTAGCTTAAACATACAGGCAACTTTTGCAGAATTTTTAATTTTGATTTCAAATGATGTATTTTCAAATAAGTTTTCATTATATCTTTCCTTTTTATATCATTTTAATGAGCTTTTTCGCTCTATTTAATCGTTCAAATTACAATCATCTTTTCAGACCATTGACTACAAGATGGAAAATAGCAAATTCACAATCTTATTTCAATTCAAGCTAGGTCAAAAAGCTGCTGAAACAGCTCGCAATATCAACGAAGCGTTTGCTCCGGGAATCACTACTGAACGCACAGCACAATGGTGGGTTAACAAATTTTGTGGCGGCAACGAGAATCTGGAAGATAAACGGAGTGGTCGGCTATCAGATGTTGACATCGATCGATTAAGAACCTTAGTCGGAACCAATTGGCGCACAACTTGCTTCTAAATTAGACATAACAATTTCCAACTACTTGAGATTGGAAAGAAAAAAAACTTGATAAATGGGTGTCTCATGAATTGAACAGTTTAGTGTGATCTTGTTTTACGCAACAAGACTGACCTGTTTCTTGACCGGATTGTGACTTGTGATGAGAAGTGGGTTCTCTACAGCAACTGACAATGCTCAGATCAGAGGTTAGATGCTAACAAAACTCCATGACACTTCTCGAAGCCAAAGTTGCACCAAAAGATGGTTAGGCTAACTGTTTGGTGGTCTGCCACTGGTCTCCTCATAACTTTCCGAATGCAGCCGAAACCATTACAGCAGGGAAGTACTGTCAACAAATTGATGAAATACATCAGAAACTGCGACAACACCCAGCATTAGTTAACAGAAAATGGCCCAATTTTCCTCCACTACGACAATGCCTGCACATTGCTAAACCAACGCTGCAGAAGTAGAATGAATTGGGCTACAAAACTCTGCCTTGTCCGCTGTACCCTCCAGACCGCTCACCTACCAACTACGACTTTTTCGAGTATTTCGACAACTTTCTGCATCAGAAATGCTTAAAAAATCTAAGCAATATCAAAGACCCTTTCAGTGACTTCATCGCCACCAAAAGACGAGATTTTTATGTTACTGGCATAAATACACTTGTTTTGTGTTGGCAAAAGTGTTGATTCTGATGGTGCTTATTTCGGTCAATAAATTTTTGTTTCATCATTAAAATCGCAAGAACTTTCTTGCCACCCTAATAGATATCAGACTTGGGGCAAAATTATAATGAATCTCAATCTCTCTCTCTCTCTATCTTTTCCTCCTATTTTCATCTTCCTCTTCCCAAATCTGTCTCTTTTGCTCAGCCCATTTCTCCAAAGCTGGACACACATACATACACCTCTGCTTTATATAATAGATATTAGTCAGCATTTCAAATTAGTACGTAACACTAAAAATCTTGGAGAATAACATTTTCTAAATTTTTGATTTTGATTCAGGCAATGCTGGTAAAGAATATATCAACTTTGTGGGGTTTTGTTTTTTAGTTTTTGAATTTTAGCTGTACCTGAAAAATGGACGCATGCATACAACTTTTTTTATGTAATAGATGGTTACCAGGTTGTATTAAGGCTAACTATGTTCTATTAGTTAATCAAAAAAGGCAGTGGAGACTGACAGAAAAGGCTGAATAGTTAAAGTTCCAGTCAGAATCACTTGGTGAGTATTGAACTCTTTATGCAAACAAATTTTTTTTTTCTCAATCTTTAATTAAAGCTTAAGTTTTTCTAATTAAATCAATGTTTTTAAAATAATCCTTAACAACTCTTTAATTTTTATAGCCTGTCGTAAAAGTTTGGAAGCTTTTATGCCGGACAACAAAACACAACTGAAAAATCGACAGATTTATCCACATCCCGAACGAATCCTTGATGCTCCAGGATTGATTGATAACTTCTGTAAGTAACTACACTCTGTTGCTTTTTGAAGTTTCTTCTATTTTTGTATGCTCAAAAATTTAATCCGTCTAAATCTCAGTGATAATTCTGTTTTTCTTATGATATAATTTGAATATTGAATTATTTCATTATTGAAATAAAAAGATCTTTTTATTTTATTTTCAAAATATTACAAAATAAATTCAGACAGAATGCATTTTGCTTACTTGAACATGTTGACCATTTTGACCTTTTTAATAAGTGAGACAACAGATAGATGAATTGCTTTGTGATCATTCAGAATTTGGAAGCCTTTGAATTTCATTTTGGATTTTGAAGTTCTGATCAAATTATCACTTATTAAAACATTGAATTATTTTGAAGGCTGTTTTTCTAGAGAAACATCAGATGAGCAAAATTGTGGTGGTGAATTCACTACTTTACAGAAATAAAAAATAACTTGTCCATAAAAAAATGACAAAACAAGTGGTGGGAAAAATTTTGAAAATGTGCTGCAAAATTATTGTTTTATAATATTTTTGACATCTTCCTTCTGAAACAAACGCTGACTGCGTTATTCAGATAGGTCATATTTTCTTTGTGATTTTAAAATAATATGGTGCTCCAGGTCTGTGTGTGCAGATAGAAAAGAACTTTTTTTTTTATTTTTTTATACACTTCAGTTAGTTTTAAGGTTATAAAACAAGTAGATGTGGCACAAGGCCAAAATTAGGTGAGGTGGGCGTTAGCTATCATCCGTTTTGTTTATTCTTTAATCTCTTGGAGCTAACACTTGATTTCATTAGGATTTGAATTTATATCCAAGGTCCCATAAAGAATAGACGCTGTTCCCTTTGTGGTTTCTCTGTATTTCGTTACAACTTGGTCTTCCATAACTCGTTTCCAAATATTTCTTCTGATTTTTTTTTGTTCTCATTAGGCCAGTTATTCCTCTCAGTCACAACCGATATAATGTTTATTCCTCTCAGTCAGAGACCATGTAGTCTTTAAATCATTCTGGAGGTCTTGATATTTTTTTCCCATTCAATTTTAAGGACATAGTCATTGTTCCATATTTGGTTTGATGGCCTTGTCTTTTCTGTATCTGCCTGCTTGTATATCTTTGTCCAAGAACATAGTCACCTTTCTGTTTGATATTACTAGTGATGGTTCATGTTCGCAGATATTCTATGATCTGACAAGCTACATCTCTCCGCAAATCTTTCAATGGAGGTATTTACATACTGTGTTGTGGCAGACAGTTTAAAGGTCTGCCAGTAGGATTTAACATCCAGACAATAGGTGGCTCTAGCTCTCAATCGCTAAGTGACAAAACCTGCCCTGGCCATTTGCTTGTAGGCCAGCCTTTATCTATTCGTAAGCCCTGATCTTTACCGGCTACTAAACGGATGTCTTCCGCTCTTGAGCTATTGGTGAAGCATCCCTATCTATATACTCTTGCTTGGGCTACTTTAGGAACTTTCCTGCTCTTATGTTATATTGGGGGTGGGGGGGGTACCACTCGCACATCTGAACCAAATAAATTATTTCACATTTTCGGTTGTTCAAAACAAAACTGTTTAATTCACCATTAAAAACTAATGCAACGGATAAAAGTGCATGTAAGTTACACATTTAGAAAGCTTATTTTCTTGTCTTGTTAATGATATATTTTTAAAATTTGACCAGAAATAACGCTGGTTGGTTGGAATTGTTTTAATTATGTTTTGATAACTAAATAAATAGCTCTAATTATGTTATAACAAAATAGCTCTAACTAAATATCTAAGAACATTTTTTTATATTTATATTTGCATTTTTTTTTTTTTTTTTAATTCGTTCTGGAATAAAATTAACAAAAACACTTTACAGCTATGCGATCACTAATAGTATTGCTGCTGATTTTTATTTTTTTTTCTGGGTGTAATTTTAAATTGTTAGCTATCACAAAAGAAAACATACACTTATACTTTTAATGGATAAAAAAAAGTAAAATGATTTCTTTAATAGTGGGTGTCTGGAGAAAATTTTTCAATATTCATGTTGAAGTTTTTTGTTTTTGTTTTTTTAACACAACAAAAAAGACAAGTAAACAAAAGTGTTTTGGACTATTAAAAGTGACATCTATTCTGATTAGTTTCCAAATTTCATGACAAAATTCTTAATACAAACAGTACAAGCATTTACAAATCGGGTGGTGGGGTCATTACAAAATCTTACTGAAAAGTTTTATAACATTTTTATCACTTTATTTGCTTAAAACTCTTAAAGTATATAATGTATGTTATTTATTAATTCATTTGAAAGTATATTCATTTTCGAACAAAGCGATGGAATTTTGAAAACTTAAAGTGCATCATTTTTAAATCATGACAATGTTAGAACACTCTTTAAATCTGTGATTATCCAAAGTGTTTTATCATCCACATGCATTGCTAATCCAACATCGCATTTTTAAGGAGCTTGCTGAGTGAATCAAAGGCAAAAGAGCAATGGTGAAAGGCTATCGCCTTGAAGATACCTTGCTTGATATGGAGTTTTGAAGTCTTATCCCTTTCATGTGGTGTATGGCAGTGGATGTTTGCTATATGGACACTTGCTTTTCAAGGTGTCCTTATGCTCTCATGGACATTATACAACTCCAGACTCAATACTCAGGAGTGAGGCATTGTCAAATGCCTTTTTGTAGTCTATCTAGGCTATTGACTGGTTTCTTTATCGTTTTCTGCTATACTGGTAAAATAAATCAAATCAAAGTCCGAGCTCCAATCTCTGGTCGCCTATCTTTCACGAAAAACAGCCATCTAGCTAAATGTCTTAAAGTCCAACAAACAAATTCCTGATGAATCGTTTTTTAAGACACTTTATTAAATCTACAATACTATCCCATTGATGACTGTACATGCCATAACCCTTATCCCGAGTGGCTTCTGGGCCTTGATAAGCGATGACCTCCATGTAAAAAAAAGTCACTTTCTGCAGTCCCGCAGGGTTGTTTACCTTAGGGGGAGTTGATCTTTTGTACCAAGTTTGTTTCTGGTACACCTTCTTGTTCTTTTTCGTGGTAATCACCATTGGCCAGGTAGTAATACATTGTGTCGGTTATTATTCTAATATATGATTAGCCACTTGTATATGATGGAAAGGCAGTTGATGTATTTGTTGATGAGATGAGTCTGTTGGGCATAAGTTATTTCAATAGTGAACCATTTTAGTGAGTTTTCTCCACCACGGATAATCCTACTTAAATTCCTGGGCATAGTGGTGGGGAAATACTAACTTGGAAAACATTTATTGCCTTATTGAAAAAAGATCTGGATTAAAAAAAAGTAATTTCCATGTTTTGCTTATTTCCCTTTATGTAATGTTTCCCTACAATTTTTTTTTTTTTTTTACACACAAATCACCACTTAACAAGGCCCAGAGGCCACTCGAGGATAAGGTTGGTTGGGTATACATTAGTCAATATGATTATAGCATAGTAAATATAAGTAGTGGGAATTTTGTAAATTGGATTACTTAAGGGAGCGGTTCATCAAAAACTTGTTTACGTTGGACTTGAAGACAATCAGATTGTAGTCAGCTGGAAAGCAGGCAATCGGAAGAGTTCCACAGGCGTGCAGTTCTAAGAAAGATTTGTTCATGGAATCAATACTAATAGGCCACTCTGCATTGCTTGATCATAAAATACGCTTAAGTATATTTTAATTTATGCAGATTTCATATATTCTCTTAATTATATTGTACCCAATATATAGTTGTGGTTTCAAGCTTTAAAAAAATATGACTTGGATGCCATCAGCTAGAATTGAAACCAAAACATTTAGCTCTTTAGTAGTATTCACTACCATCTGAGCTAATGACACATGCATATAAAAAGTTGATAAATTAACGCAGTTACACATATCAATTTGTATTTGCATATGCATAGAGCATACACATTAGTTCAAACTATATCTGCCAGGTTGCATTTTTTTTATTCTGTAGCCACTACTTGAAGAAAACAAAAACAAACAAATCTATTTTGTTCCACGGGTCCGAATACCCTATATATCCATTTTTAAGTTCGTAGACCAAAAATTGTTAGGATAGTTTGGTGGAGACCGTTCCACAGACAACGTTACTTTTATAATATGTAGAGATCAATACTAACTGAATCGGGCACCAGACCATTTAATATTCCACACTATTTGACTATTCCTGTTGATTAATTTGTATTTCAAATTTGCATTACCATGTCTGCTTGTTCAGCCTTGACTGGCTGTAACCAGAATTGTTTAGCCATATTGTGTAACATCAGCGAAATTCTGATACTATACTTGTTTGGAAGAAAACTAGTTCAGCTCTGACTTCACTGACTGCAACCCCATGCAGAAAAGTAAAGAGAAAATGTGAAAACGGGGTCGCCTGTAGGTAGTGGATGGCAACCTGTGATGCTATCGGACAGGATCCTAGTGGCTGAGCCATTCTTCTACATCAACCCATACTTCAGCTAAACAGGAAAGCCCGGTCAGTTCAGTTTAATTGGCTTGTGACGGCATGCCCTATCTATAAGTTCATCCCCAATCGTAGTATTCAATCTGATTCTTCAAAACTTAATAACCTTATTTTTCCTTTTATTTTTTTCTTCTCAAATAGATACTAGAAAGCTGAGGATCAATCCTGTTGAACAAATTGAGATTGATGTTTTTTTCTGTTTGTTTTACAAATTTCATGACAAAATTCCTCCTAGGAGTGGCATCAAGTTTTTAAGCACTGCGAGGATAAAAATATATCTGACACAAAATGGTCGTTTTGTGTTAACATTTTTATCATTACTTTCCTAAAAACTTTTAAAATGTTTGATATTTATTGCATGTGAAACAATATTCATTTCTCAACAAAATAGTGGTATTTTAAAGACTTACAGTGTTTTGGTTTTCAAAATTTGACTATTTTAATAGAGCTATCTTGAAATCTAATTATCGAAAACATTTTATGGTTGAAAGATATTACTAATTAAATGACTTTTTTTTTCTTTTTTGTTTTAATTTTTTTAAGATTTAAATCTTCTGGATTGGTCAGCTCAGAACATTCTGTGTGTTGCCCTTGGCTATTCTTGCCATTTGCTGAACATAGATCAAAGCCGTGCTCAAGAATTGATAATTGGTGAAAATGATGTCCAAGATGAATGTATTTCAAGTATATCTTTTGATGCAGCAGGGGATTTTCTTGGAGTCGGGGTTAATGTTGGCAACTTGCAAGTAAGTCACATCTTTTTAAAAACTTAATACATTGAATTATTCAGAATTATTCTCATTTTGAATGTTATTCTCGGAATGTTTCACCTGATGTAACCTCTGACCTTCAGGTGTGAACTTGAGAATCTAAAAAATTTCTGTACTTGTGCAATTATTATTGAATATAAAAGAAAATGCATTGTAAGTGAAAACAATCATGTCAAAAATAGTAAAAATTAAAAGAAATGATGAAATACAATGTTTATTAGAACTTTTTTTTTTTTTTTACTCGCATTCACCCCTGACAAGGTATATCACCACTTGGACGTAAGGGGCTACTCTTTGGTACCATTCCTAGGAAAGATTAAGATGTTGGTTTACGTTATATTTAAACTTCTTTATATCAGTAACATCATGGTAGCAAGAAAGGAATTCCAAAGTCTAGCTGTTCGAGGGAAGAAACTATTAGAGTAGAAAACTTTCTGGCATTTAGGGTCAACAACAGTGAGGGGGTGAGATTTTGTTTTTAAACTGATTTGTCGGGGATGTGTACACCGGGGGGGGGGTGCAGTGAGTTCATCAGAGCACCACATTCTATTAAAATATTTGTAAAATAAGCAGAGATGCAACATGCAGTAATGGGACAGGGACTGGAACTTAGTTGACAAAATAGTACCTATTAGATTGAAAACTCTTTTCTGGACCCTATCCAAGAGGGAGAGGCTAGTGGTAGATGCATCAGCCCACATGTGGCAATAATACTCCATGCATGGGTGAATGGTGGTCTTGTAGAGATACAGGATACTCTCAGGTTTGAGTAGTCTTTCGGTTTTGATAGAGGGAACCCACATTCTTTGCAGCAGTCTTTGCAATATCCTCAATGTATTTGTTCCAGTTCATATTGTCTGAAAATGTTAGGCCAAGGAGTTTGAAAAAAGAATTCTTAGTATTATTTGTCATGAATATTGGCGGGGTTGAAGAGGAGTTTTGTAATTGTTGAAGGAGAATAGCTTAGTCTTACTAGCATTAAATGTTACCATCCATTTGCAGCCCCATTCCACTACGGTCTGGAGATCATTTTCTAATGATTCTGCCATTGTCTTGGATTTATGTACATCCATTCTTCTCTCGTGCATGTTATAGAATGTATTATCAGTAAATATACCCATCTCAGACACAATATTATCGGAGGTTGCTTATGATTATCAGAAATAAAATTTTTACATATATAAAGAAAACATTGTTAGTGCATATTCTCAATTTGTCATTTTCTAATTTGAAATCCTTGAATTTTTTTTATAAGTCTTGAATTTTTTGGAATCCAAATTAAGAATTTTAGACATTTGAATACATCTTTATTATAAACTTAAGTAGCATAAAACTGTACAGTTTTGGGAATTGATTTTACTTGGATGCGTATTCATCTAGTTTCTTTATATAATGCTATCCTGTATGTGATCGATTATTACACTTGATTTTATGGGTTTTGTTTTTGTTTTCAAATTTATAACAGACTTCTTGGAGAATGTGTTATATGCTGAGGTTGACGTAATAAAAGTACTAGTCCCAGGATGGATATAAACAATAAATATAGCATTAATTTATTTTCTTTTTGGCATATGGTACAGTTTCGGTGTGTGTGTCTCCTCCAATGGTATGGTTTTAAAAAAAACAAAAAAAATATACCCGTGTTACTTATCCTGTTGCCTGGAATACATTATTTAATAATACCCAGTGTCTCTCCTGATGCCTTGAGCATGTGGTGCAATGGTATAAAACCATTTTTTTTTTTTTTTTTTTTTTTCCACCATAAATGCTCTGATCCTCAGTTTACCCCAATTGTTATAAATGGTTTTTTTCTAAAAGAGACTCTCTGTTTTGATAAACTTCTGGGTCTAACCTTTACTCCTGACCTGAAATGGAAGACTTATATCAAATCTTTTGCCAAAGTTACCTGAAAAATTGGTTGCATTATTTTACTGATCTAGAATTTCCAATGCAATCCTCTACCTGTATAAGAACCAAATATGTCCTAAAATGGAGTACTGTTGCCATATCTGGACAAGAGGCACTCGGAGCACCCTAAACCGGCTTCAAAACCTAGTGGGTGACGCCCTTTTCTCTTCCCTGCAACTTTTTCCCCCACAGAAGAGGCGTTGCAAGTCTGACTCTACTTTATTGTTATTTTCATGGCAAGTATTCGTCTGAAGTTCAATCTATGGTCCCCTCTTGCCAAACTTTCATGAAAAACACGTCTGGCTACAGTTTCCCCCACTGTCTATTTGTGCTTGAATCTAAACATAGATTCCATGAACAGAGCTTCTTTCTTGGAATTGCCCACTCGTGGAACTCTGTTCCACTGTCCTGTTTTCCAGCTGACTACAATATGGTCCTCTTTAAGCCCAATGTGAACAACTTGTTGAACCCTCCCTCCACTTCAATAATCCATTTCTACTCTATTTCCACCACTATTAATACATTGTTTTGGTGACTACTGTACATTCATCATCCTCGAATGACTTTTGGGCCTTGATAAGTGGTAACTTTCCATGTAAAAAAAAAAATTGTTAGTTTAGATTACTGTGTGTAAAATATATATATATATATATATATATATATATATATGTGGGTATGTAGTGAAAAAAAGGAAAATGCGTAGATATTGCATTTATTATACAAACGAATGTTAAAGAAATATGTAATAAGAAACCCTAATTTCTAAGATACTTGAATTGCTGTCAGTTGCTAATTTAAAGTCCTTATTTTAAGGTATAAAGCTTTCACGTCAATATAATATCACTAATTTCACCGATGTGCACTTTTGTGCACATCCCTCTTTGTTTGTGTATGTGTATATATAAGGCTCTTTGTGTGTGTATGTGTATAAGGCTATATGTCTGTCTGTTTCCATATTTTCAAGCTCTCTCTTCCGAAACTAAGTCGCTGAGCAGCGCTAGGACCTTCAAATGATTGTATTGTTATGGACCATAGTTTTATGGATCTTTAGCCGGTTAAAATAGTTTTTAAGGGGTCAAAATTGAACAAATAGTTGTACATTCATTTTAATTTATTTTTAATAAGTTCATAAGTGTGTCATGTTGGTACAGTGGTAACATCGCTAGCTTTGAATGCTACAGTTTTGGTTTTGATTCTAGCTGATAGCACCCAAATACTTTTGTTTTTTTTTTGTTTTTTTTTAATTGTGACTCTATAATAATATATACAAAATCTGGACAAATTAAAATATATTTAAGCGTATTTTGCAACTGGGCAGAAACACTTGAATGTATAAAAACTTTTCCAAAATTACTGGATTCAACATTAAATAACCTGAAATATATATACTGCCCTTCAGACAATTTCTGAGGATGATTTTTTTTTTCCTACAAAAGTGTTACCACTTATCAAGGTCTGGAAGCTACTCGAATGTAAGGGTTAATGAATGTACAGTGATCAAAGGGAACATGTAGTAGTTGTTGGTAAATTGGATTACTGGAGGGGGTGGCTCATCAAGAATTTGTTCACGTTGGACTTGATTCAGGACTTTTATATTTGCATTTATAACTTCCATGGTTTTTGGTTTTGAAGTTACAAATAAAAAATTTGCTTTTATTGGTGCCTGGCGGGAGTGCAGACCTCGCTCCATGCATGCACATACACAATATTGTGTATTCCTTAATACTACCATTGAATGTTTTGTAAAATTTTTGTAGGAGGACTCAACCCCAATGCATTCCCTGTCAAGTACCACTTACTGTAAAGCATTGCACAGAGCTTTCACAAATTAGGAAAAAACACTATAAAGAAATAGATCTTCAAATAATCTTCAAAGAGAACAACACCAGAAAAATCTTATCTTACATTAAAGAAATAGGACTCTTCCAAAAAAAATATAACCCGCAAAAACCTTATATTCTGCAAAAGCATCCTGCAAGACAAAAATGATGAAATCCACTATAAAACAACCAAACCAAAAGCTACAAACTAATGATTGAAAATACAAAGAGCTTCAAGAATAAAAGTCTCCTATAAAATAACTGGATACAACATCAAATACTATCCCTAAAATGACTAGGTTCAGCATTGAATGGCCCAGAAGGGGTTGATAAAAAAAAAAAAAAAAAAAACGGCATTAAATGACCCACAAAGGTTGATATGCTGATTAAATAACCCATCCATCCATCCATCCATCCATTTAGTAGGAGGGGGAGTTTACTCTTGTTGTAGGGTTTTGCATCCATGGATATACAGATATCACTAATATAATTTATATTTAACAATTATTTGAATACAAAGTATTTTTATCAAAAATCTATTTTACTATTTTAGTTATGGGATGTCAAGGTTGGTAAAATGGTTCGTGCGATGAATGGAGATGATAGTCTTCATTCTCTCTCCTGGAATGATAATGTGCTTACATGGTATGTATTTCAAGTTTATACTTATATCTTTTATCTCACATATTTCTTAATGAATTATTAAAGTTGAATGGGTAAATATTGCTAAAATAATCTAGCCAATATTGCCGGAGATGTAGTGAAGTAATTTTGGTGTTTAAGATAGTCGACCTATTTTTTAAGTAAAAGCAATATAATGTACTTAATTGTCAAAAATAGCAATATATCCAAAAATTTAGAAATTCATGAAGTAGAACTGCTCTTGTGTTTTTATTTTAAAAAGTCTACTCCTATAGACTACAAATATTACTTGCCATGACCATGTAATCTTAGATATGCATCCAGAGTCATGTTCCCGGTATATGCACGCTTCACTATCTACTTTATAAACTCTAAGAAAAATGCAATTTTACCTAATTTTCTGTAAAAATTATTTTTAACTATAAATAACTTTCTACTCAATTTTAATAATTTTTTAATGTAGGACTATTTTTGATATTACAGTTAAGTACATAATATTGTTTTTGCCTAAAATGACATTTTTAGAAATAGATTTGTCTCAACTGAACTGAAAAACAAAAATGGAAGTTTTGGTAAACGACTGTCTGTGATTGAAGTTTTGTGAAGTTATCCTTCTCTCATCTTATAACCGGCTTTATTTTATTTAATTTTAATTTTTTTCTTTTGTCAGTGGGACTCTTGGTGGTCAGATTTATCTCCACGATGTTCGATCACACCGCCATTGTGTTGGGACTTTGTGTGGACATTCCAGCATCGTGTGTGGTTTGGCTTGGTCTCCGGGCAACACTCATCTGGCCAGTGGTGGTAATGACAATGTTCTCTGTGTCTGGGATTTGAGACGAGGCTTCTCTGCTCAACCTTTGCATTCATTTCTTTCTCATACAGCAGCCATTAAGGTAAGAATCTTTCTATAACAAAACACAAAATAAAATTTTAAAAAAAATAGAACTTATCAATTTCAGTATCTTTTTCATTGGACTAAGTGATATCTATATATATTAATACAGATGTACCTTTTTTTTCTTTTCTTTTTTTTTTTTGTGAAGGTGAATATTGTAGTGGAAACTGGATAAATACTTAAAATTGCAATATCATCTTAACTAAATTTTATTTTATTAAATCATGTCAATTGTTAATATCAACAAAACTATTGCATATATGTTTGGTGGGGGGATTGGACAATAATATTACAAATTAATAACACCAAACATTAATTTATTATGAACTGATTAAAAGATATTTATGCAAATTAGATATATCATAATTGTCTTTATCACTGTTTGTCACAAAATAGTCTGTATTAGTGATTTAAATGTCAGTAATCTGCTTTAATGGTGATATGGAAGTGATACATAAAAAAAAAACTAAACATTTAACACCTATTCTTTTTTTTTTTTATTCAAAATAATTCCGTTATCACAAGTTTGATATTTTTGTAGTAATACTAAACGATGTAATGTTTAGTGCTGGACAAGATGCATTCTGCTACTTAATCTGACAGTCATAGTTTTTAAATCAGTAATTAGATTCTTCCTACGTTAATATAAAACTTATATGACTGGATTCAAAATAATTTTTTCTTTTAAAATGGTATTTTAATATTTTGTGATTTGCATATTCCAAGGAATCGTGATTTAGTTTCACCTATTAACAACCAAACGACGTGTCTGTGAGCGGTAGATGACTTTTTGGGCGCATGTATTTTAGGTCTGTTCATATAAATAAATACTAAACACGAAAGTTCTACTAGTCGAAAACTTTTTCATATTTTTAAAGCAATAGGAGGAAAGAATTGTGTTTACCACAGAATTGTAATAAAGTTTTCTAGTACAAAAATATATCCAGATAGAAACTTCATTCAAATGGTATGTAATAGCCAATATATTTCTTTCGTTATAAAATTTGAAAAGAGTTGATTAAGAATATTTTTACGTGTGCATTGATAGAAATGATAGTGAACACCAATATTTGATTTTTTTTATTATTTATTCTTTTTTTTTTCTTAGTGCTGTCCTTCACGAGCCGTCATGTAAATTCATTACAAAACTGTAAACAAACCTTTTATGAAATTACGCGAAGACTTGTGACAGACAGCACTAAAAATAATCCGCGGATACTATAAAAACAAGGCCGATAGCCATTAGTCGCGTACTCTCGTGTAATGAATGTAGAATTGACATGAAATTCTTAAGATAAACTAAAATGACCGAAAAATGGGCTGAAATGACTTAAATAAATAAAAAGTAAATGACTTAGAATTACTTTAATGAACTTAAGAATGAATTGAATGAGCTTAAAAATGACTTGAATGCTTAAAAAATAACTGGAATCCTTCAAAAACAACTTGAATGATCTGGAGAGTGACTTGAATGGCTTTGAGACTGACTAGTTGTAAAGTGGGTGATCATTTTACATTAAATTGATACAGAAAAGTGATCCTCCACTTTTACAGCATGTAAGAACAGATACTAAACTTTGATCTTGTTTATATATTTTTGCTTTTAAAAATTTTGAAAATACAATTAAGTAAAAAACAAAAGATTATTAAACAACAAAATTAGGCACAAGGCCCTACAAGAGATTGGGGAGGGGAAGGGTTCAGGGTCTTTGTAACTAAAGTGATTAAAAGTAATAAATGTAGACTTTGGAGTCTTACTCTTGACTGGCAACATTTACCAAAATACCTCATAAAGCTTAAAAAGCTAAGAACGGCATCTATTAAAAACTGACCTTTGATCTTAACCAAAAAGGCCAAGCACAAGTGTTACAGACAGACCGACGGGCCTACTTAGTCGCTTGCACGCGACTAAAAATGTATACTTTATTGCCGTAAGCCACTTTGTAAACAAAAACTCTTAAACAGGGTCACCCCACCCCACCCTACTCCACCCAAACTTCTGAAACGCTTTT
The DNA here is from genome assembly GCF_053919585.1 of Euprymna scolopes. Taxonomy (NCBI): domain Eukaryota; kingdom Metazoa; phylum Mollusca; class Cephalopoda; order Sepiida; family Sepiolidae; genus Euprymna; species Euprymna scolopes. Next base: position 73,837,270 of record NC_136492.1, read on the forward strand.
AGAAACTCATTCTTAGCATGGAGATAAGTAGTTTTGTAACTACTTTGTACTTTAACCTAACAATTTAATTAAAAAAAAAAAAACTTATTTAGAAACCTATTAACATGGGAAGGGTTAGAGTGTTTTGTAACTATTCTGTACTTTCATCTAACAATTTAATAAAAAAGGATATTGTAAAACTTGAATTGAATTTGAAAATAGGATAACAAAAATAGCACTAATTTTTTTATTTCATTGAAAAAATGTTTTTGTTTAAATTTTAACTCAAACGGCTTCACTCAATACCACTTTTTTATTTAAGTAAAAAATACTTTAAAGGAGATAAAACACACAAATCACTTATCCAGTAAAGTAAAAGAATAACTTATCTTGCATATAACATTCATTGGGTTTGTTTTACAATCCACGGAGGTATGAAAAAGTGGTCAAAAAACAAAGATATAACAAATAAATGTTACCAAAGGCAAGATAAGTTACTTTTCTACCTACCTCGATAAATTTTTGGTGTTGTAAATGTTTATTCTGTTCAAAAAACAAGTGTCAAGCATTACACAAGAACAAAATAAAATGGTCAGGATGTCTCTTGAAATCTTTGAAGTATTGACAGTGACTTAAAAATAATAAATTTATATATATATATATATATAAATAAATTCGTATTCCTGCCTGCTTGTTCACAATTTGATTAATATATAAAAAACGTGTCTTTAATCTTTTATTTCTATATATAGTATTATACTTGCAAAAAATATACAATTAAGAGATCACTTTATTTGCATATGACATTAAGAAAAATCGATTTTACTAAATAGCGGTATCTTAGTTAATGTTTTTAGTGAGAGAATTATTTTAAGTATTCTAGTTAAAATTTGTTATTTAATGAATTTTAAACAATTATATTGATAATATATTTAATTTATTTTGGAATTAATATTTCCAACAGTGACCTTTTATAACTTTTGAGTTATTTGCCCCTAGATGCTATCCATTAAAAAAAAACAAACGTTCACCGAATATCATTTGGTAATTTCATTAAGTGTCTAGCATGAAAAATAATTCCGTGTTGATGGAAAAATCTTTGGCTCTTATTGTTTTTTTTTTTTTGTTTTGTTTAATTAAAAAAAATAATAAAACACGAAAAAACTTGAAAAGATTTCGTTTGTTTTATTTTATTCCTTAAATGGAGCGTCGTTTAATACCTAAAAAAAAAAAAAAAATTTTTTTTTTTTTTTTTAAATCTACTGCCCCCTCCCCCTCCCCCCCCCCCGACTTTAAACTCCACAATTTACTTTTTTTGCATTAATTTCATTGATTAAACTTAATTTTCTAATTAAAAAGGTAACTTTATGTGACGTGACCCAGCGGTGTTAACGTTAAACGCCGCTGGGTCATGATCTCCATTTGTTTAGAGGTTAAACTTTAACCCCTAAAAAAAATGGAGATCTACTTTTTTTTCAGCCTAATACATTTAACCTTTATAAATATTATAAGAAGAAATTTTGAAAAATAAGTGTTAGAGTGGGGGATCACTTTTCTATATTTTTTTAAGGTAAAATGAGCACCCACTTTTTGGCTACCAAGCATTCAACGAAACCTGTCACCTCTAGCATTTTTTCAAGTTTGGCGATTGAGAGGGAGGACAAAATCTGGCAAATATAAATTTTTTTTTTTTTTTTTTTTTTTTTTCTGGTGGAGGGGGCTGGGAATTACATTGGAAACATAATGATAAATTTAATTATTTTTAAAATTTTATGAGATCATTCTCTACTTTCACCTAACAATTTAATAAACAAAACAAACCCCAAAATATGACAAATTCAATTTTTTTTTGGGGGGGGGTGATTACAATAGAAACAAAACAAATAAAAAGCAAATCAAAAGGCCCCTCCCCTCTTAAAAAAAAAAAAAAAAAAAAAAAAAAAAAAAAAAAAGCAAATCGAAATTTTCTTTATTTACAAAAAAAGCCAGTAAAAAAAAGTGCCCTTACAAAATATAAAGGTAAATGTGTAGTTTATCGGCATAAATTATTTGACAGACAAAAAAAAAATTATAAAAAATGTTATTTTTAGTCGCATGCAAGTGACTCTTTAAGTCTGGCGGTCTGTCCATAACACTTTTGTGCTTGGCCTTTTTGGTTAAAATCAAAGGTCTGTTGTTAATAAATGCTGTTAGCTTTTTAAGCTTTCTTTGACCTTTTGGCCAAGATCAAAGTGTAGTATCTATCTTACATGCTGTACTTATTGTGATATAAAGTGGAGGATCACTTTTCTGTATTAATTTAATGTAAAATGATCACCCACTTTACAACCAGTTAGTCTCAAAGCCATTCAAGTCATTCTCCAGATCATTCAAGTTGTTTTTGAAGGATTCCAGTTATTTTTTAAGCATTCAAATCATTCTTCAGATTATTCAGTTCATCCTTAAGTTCATTAAAGTCATTCACTTTTTATTTAAGTCATTTCAGCCCATTTTTCGGTCATTTTAGTTTGTCTTTAAGAATTTCATGTCAATCCTACATTCACGCATTCATTCATTACACAAGAGTACGCGACTAATGGCTATCAGCCTTGTTATATAAAACATTATTACACGCAAAGGCTGAAATAAAACAAAAAAAAATTCATTTTTGTTTATCATTTTTTATTAGACTAAATGTGCACACCTTAGACGTTTAAAATTTGGCCTTTTTTAGGTTTGACAGATTGGCTTTTTAAGGCCAAATTTGGCCTTTTTTACGCTCTTTCATTACAAAAAAAATATGGCGGCCAAAAACATAGTTCATGAAAGAGCTTAAAAAGGCCAATCTGCCAAACCTTAGAAAGGCCAAATTTTAAAAGCAATATGGCAGCCTCGAATAATAAATATAAAATAATAAAAAAGAAATTTTTATTTCTGGTTTTATATCAGCCTTTGGGTCTAACAATTTGTTTTATATAAAAGTAGTTATCTTTTTTTTTGTCTGGCAAATAATTTACGCCACTAAACTACACATTTACCAAAATAAAAAAAAAATAAACGCATGCATTAATTATTTTTTTAGGTTCACAAAATCGTGAGTTTTCTTAGGACAGTGATCCCTTCTGCCAAAATATCTGGAGAGGGTACAGATACTTCTTTTTGGGGGCGATTACATTTACATGTTTTTATCCGTTCTTTTATTTTTGAAATTGTTGTGGAGGTATCCACATTAACCATGATGAAAATGATTAGTATAGCAGGTGTGTTTCAAACGGAACTTCATGTCAACCCAGGCAACGCCAGGTACCCATGCTAGTATAAAATAGTAGAAACCCACTCGAGAATTGTCATGGAAACTTGGAGCCGTTAAAATTAAAATTATGCTAATTAATGTCTTTGAAAACACTTGTAATCTGTACAAAATTTCCTTTAATTAGATATGCTACAAGCCATATTTTGTTATTTCTTCAAATTGTGTTGTGGTTGCCATCTTGAATATTTCATGATGTAATGATCACAAAGAATGTTCCGCATGATGATAAAGCCTTACCTCTTTTTTTTTTTTTTTTTTTTTTTTCTTTTTTAGCTGCTGTTATGTTTCTACTTGAAGCTGTTTAAATCAAACTTAATTATGCTAATTAGTATCCTAATTAGTTTAATGCACTTAAAAACAATATAATTGTAATATGTACAAAATTTCCTTTTGATATCCTACAAGCCATATTTTGTTCATAATTTCTTTAAATTGTGTCGTGGTGGCCATCTTGGATTTTTCATGATGTGACAATGACAAATGGTAATGTCCATCAGAATAATACTTCATATGATGATAAAGCCTTACCTACCAATTTTCTCAGGTGTTTTTATGTTTCTACTTAAAGCCGTTAAAATGATACTTAAATATGCTGATTAGTAGCTAATTAGTCCATAAGTTACCAAGTAAGATAGATGGTCATAAATACAGCCATCTGAATTTTCATGGTATTATGATAGTATGTTCAAAATGTCATATCTTAAAAAGATCTGGAGATACAGCTTTTTAAAGCTGGGTCACTGTAAATTGTGCAAATTTTGTACTATTTTCAGTTACAAACTTATATGCATTTGAATAGGACTGACTTAAGACCAAATGTCCAGTGAACCATGCATTTTTTTTTTTTTTTTTATACTTTGAATGGTTATAACTCCAGTTTTAATTTTAAAAAACTAAAGATATTTCTTTGTTTTTATGCTCTTTTCAATAATGCTTGATTTGAGTTTATTCAATGTAAAGAAAAAATTGGTGGGGTATTGCTAATTTTTGTGAAGTCTGAAGTAACCAAAGTTGTGGATTTTTTTTTTTTTTTTTACAGGGGCTAGCCTGGTGTCCTTGGCAATCTTATTTGCTAGCATCCGGAGGAGGAAATGCTGATAAGACAATTTGCATATGGAATATACAAACTGGTAGATGCTTAAAATCTCAGCCTACACATTCACAGGTAAGAGATTGACTTCTTTTCATCACATCTACCTTTTTTACATTGATGAGAATCTGTAGACCTTCCATTCTAAGGTGTGATCCAGGTAATCTATTACTCCCTGGAATAAGAGACCCGACCCACCACCAAGGAGTCATCACTTATCAAGGCCGAAGGCCACTTAAGAATAAGTGTTAATGAATGTAAAGTGGTGGTGTAGTTAATAGTGTAGATTGAGTAGAATTTGGTTTATTTAACTTGACGGCTTTACAAGAACTTGTTTACATTGGACTTGAAAGCTACCATGCTGTAATCCACCAAGAAGGAGGTCAGTGGAACAGTCTTCACAGGCAGGCAGTTCTAGGAAAGAAGCTTTGTCCATGGAATCTACGTTTAGATTTAGACATAAAGTGTGTGGGAAATTGTTGATAGTGGTTGTAGCTTTTCCACATGTAGAGGCAACACTTAAAAATGAACTTTTTTTTTTTTTTTCACAATTATATTTTGTTAGATTGGAAAAGACTAACGAAAACTTGATTGGTATTAATTCAGAACCTGATTCAAGGTTGTGTTAGCATCGTATGGTAAGCAGGAAAAAAAAGACAAAAAACAAAGCAGACACTGCCAGATGAAGAATTCTAAACACTGAAAACAAAGTTTTGACCTAGTAAGATAAGAAATATTTTTGTTTTCAAAAGTATATTAAAAGGCTTGAAACGAATGTTTCAGAGAAAGTTTTTTTTTTTTTTTTTTTTTTTTTTTTTTTGTGCATTCATTTTTTTTGTGGACTATTATCTTCATCTTAGTTGTTGTTCTTTCACCATCCTCTAGCCATCTTTGGGTGATTAACCGCAACAGGATAAGAATGTGGAGTCTTATAACTTATCCCCAGTAACTACTCTTCCATAACAGTCCACAAAAAGTATGAATGCATAAATTATAAAGCCCCATCTCAAAGGATTACAAAAATAGAAAATAAAATTTTGTAAAAAAAATTTTGGTCCCCCCGATTTATCTGAGAGGAACCTGTTTTCAGTGGTGTCCGTGCATCCATTAATCCGGACTATTGCCAGATAACCGTTGATTAGTTTTTCCTGAAATTTTGTCACAAATTGTATTTCATTAAATAGATGTGCACAGTAAAAAATAATTTTTACTAAAATTCTTGTTGCACCCCCAGGGCCAAAAATGGCCCAAAATTACACATTCTGCCCCATAACTTTTGATCCATCCTTTGGATTTTTCTGAAACTTGGCCAAAATGTGGAGCCCATTGTTCTTAATAAAAGTCCAGTATGGGTGATCCTGGCAAAGTTCTGGTTCGTATCCCTGGAGACTTTGTGTTAAAAACTCCTTTTTGTGGTTCTTTTTTCATATTTCTCAACAAAAACTTGATATGTCTGACTATATAGTGGTTTTTCACGGAGGTTAACTCAAATATGCATGCGTTAAGGCCTGAAACTGCACCGTTATCCATTTTACACTGGGATTCGGCGTCCTCAAGGGCTCAAAAGAGGTCAAAAATGGCCTAAAATGATACTTATTGCCCCATAGCGTTTGATTCATCCATTAGATTTTCCTGAAACTTGGCCAAAATATGCAGGCCATTGTCCTTAATATAAATTCAGTGTGGGTGATACTGGCAAAATTCTGGTTCGCATCCCTCTGGGACTTTTAGGTCTAAAAAACATCCCTTTTTGGACATCTTTATTCATAATTACTCAAGAACTTGATATGTATGTCTATATAAGTTTTCCATAGTGCTGAATTCAAATATACATGTCTTAAGGCGTGAAACTGCATTGTTTGTCCATTTTCACTGGGATTTAGCGTTCCCAGGAGCTCAAAAGGGGTCACAAATGCCTCAAAATTGCAAAAAATAACACTTTATCCCGTAACTTTTGCCCCATCCATTAGATTCTTTTCTGAAAGTTGACAAAACTGAAGGCAACGTTTGCCCTTTACACTTCTCATCATTTCTTCACTATTTTTTGTGGCATTATCTCGCATGCAGCACAAGAGGGTCACACACGTGTGGCTTGTTTTTCAGGTTTTGGGTTTGTTTTTTTTGTTTTTTGTTTTGTTTTTTTTATACATGAAAACAACTGATTGAAAACAATTTTTTTTTCTTCAAGAAAAGTAATTTTTTCCTATTAGCAAAAACATACTGCTTACAGCTGGTTGCTGATTGGCTAATCACATGTTTTTTTATGGCAGCTTATTATAAACTGCCAGAAAATGCTGACACAGCCATGTATTTGGTTCTGGAACTTATATAAATGTTTGTTTAATTACCTCACCATCATGTTTATCGTATTTGTTTAATGTTCGTTTCACATGCTGGCATGAATTTGTGCTTAACTTTTATGAGCCATTAAAAATAATTGCAAATTTCTTCATTTTATAATTGTAACTCTGTAGATTTTTGCTCTTTCACAAAACATGATCAAGTCGCTGTTCCCTTTGTTTCAAATTCAAAACCAAAACATGTAGCTCTCCAGCTTTATTTGTTAAAGTCTGAGCTAATTTCATACACATAAACACAAATGTTAAGTATATAAATGTATATTTGTGCATGGATAGAAGTAGCACGTATAGTCGACTTACACCTACGGTATAGTGTTGATTTGTTTTGAGGACAAGAAGCTGAAACAAATGGTAGACATTTTTACTTTAACTTTGGAAATGTATACACAAGGTATTTAACTGTTGCTCTTTGTCTAGGATGTTTTTTCCTTTTTTACAAAGGACCCACCCCTTATCAAGGCCCAGAGGCCACTCGAAGATAAGGGTTAATAAGTGTACAGTGGTCAATGCGACAGTGATGTAATAATTGTTAGTAGTGGAAATTTGGTAAATTTGATTACTTAAGGGGAACGGCTCATCAAGAACTTGTTTATGTTGAAGACGATCATATTATAATCGGCAGGAAAGCAAGCAAATGGAAGAGTTCCACAGGTGTGCAGTTCTAAGAAAAAAAGCTTTGTTCGTGGAATCTGTTTAGGTTTAGGCATGGATAAAGAGTGGGGAAAATTATTGATAGTGTTTTCAGCTAGACGAGTGTTTCTCGTGAATGTTTGGTGAGGGGGGGGTAGATTAGAGCTCAGACACGGTGGGCCCAGATGGCCAATGTTTGGAAATAGAGATGAAGCATCATCCCAAATGACATTTATTAGACTTTTTCAAGACTTTTGAGGCATATAATCAACTTTGGTACAGTTTAATTAGACTTTAACTGATATTTGTCTCTTTCCATTACACTTGTTTCTTTACAAGCAAGCTTAAATATATTGTCATTGGATTGTTTTGTTTTCTTCTTCAATTGAAAGAACCGTGCCCATGAAGTTTTGTTTTCATCTTTGAGACTGTGGTTCTTGATGAATTGACGCAAACATTTTGCATATTCAGGACTTTTGTTAAGGTTACAAAATTTTGTCTGAGCAATAATGGTTTGGAAAATCTGGTATTCAGAAACGAGAACAGATTCAATATCTACCATGCTTGATGCTATGTTGACATTAATAGTAGTCTCAAAAACAAAGCACACCAATGTTATCAAAACAAAATATACACCCACACAATAACTATCTTGAAAATCAAAGGCATAAAAATGAAAGGCATTTCTGTAAGTGAATAATTTGCAAAATTGATGAAATTGCTTAATTTAACTAAAAATTGGCTGCAAGAGCAAGTGTTTGCCATGAAATAAGATTCAAACCGCTAATAGTCGCAGTGAACCTGATATATTTGAAATGGGTTTAATCTAAATTTTTCAAAACATACGGTTTAGTGACTATTAGTGTTTTTCAAGATAATTGAGGGTTAAAACCAAAAAATCGGTCCGATTTTATTTGGAAAACATGCTAAAATTTGATCAAAATTCCTTAGTTTGACAACTGAAGGTCAAATTTCACAAATGTTTTTGTGACTAAAAATTCATTTCATTAACAAATAAGTCAAAACTAATGTTAAATTGACATTGTTCTGTCATTTCCATCACTATTGTTGGCCCATCAAGGAATAAGGGTATTTTTCAGAATGCTAGAATAATAACACCGCTTGCCGTGCGATAAACTGTTTTCCAATATTCAAATTATTAAAAAAAATTCTAGACATGCTAAAGACTTTTTTCTTTTTTTGTTCCGAAATTTAATGTAGTTTTAGAATTTGCAAAGTTTTAAGTAAATTGAGAAGGCAAATTTTTGGCCTATTTCCACTTCTGGGCCCACTGTGAGATGAACACTTGCCATGAAAATAACGATAAAGCAGAGACAGGCTTGCAACGTCTCTTCTGTGACATGATTCTGTTTCTGAAATTTTGATGAAGATTGATAATTTTGATTATTCAGACTATTGTTCTCCTCTTTAGTGTTATACGCACAACAGTTGGAAAGATTACCAAGTTCGACAAGACTCACCTGAAAGTCAAAGATTACATCAATTGAAATGTGTGAATAACGCTCAAAATGAGAACAGTAGCCGAAGAACCCAAATAATACATGACATGATTCGTCCCCTAGATCTGCTGAACAACTTTTTAACTTGAAAATTATCTGATTGAAAAACTTATCACATGACTAATATTATCTAAGATATTCCAGATGTGTGAACTCTGGCTCACCAATTGTCTTGAGCTGTAAGCCATGTTTAGTTTGAGAACAGTTTCCGATGGTTAGTTTGGTCTACACAAGTCCTGGAGGTGACTGGTTCTCGGTAGACAGCTCTTGAGTTGGAAGCCACAGAGCAAAAGATTCTTCCCATGTTGACACGAAGAAAACACATGCGAGGTTTCTAACCCTAACCCTCATTAGTCAAAAATATTGCAACAATTATATCTGAGCCCTTTGTACTTAACAGTATCTCACTCACTCAACTTTAAAACCTTTTTGTTTTGAATAATCTCCCAACGTGTCGAAAGCATAGATGGTATAAATGTATTCATAAGATATATCGTACTGGATTTTATTAATACAAACGAAACTTAAGTCATTGAAATCAAGCGATAATCAGTGAGATTGGGGGGGAAAGCTGGGTGACAATTTGGGGATAATATGCATTCTATTTGGGAGGATAGCGACAAGTGAAACAAATATTTTCCGTTGCCTCTCATCTCACCAAGTTTACGAAACCAGTCAACATTGTGAGAAATCATTTGCAAATGTTTTTGTTTCTAAATTTTATTGATAATTTGTATTTGAATTATTCAGACTACTGTTCTCATCGTGACTGTCTTTGCATTTTGGCTGATGTCACCTCCAATCTGCAAGTGTATCTTATTAAACTAGGAAATTAAATACTTGTGGATTAAATAAGATTGCATTCAATGGAAAAATTAATGTTTCAACAAGAACATTATGAGAATAACACTCAAGATGAGAACGGTAGTCCGAATGATCCAGAAAAAAATTTTTGAAACTCTTTCTTTCCTTCAATTCAGATCAGTTCATTGTTATGGTCAAAAGAGAACCGTGAAATTGTAACTGGACATGGATTTAAGAACAATTCTCTCTCGTTTTGGAAGTTTCCAAATTTAGATTGTATTGGAGAACTGAAAGGTAACTTTTTTTTTTTTTTTTATACGCAAATACGCAATTTCAAATGTGCATAATGCATTTTAAAAAAATGTTAATAAAATGTATATAGCAGACTTTCCCAGTTGTAAAATAGGCTTAAATGTTTTAATTTATGCAGGTTTCATATTTATTATAGAGCAATTCTCTACTAATTATTATATTGTACTCAATATATAGTACTTGTTTTAAAAAAAATTTTTTTAATTATTTTGGTGCCATCAGCTAGAATCCAAACCAAAACATGTAGCTCTCTAGCTTTATTCTTTACTATCTGAGCTAAGTCCATACGCATATAAACGCATAAAAAATGTTAGATATAAATGTATATTTGTGCATGCATAGAAGTAATATGTATACTCGACTTACAACTAGCAAGTCCCATTATTTTTTTTTATTTTTTATGACGTATATAGCTGCCGGAATCCAAAGAGATACGATGCTGTTTTTACTCTCCATTGTAACAAAGTGTTTCTTTGTTTTATTTATTTGTTTGTTTTTTTTTTTTATTATAATTTACAAAATAAAGCTACACAGCTTGGAATGTATTATATCCTAAAAAAATGTTTGGATTTACTCCTAAAAAAATAATAAAATAAATAAATATTGACTGAAGGTTTCTTCCCAGCACTTTTAAAGGTTGTCAGACTTATTGTTAACGTGACTTGTTTTCAATTTAGTGGTAGTTTCTGCAGCAGGGTTTTGAGAACGCAAAGAGTAGCTTATTTAAAACCTAAGTCCGTGAGACGATAGAATTTGATTTTGGAACAATCAACTTAGAATAGGAAAAAGTCTGAATTTTAATACAATTTAATTTTCAATTACTTGCATATTTTATCTTTGGTGATCAAATGATCTCATTTCTCGTATGAGTATTGCAGATAACATACACATGCAAATAAGAATATTTATACAGGGAATATATTATTTTGGTTGTAAATAGACGTTTCAATATTCTGTATTCAATTTGAACAGTTTTATTGAACATAATTCAAAGAATTCAATTAAACTGTAGCTGATTAGTCTGTAATGTCCATCTCTGTTTGATACCAACTGTTGAAATTTTTAAAAGTTCACTCCCCGACTCTTGGCCAACTCCTTAAACCTTCTATAATAAAATTATTAAGAGACAAATACCTTTACCATTAATTTTTCATTTATTTTATTTTTACTTTTTCCTCCAAAGGTCATTTTTCCAGAATTCTGAATTTGGCTTTATCTCCAAATGGGGAGACAGTTGCAAGTTTGGGTGCCGATGAAACCATACGCCTTTGGAATTGCTTTAATGTCAGTAAGAAAATTTATAATAAACCACAAGGAATGTTTGTTGGATTAAGATAAAAAAAAAAAAAAAAATGTTCCCGTTAAGGTTCAACAATTTTTTTTTTTCTTCTCCCTCTTGTTTTTTTTTTTTTGTTTTTTTTTTTCCCCCCCTCTTTTTACTTGTACATTACTAGTAAAATGAACATCTTATTTCCAATGTATATTTTTCTACAAGTCGTACATTATAAATGTCATAAATTTTGTATTTAAAATAACTTTAAAACGTCAAGCATTAAGAAAAATTGCTTATGATATTTAAATGCAACATCTGTTTTCACTTTTACAATATCAGTTTATTTTTTATGTAGTTTATCCCTTCACCCATCTTTTTTATCCATTGTGGTTTAAAACTGAATCTTCAGTAGTCTCCCTTGAATTTCCATCAATACTCGCATGATTTCAAGATATTTTAAAAATGAAGTCATTTTGAACATTATTACAAAACGTTATTTAAACTTTGAATTGCTTTTAAAAAGACTTCTGTTCTATTAGGAAATTACATCTATTTGTTTTAAATTGATGACAGGGTTTTAATTTTCAAAAAATACTTAAGTAATTATTTCATGTCATACAAACATTTAAGATCATTTTTTTTATATCAGTGACAAAGTTTTTGTTTTCGTTTTTTTTTTTTTGTTATTTTTTTGTTTTTTGACAAGGAATTTTTTTAAAAGAGGAAAACTTACCTTGTTCCAATAATTTATATTCTGTAATGAGCGACAATTTGTTTTGGGGATGAAAAATGTACCTTAAAAAGGCCGTACATATATACAGTATTAATAATTGTAAAATGAAACTGTCAAAATCACTTCCCAATGTTGGCAAATATATATTTCTTTTTAAAGTGCTACTTCATATTTGGTAATTTTAATCTGCTTTGTTAACATGAAGAATATCTTATTCTTGCAACAAAAAGAATTAATGCATTCTTTTAATGATAATGCAATTTGATTAACATGAACTAGACTTGAAAATTTAACTTTAAATTGATTTAATAATTTAATTTTTTTTTTTTTTTAATAAAAGTATACAAACGAAATTTCTCGCTTTTCTAAAAGTATACATACAAAATTTCTCGCTTTTCTAAAAGTATACATACAAAATTTCTCGCTTTTCTAAACAAAATTTCCTATCAAATAACAAAACTTATTTAACAAAGGGCATAAAATATCAAGAAACAAAAAAAATTTAGAGATTATTTTGTAAGAGCAAGAATGGTAGGCAAGGGAAAATATCTGAATCAAAGATAGTAAAACTTATTTAGATAATTTATCCTTTCTCCCCTGCCTTTTAAGTTTTATTATACATGGTAAATGAAACCTCGATTAACATAGATTTTCTATAATCGTTTCAGTATTTTCAATGTTTTTAATCTCGAAATATTAAAGATCTAATTTACTAATTATATTCAGTTTTAAACGCTTTTATTTGAACTGATTCCATACAAACGTTTCTTCATCAAATACTGAAATGAAAAATTCATAAGCATCATCATATTTGGTAAGAATGTTGTTTTTAAACAGACATGTGTTTAACAGCTTATAGTAATTGACTTCCAAACTAACCTATCTCCAGCTAGGTCTTTATTTATCCCTCTCCAGTCTATCATCACTCCCTCCATTGGTTTCCTAAACTCCTTTGCCAATTGATCCTGCTACTACAACTGTTCTACATCTAATAACTTGAACTCTTTTGTTCAATGTGACCAAACCAACAGTCTCCTTTGACATTAGTAGATCTAAGATTGTCTTTGACTCGCATTACATGTCCATTGTATATCATTCACATATAATTTAATGAAATCAACCAAGCTACATAGTTAAAAGAATTAGTATGGATGCAAATCTGTAACTCTTCTACCTCATCTCATGAAAAAGCAAAAATAAAGAAAAGAAAAAATCTTTATAGTGTATGTACCCATGACTGAAAGAAACTCGTACAACTGTTATATAGTTTTCATTATTATTATTCTTATTCTTGTTTTTATTGTTCGTTGTTAGGAAGTCTTATTAAAAGTGAGTCTTAGAGAGTCTTATTAAGAGAGATGTTGCGTTCTGTGTTCGTGTTATGAAGAGATTCATATATATAAAATGTTCATACTTAGAAGCTCTTAGAGTGAGGAGACAGTCTTAGTGTTCACATTGTAGATATGAGATTTAGAGACATTGTGTATGTGAAGACATTTTAAAACACAGGATATATAAGACATATAATGACAATTTCACTTTTGGTAGAATTACAACACAAAGACGACGTTTATAAAAACACATGATGATACGTTTATTTCTTCGACCGGTCGGTGGTTTTCTTAGTCAGGAATTCAAAGTTTTACATTCTATGTTTCAAAGGTGACCGTCTCGCTTCCAGACGTTCGACTGTCCATCTCTGGACTCCAGACTGTCGTCTGTTGTCCTCAGACTTTCTCTGCTTAACTTTAGTTTCTAACTATATCGAGAACTTCCCATTTTCCATGACGTCATACCCATGTTAAAACATGTGTCTTTCACGTGTTCTGAAAATGCGTGTCCAAAACATTTTCCTTTGTTTACAAAAGGAATTTTAACGTATATTTCCAGTAACCTATATTTCCAATATGTTAAAATCATGTTTATTAAATTATCCTATAGTTGCATTCCTCAATTCAATTTCATGACAATTGACAAATGCACATTCCTTTTCTTAAAACTATTTTATCTCTAAGCTAAACAATGGTTTGTTTTTACATTCCATTTTCTAATTCTCTCTCGTAATCTATTTCTAAACCTAAATTACGAGGTTCGAATTTCGTCTATTCTATTTCATATTTACATTTAACTAATTCCCTATTTTTATACTTTTTTATATAGACAGCCCTTGTGTAACACAACAAAGATCGCATAAATTGATCCCATAGTTTTTTGTTTTTTCTTTTCTCATTTTATGTCTAATCAATGATCAAGACAAGGAAGAGGATTCCAAATAATTCCAGTTTTGCAAGGTTTTAGAAAGCCATTCTTAACCTGGTGAGATGGGGGTGGGGGTTTCAAATTAACTTAAAAAATATTTTTTTTATAAAAATAAAGCTATTTGAAAAATTTACATGATTTTCTTTCTATCATAGGTAGATACATAATAAAAATTTTTCTCTCTTATATATATTTGTAGTCATCGACATAGTCCTGTTTCATTGTATCACAACTCATCAGTGCCGCTAGACTAGCACCTCTCCCAAGCCGAGGGTTGAACCTAGAACCATCGCGTTGACAGCAGTTCTACCGATAGACCCACGGGAGCGGCGCCCATAAATTATCTTGCCAAATGTTTATTTAAACAAACATTTGTCCACTACTTTTACAGTGCTCTAACCACTTGTTTATAAACAATGAGCGTCACATTTTTCATATATATATATATATATATATATATATATCAAATTAACGATATAATTTCTTCAGACCTAGCAGAATTATGCTCTTCCAGTGTACCAAATTTCACTTCTCTGCAATTTCATAGCAAAAAGCAATATACAGGGTTTAGTCCGTCAGCACTGATTATATGGCCAAAAAACTTGAACCATCTTTCTCCGATGGTATTGAAGGGATCTCTTGTATGAAGTGACAGTGGCTGACGGTATAATCAGACCCTAACGATTAGAGTTTAGTGTAAATAGTTTTTATTTATATAAGTCATTGATTAGTGTTAGTTATGTAAAATAAAGTTTTTGTTGTCTCCTCATTGATCAGTGTCAGTGGTGTGTATAGTTTATTAATCAGTCCTCTATAGTTTCATCGCATTCCAAGAATGCTGCGTAGGCGGGTAAGTGTCCATGTGTTTCACGATATTGTATGTGTGTGTAGTAATTTATGTTGTTTTTTTTTTTTTTTTTGTTGGTGTCACGAAGTCGTCGTCGGAATCGGGAATCACAACTACTCCGGATACGGGAGATATGGACCTGCTTGGTGACGGTACTGGTGTTCGTGGCGGGCATCTGTGTGCCTTACAACCGTATGTCAGGCAGTACTGGGTCGGCTGACTCTCGTCTATGATGCACGTTTGCACCATGTAGGATTCTACTTCGTCGTCGTCTATCACGAGCGTTTCCTGCGTGTCAGGTAGGTTGTCGAATAGCTGGCGGCGCGCCTTGCAGTAACCCATCTGTTTTTTCGGTGATAGTTTCCACCGTTTGCTGTCGGAAAGTTTGAGATTCGGCCGGCTCCGGTACCGTGTCCTCCTCATGGAAGTGGTACCTTTTTTCTAGGTACGCTAGCACGTGATCGCGCCAGATCGTCAGCCACATGGTAGGGTTCAGTTCTCTTACTCCCCAACCTTTTAGCTCCGGCATGGCTCTCTTCGTTTCGTACAGGAACATGCGGTTCGTCATCGCCGCTCGTTCCTGCGGTACGTGTCTCCACGGGTCATCATTACTAGTCGAAAGGCTCGGCGTTCTCTCCAGATATCTCTCCGCCTGATGTTTGACGTTTACAGCCGTGGTCGTGCCTTCGAGGATACATTTACCCTCCTCCACATTTTGTGGCGTGAACCACATTTCGTCCGTATATATCAACGTCTTGTCCACGCATGAACCAAACGTGAAATTATCGGACGATTGGCAGCGCATCCTGCCATAGTTCATTAGGCTGTTGCGGACGGAGCGGAGAACGTAGGACTTTCCACTGTTTGACGGTCCCGTTATGTGGAACGCGTTGCGTTTCGCCTGGATGTGGTGGCATACCTCGAACAGTTGACGTCCGAACTCCTCCGGATCAAACATATGGTAGGTGCACCAAGCGTCATATATGTTGAGGCTCTTTTGCACCGACCAGTATCGGTTCCCGTCGAGCGTGAAGAGGTCCTTCTTCTATCTAATCTGTTCGTAGATGGGCGTCACCTTCGTTTGTATCTGTAGATCCGAAGCTGCGGCCTGCATAATTGGGGATATATTCTGAGTGTTGGTGAATATATGCTCCCATGTGTCACGTATCGATCTGTTGCTTGACTGTTTGCAATATAGCATCACCTTGGCCAGGTCGGTGCTATTGCAACGCCTCATTATGTCCAGGACGAATTTGTATTTTTCGCCTCGTAGTGTAGATTTGCCCGTGATCTTTGCGTCTGTCGGTACGTCGTCGTCCTGCTTTTCTAGGGGTCTACTGGTCAGTTGGTTATAATGTGTCAGCTGTCCGTTTGTTTTTAAGTTGCCTGCGCACAGCACCGTTTTCTTTTCCGGCTCTCCTGACAGGTATTGGCATAACCCGTAAGGGTTGTAGATTTTTTGGCAGCTCACGGAGTATGGATTTATCGTCCGGTCTGCCTGTAGCCTCTTTAGTTGATTGTACGTGTGTTCGCACGTCGGGTGGTGCGTGTGCCACGTTATCATGTGGAAGTGGTCCACATGTGTGCAATGCTTGAGGCTGGACGGTCCTGCTTTGTGGTAAACCACTATGTACGGGTGGGTGGTACATATTCTCGTTAGGTGGTTGTGTATCTGGTTGGACCTGTCGCATTCTACTGCCTTTTGGAACGTCTGTGTTGCCGCCTCCGGTGTGCAGTTTGAACTCTGTGGGAGTCTCCCATCGGTAGATCCAGGTGTAGGGACGTAGGCTCTTTCCGTCGACTGTCTCGTTGTTCACCGCTTCGTTGAACTCCTGCTGCGCCTCTCGTTGCGTACTTGGACCGGCCGTCTCCGTTGACATTCTGTCGGCGTCTGGTGCCTGGCCGTCGGAATCCGCTGATTTTATGCGTGTCTATTGCGTCGTTGTAATATGATAAGTGCTGACGTTGTAAAATTTAAAGAAGTGTATAAATATAATTTTGATGACTTTAGTTTATTTAAAAAAGAGCATAAATGCTGACGCAGCTGTAACTGATATTTGGTTACGCCCGTTTACTTGTTTATGAAACGCCCATAATGCATGCCGAATACTTGTCCGTTGTGATCCCACATATGCGTCCCATGGTTGTGTAGCATTCCTTTTGCTGATTGGCCGTGGAAATGCCTGTTGGGCGGGATGATCGTGTAATATTCGTAACTGAAGTCGTCCGATGTAGCTGATAGTGCTTGTTTGCGGGTGGTGATTGGCACCTTTTGCGGGTGGATAAGTGTGTCAGAGACAATTTCAATTTCAATCATGTATGTCAACTCAAAGTTGAAGTACAAAATTCCCGCGGTGCTGTTCGGGCGCAGTATTGGCGGGACGTGAATCAGTACCATTTCTGGTGAGTCCTCAGTAGTGTAGAGCATCTTGTTTATTACCGTTCTGTACGCTGTGGTCATGCAACCACTTGTTTGTGTGTATGTTGTCGCTCCGATGGTTACGTTTGTCTGATCACCCTTCTTTGCGGTAGTGGTGTTCGTTTTTCGTCCCCTCTGGTGGTCGAAGTTTAGGTCAGCGATCTCTGTTTGGACTAAGTCCTCCTGTTTTTCCTTGCGCTGTCGTTTACGTGCTCCCTGCCGGACGTTGTCCTCCGCCTTTCGCAGGATCGTACCGTAGTCCGGCGCTGTTGCTCCAGACAGTCCGCAGTCCCAGGCTGTTTTTTGGCCGGACGCTAACATCCCCTCCATTAGGGCCGGGTTAGCTATCATTCCTGCTTGGATCGTGTAATTTCCCTGCATGGTCAAGTTGGTCAGCGGCTTACGTAGTAGACTGTGGTTGCGCCATATGTGCGTGAAGCTGTCTCCCTGTCGTAGGTTTTTTACCGTCGGCATTTCTCTCCAGTCGTGTAAGTGTATCATTTTAACCTGTGTTTTCTTGACCTCTGGCGTTATATTACCTGTGTTCGGTATAGCATTTATCAGTTCTATTGGTGCCATGTAGTTGTACGTGTATGTGGGTAGTTCGGCGTCACTACCAACCATGGGTTGAATTTCCGCGAAGGATTTGTTTGGCACCTTGGAGATTCCCTCCAGGTTCCCGTAGCCGATGTAGGACCCTTTGTCTATGTAGATGTCGAAGTATGGTTCCGGGTTAGGTACGAATACCTCCTCGTTATTTTTTGTTAACCATTCTCCGCAGGTGATTTTGCTGATTTTGAATCCCTGGCTGACTATGCGGTACGCGGTGGCGTTGCTCATGATCGCCTCCCATTTCGGTGGTGTGACCCATGTCGTTAACCAATATGGCACGATGTAGTCCTTGGAGTCTGGTTGTGCCCAGCAGAATTTTGCCGCTCCGTGGATCCCCTCGTTGGGCTCGGTGTCGTATACGGTAAATATAGCTGCGCAGTCGTTCATGTTTGTTGTTTTCACCTGGTTTTTGAAGCTCCGTTGGAGAACTACCCGTCTGACATTGTTGTCCGTTATGGTCGGCAGTTGCTCTCCCTCCTCGTTTCCTCCCCACGCTCCACTTCCGCTTTCCGCCCTTTCGGTTGTCGCGCTTTCCAGATCGACCTCCATAGTTGCCTGAGCACTAGGATCGATACTAGCACTAAGTTTAGCTCGTTTAGGAGGGGGGTCGAAGTAGTCGTCGAGTCCAAGTTTATGCTTCGCGCGTAGAGCGGTTCTCGACAGAACTCCGAGCACACCTGTGTTAGCAGAGTCCTTGTAGAATTGTTCATCCGCCTCCCTTGTCCTCCCCTTACCGTAGTTGAAGTCGTGTCTCTTAGCTGCCCAGTCGAGTTTATTTAGTGGTGGCAGGTATTTTTTACTTTCTAAGTCTGTACCTGGCCCTAGGAAGCGGTGGTAAGGTACCGTCCACTCTGAGCGCTTTTTCTTAGTCTGGTGTCGCAGCGGTGGCATGTTTCTTTTATAGGATATCCCTTGCGTCATGTCTATTTATAGAATGCTATTGCGTCATCATGACGTCATAGGGTGTTTCCCATTCTGGAAATATTATATGTACCACAGCTATGACGTAGTGGCACTACCCATTTTATATAACAAACACAGGCATGACGTACATACCTCTCCGTGCTAGGACACTAATAGTAGGTATAACAGACAAAAATTTTAAATTAATGCTAGTTGTATTGTGATTACATATTCTGAATCTTCATGAATCATGGAATCTAACACTTTATTTCATCAAAATATATCAAACCGTTGAATTTTAGCAGATTTTTTAAATTTTTTACACGTGCTGGATTTGTCATTTTTTTTCAGCCATTTTGAATTCTATTTGGGGTCCTATATTTGGTAAAATAATGAAATATAGCAGCTGAAAATCAACAGCCTTATTCAGTGTGCATCAGAATAATTGAGGATGCAATGCTGATGGTATAACTTCATAGTTTCTCAATAATCCCTACCTGAAACATGCAAGTCATCTTGAACAAATCTGACCGGATAATATGAAAATGGCCCAAACCCCATATTTTGAACCCCCATAAAATCAAGAACAATCATATCAGCCCGATATTTCAAATACCACATTAAGACTATACCACCAGGAAGCCTATTTTTTTTTTTTTTTTTTTTTTTTTTAAGTAATAGAATGAATACTTTGTCAACTATGACACTTTAGGTTTTGAAAAAAAGTGCATTTTCATTATTTGTCAAAATGTGATAACTCCCAAATCCGATTAAATGTGAGCCGTAGCAAAATAGCCAGAAAATATATACCTATTCGAATACAAACATAAAAGTTCATATTTAGCTATTTTTGGGGGTGCTCTTTCTATTTAAGTTTATGTGCCACAATTATCACAAACGGGGGAGGGGGGGGTATATATCTCCATTTTCATTTACCTGCATTTGAAGTCATCCTTTTGTCAGCATCTGCCAGTATCTATCTCTTCTGTTCTCATGTCTCCATGCAAATACACATAAGAGGGAGGAGGCAATTCCACTTGAAAGAGAAAAGTAGTTAGCTACCTTTTGAACGTAGTCCTATTAAAAACAATTGCTTATCATTGAATATTTGGTTGTATGTAAATCATACCATCTGCTGCAGGTCAGATTTACCTTGTTGAAAATGTGATAAAAAAATTTAAGAGAATAGATATTTATATATATATATATATATAATTGCCACTTGTACAGTTTAATCAAGACATTAAAAAATGAAAATATCAAAAAAAAAAAAAAAAAAAAAAAGTTGTACATATCCATTTTGAACTGAAGATCTCCGGAAAAAAATTTCACTTAATTTGATAGAGTAGTGTGGGGTTTTTTTTTTGGGGGGGGGGTTTCGTATAAAAATGTATTTTTAACTAAAGCCGTACATAAAGTGTTATCAAATAGTTCATCTCTGCGGTTTGGCTTTCCTTTCATTAAGCGATCGGAGGGGGGGGGGAGAACGTGATTTCGCTTCGACAATCGCATGTCCTTCGGCGGTCCTCAAACCTGCTTAGTTTCCCCTTGACTCCAAAAATCACGTCGTTATATTGACAGGATTTTTGTTCCAGTATTTTTCCACTATTACGATCTCTGCTTGCTTGCCACTGATTGATTAATTCATTTCTATTGTCGATAATTGATTCTTCAATTCCCAGGCAAGTTTTAGTTTTGTTTACAAATGCGTTGCTTGTGTTTGACCCAGATCTCCAGTAACCCATTTTTTCTTAGCCGGGCGACTATTGTTTTTGTTTATTGCACGTGCCTTCACAAACACGTTTCCAGCCTTGACAATAATTGTTTTTCCAGGACATTCCAATCTTTCTTTGTTCTCACAAAGGAATGTCCCATTCCAGCAAAATATGCGATCTCCCCCACAATCACTTCACTTTGTAAACAAAAAATTTTTCTGTTTACGCCCTAATTATTTTTGTCACATTGTACTGGTGGACAATCGATATTCGATGCCCTCCTTTCAAGTTTCTTAAAGGGGGTTTATTTTAACCGTTATGTATCGGATGGTCCCAGACATCCGCTACATAACAATATTACAATATATTCATTTTTAAACAGTCCTAGATTTAGATTTCAGTTTTTTGTACATAAAATGCATTACAATTTAGCTTTTAATTTCTGGACATTTTCGGTAGCATATCCTGGTTTCTAGCACAAATTACACTTATATGGCAAATTTCATTGCTTAATCTTGTGTTTTAACAAAGATATGACATTTTTACTGAAAAAATAGTGTAAAAAATGTGACAAAACACATATGGTCTTAAAGAGGGAAAAATATCCAAATGTGCAAGGCGCAAAAATAGCCATAACTTAATTTGCATCAGATTTTAAAAATTTAAAGATTCTTTTTTTAGCTTATCAAGTTCTTTCTATGTATGCAATTATTGAAATATGTTAAGCCATTTCAATTTTTCATGTGTATTGCTACAATAACAACTCCATAAAAAAAATAAGGCTGACAAGGAACATTTGGAGGAGCTTTTATGCACAATAAGTTTGGTTTAAATTTGAGTGTTATAAAGTTCGGTTTTATGCTTGGAAGGAAAGAGAAAGAAATTGAAAGAGGGATGTTTTTAAGAGTATTTGTTTCTTTTTGGTGGCTTTTTAGTAATCCTTAGTAGAAAAATGTTGTTGGCTTTAACTTTGACAGTGGAAATTTTTTTTCACTTGACACTGTCTTATTTTCTTTTGGTCCCTTTTCTTGTTTGTGTCTCTCGTTTCACAAGACCTCAGCTATTTATCTCTCTACAACAAGCTGGCTGTTCATATTTTATTTTAGGCACACTTCCCATTGACAAGATTTATTTTTACTATTTTGTCTTTTTCTGAATGAAAGGATGTGCACAGAAACGCTTTTGTACACTTTGCACAGCCAACTAGTAATCTGATTGTGAGTTTTATTTTTATTCATAGATCTCCAGAAATGTTATAAGGGATAGAAAATGAGGTCAGAATATGCTCATGAGAACTGAGTGTGCTAAGTTTATAATTTTCTAATTCCCAAAAGAAAATGACAAATATAAAGCAATATATATATAACTTTGATCAGAGAAAATTTCCAAAGGTTTGTATGGTGTTTTCATTTTTGTAGATTTTGGGTTCTTTAATCTTTAATAGATTATTTTTTCAACTGGGTTATTTATAATCCATTACTCGTGGCAGTTGTAATTAAACTTAAACTTCATAATCGGGATCTATCGATTTTTAGACCGGTGAGTGCAAGTGCAGGAATCTCTGGAAATCAAAAGTAGTAGAGTATCCGTGGGACCATTTATAGGTAAATTTAATGAGATCTCCGATTTACAGCAGGCTTCAACCAAACCACATCCTCACATACATAAAATAAAAAGATGTGAATAACTCCAGAAAATAACGATACCTGATCAAGAACTCTAGATTGCTGTATTGAAATGAAATAACATTTATTTCCGTGTTTAAGAAACAGTAATTCAAATCGTTCCAACGTTAAGGTTTTTGTAAGTGTTCATTAGATTTTCATGAACAGTGACACGCGTAGTTATTTTCTAAGGAGAAAAAGTCATTAAGCTACATAAGCGTCATGCGTGTGTGTGCTCGTCACATATGAAAACAATATTTTGAAAAAGCATTGTTGAAAAGAATTCTTGTTCAATATAGTAACTTTCCATGTTGAGAATTTAAGGTGCATGACCTGTGCAAATTCATGTTGGGTGATTTAACATTTCACAAGAACAGTCTGGCGTATGTGCTGAGAATGAGACTGCAGTGATGTTTACTTGTAGAACTACATCCTGGATTGGTTTGATTTTCGTGAGCAAAACCTATTCGTGTGTTCTAGAACATCCCAGTCTGTTTGTTGTATTACTGCACGTGGAGCACAACATAGTCCCTTTATTATGTGTGCGGATGGACAAATTATGATGTAATCCTGTGCATTCTGATATCCATGGGTGTTGAAACTGATTGCTATGAAAATGTCTTTGCTGAAGATTTGTTCTGGTTGTATGTTTGCCTTTTTAAAGGGAGGTAATTTAGATGTTTGCCTTGGCTAATGAGGAAACCTCTTTTTAAAGGAAAATAATTTAGATTATTCCACATCTCCAGTCCAAAATTCATAAATAAATTTTTGAGTGGTTAAATTTTGCTACTACTCTTTATATATATATATATATAGGGTGGGGCAGAGCAACTTTCTTATTTAGAATATCAATTAAAACACGTGTAATGCAAGTATACATGTAATTCTTTAAACTGCAACTAGTACAACATTTTAATTTAATTTTTTTACCGGTTTTAAAGATTATATCGGTAAGATGGCGTCCATTCTTCTCTATACGCTGAGTTAATCAAACTCTGAAGCTTTGGTCAACTCTTTCCAGCATATTGATGGGTATGTTGGCGGACAGCTCAACAAATGTTTTTGTAACCAATTGATTTCAGATATCCCCATAGAGTTGCATGGTGATAAATCCGGGGATCGTGCTGGCTAATGCAGATCTCCCTCAAGGAGATTAGGTGTCCTGGGAAATTCTGCCGCAACAGTCGTTGACGTGCGCTGTGTGTTCCTGAAAAATAAACAAAAAAATAACGCATGTTAAGGAACCAAACTTTAAGCTCCACCCTCTCAAATAAGTCCATCCCTACCATCCTTGGAGTAACCATTGTTTTAGGGTGCCAAAATTAAATAAGCAAGTTGCTCTGCCCCACCCTGTATATTACTTTGGAATTTTCTGAGTTAATAGGTCATCCTGGCATACAGTTATAACCCATCCATTTGCGAGTAAGGGATTACTTGATTATCATGGGCACGTTTCTCGCTCCACCAGTGTGAACAAATGATATTCAGACATAAGTAGATACCTTAATCTGTTAGTGTGAACTTTTTGGTTGTTGTCTCGTTCAGCTTGATTTCTAGCCGTGATATCTGCTTGATCATGACAAATGACACGCAACATAGATTTGTAGACAAAAAAAAGAACCAAACTACTTTATTTTACAATTTACAATATTATACATTAAAAAAAGTTATTAAAATAAAAATTGCTTTTTTATTCTAGCCTAGGTTACACTTAGCTAATTCTTTGTGTGGAAGGAAGGAAGGTGTCCCACTTAGATACCAAAATGTGTTTACTGCATGCTGATCAGTCAAGAAAAAGATTGAATTCTGTAAAATGGTATTATTGGTAATTTATTGCCTAATCCTTACACGCCCCATCACTTAGCAAAAATATTTGTGTTACTATGCTGAGAGTAGCACCTAACAAATAGTACCACACGACTGCACTGGTTGGTCAGCTTGTCCCATTAAATTATCATGACTGTATTTAGAAATGTCTCTGGTTGCATTTGATAATACAGACCATTCTGTTGGAGTAGCTGCTTAAGGAAACTTAATTTGCTCATTTCTTTTTCAAAAGTGACTTCTATTTCTATGAAGCAATCTTGAATCGGTCTCAACCAGGACTGATGTTGAAATAATTTCTACCACTTTTTGGCTAGACTCGTTTTAGGTGTTTGCAGCCAAGTTTTCAGAAGTTTGCTCTCTAGCTCTATGGCGTTTATCAAAATTAGTCTCGTTTCATTTTGAGCTGAACGTCTGCATCTTTAAATTCAAAATTTTGTTCATGATTTTCATTTTGTTGATGGAATAACTCCTTAGTTTCCTGTTCATCAATTGTGCAAGACTTTGGCTATGCTGTAGGTGGAGTAAGGGAAGCTCGCTTGTGAGTTGACTGAAGCTATAGATTTTAGCAATATTCAGAAAGTCTTTGGATATAAATTGAAGGCGATTATCACTTAGGATTTCACTAAGCAAATGTATATTTGCAGTGATTTACAATACTACTTGCAATGGTACATTCTATCCATCTTGAATAATGGTCTATCTTCTCTTTTTAAGCTTTTCCTGGATTTTTTGTTTCATAGGGAGTTGTAATAAAAAAGGTTGGCCATTTTATAAACCTGCTTCAATTTTCCTCATTCCGTAAATACTTTTGGAAATTTTTCTTTCTATTTGTGTTGCTTTCTATAAGGTTAATTTGTTCAACAAATGCAAAGCTTTAATATCTGCTCCACCCAATGATGGTTCCAAGTCCTTAATAAGGTACAATACTTGTTAGTTTTTTCACTAGTAGAGTATAGCAACTACTTTTCACATCACCTTTATTTTGTATTGACCTAATCTATAATCTTTTGTCCATCTGATTTGTGGAGGCTGGGGTCGCCTTTTAATGTGGTTGGTGACACCATCCTCTATAATTAAGAGATTAAAAAATAGTCGAGTAACGAAGACACGGAATATGCCGGTATTAAAATACAACCAAATATTAAGTATTAAATTGTGAAAGTATAGTTAGATACATATGAACAATGTTACTTGCGTTTTGGTCTCCAGAATTCTTAATGAGAGGTTGAACATCGGTTTGGTTGTTTGCCAAAACCGGGAAGTATTTATTGTTACATCTGCCTTAGTTGAGAGGTCCAGCGAAAAGAGAAAACAAATATGAAAGTGAGGTGTTGTCATCATAACTGAAGGTCAGGTCATGTCATTCGTTGCATGCAACTGACATTGCTTTGCATGTGTGCTACCACGCATAGCTTGCTTTGTGTCTATGTTTAAGCTAGACACAAAGCGAATTTAGCGGTTGTAATGGTTCACTATAGATTTACTATCGGCAAATTTTTTCTAAAGAACTGGTCTGGTACTACAGTTACATCTGTATCTGTATAACTGTGAAAGTGTGCTGGTTGACCACCAGAAGACTTAGCTTTTATAAAATTATTTTTTAGGGTTTGAGTTTGTTTTGGGTGTATTCAAGTCTGTTGTAAACAAATATCAAACATAAAATTCTTGCTGACAAGAACTGTTTACAATATTAACACTTCCAATATCGAAATGTTTTCCCTAATATATATATATTTTTTTTAATTGCCGCTATATTTTCTTGCAAGTAATGCACACGAACGGAAGTGTACACTAAACACTGAAGCAAAAACAAACAAAACTGCGAAAGAATGAAAGTGAAAGTATCCTGTTTTTGTTTTTTTTGTTTTTCTTTATATAATTTTTTTATTATTAACAAGAAAAAAAAAATGAAAAAAACGAATCCATGCAATCAAAAACTCCTGTTTGTTTGCTTTTTTTTTTTTTTTTTTTTTTTTTTTTTTTAATCCATCTCAAAACAGGCAACTTTGTATGGGGACAAAAATAAAAATTACCTTTGTCTAAGATTTCTCCTCCACTGACTGAGGACAGAAAAGGTGAAATATAGCATCAGAACAGATACTACACTTTGCTCCTAGCCAAGTGAACAAAATCATGTATTACTAACAAAACAAAATGATGAAATATACAATATAAAAGTGATTAAAAAAAAACGAAAATAATTCAAAGAATTAAAGAAAAAGTTCAAAGAAATTTCGAACATTTATTACTATAAAACATAACGCACAAATGAAAATAATTGCGACCAAAGGCAAGATAAGATAATGTAAAAAGAAAAAGAATTTTTAAAACAGCAGAGTTCAAATATTTGTTTACATAAAGCAGTTCAAGGAATTTTTTTAAATAAAGCAGTTCAGAGATTAATTTACTTTGTAAATTATTTGCAAGTTGACTTATAAAAGCATCAGTTTCCGTGAGACCATACTGTTGTCACCACATGAATTCGTCCAAATGTGATGGCAAAGTTGACGGTGACGCACCGTACATTGATTTAAATCTACTTTTGCATACCATCCACGGGTGTTCGACTGTGTTGGTATGCACTTTTGTCACAGGGTTCACGTAATTCTGTGAATGCTTCACAAACCTATACAGCGGGGTGACGGGTATATTTCCTACTCTTTCATATGTTTTCCATACGTCAGAATGGATGACACTACCCGGCAGTATCAATTCTTTGACGAAAGGTAGCAGAATTTCAGCTGACCTGTCGGGTACATCTCAAAAATTTGATTTGAGACAGTATCAATATCTCCCAAATATCCATCTCTGTGGTATCGTGCTCCCTCTGTGGTACTTCATTTTTGCAATGACACTCTTGTCTATTTAAACAATAACAATATTGCTTCCTATTTTGGTTGGGTTTGCTAATAATTGCTTAGAGCAAATGTCTCTTAGATAGCCATACTACATCATGGCCGTTATTTTTTATATTTTGCATGTTTTTGCATATAGTGTTACAAGGGGCCTTGTTAGACCAAAAATATAATTGAATAAAAGTTTGTAAATGGAGCTTAGCTCCTTCCCCCCCCCCCCAATTTTTTTTTTTTTTTTTTTTTTTTTTCAAAGAAAATATTACAGGTGAAAATTTGGAAACAATTATCTGCAGTAAAATCTGACCTTCAATTGTTACTAAGCATGCTCGGTTACTACTTTTTACTGTCGTAAACGAAAGTTGAAAGAAAATGGCGGCCAGAGAAAACTATTGGAGTAACCACAGGGATATTGGAAGCAGGAATTTTGTGTAATCGGTGGTCAACCAGTGCACTTTCACGGTTAACTATTTTGCTGCAAATTGTGTGGTGACTTTTATGTTAGCATGTTAGTCAATCTTTTCTTCTCCACTGTTTCTAATATTTCCCAATGCAATGGATCCTAGGAAATGATTTTCTTCCTCTGCAATTTCACTCACCGATTTACTTATACATGCATAATATCCAACTTTATTTCACTTCTTGCATTTTGTATGAATTGCTGGACTGTTAAATGTTGATTGATAAATTATTTTTTTCTTTCAGAAAAACAAATTTGCTGTTTGTTTAATAAGTGACGGCAGAACTCATTTTAATATTCAAATTTCATCTTTTTTTTTTTTTT
>NC_136492.1:73870144-73922644 GCF_053919585.1 Euprymna scolopes
TTGCAATGTCCTGACATCTTTACGGTGTAAGTGGAAACTCTGGCTTTTCGTACGATCTTATACAGACCTTGGAATTTGTGATTTATAGGTTGCCTGTACATAGGTAATAAAAGTCCCTAACTTAAAAGGTTTGAGCGACATTGTTCTCGTTACACCGTTTTTTTTTTTTGTTTGTTTGTTTGTTTGTTTTTTTTTAACTTGCCTTGGACTGATTTAAGCTTTTGTTGTGCTTTCTTGCTTGTTTCCTGCAGTCATGTTCAGAATTCCAGATAACATTTCGTACCGCAGACATTAAGAACTGGATACCTTCATCTTAGCAACCACGATGGTCAAAGCAATATATTTTCACCATGTTTTGTTTTTTAAGTTTGAATGGAAGCGCTCTAGGGCTCTCTCGCATTAGGGATAGTCCTCACTAGATTTTCCTGTCATAATTCGCATTTGAGATCTAAAGTTTTATCCTGTTCAGGCTGCACTATTTTCAGCAATCCAACTATCGAGGACAGTGATCAGAGCTTTTGCAATTTTTCCAGCCAATATATTATTTTCTTGAAAAAGGATTTCGGCCTCAACAGAAAGATGTTCAACAAAATGTTTAACCATAAAATTTACCAAAAACTATTAATATTAAACTATAAAAAGAAAGATACTAGAATTTAAGCAAAAAATATTTTATTTCAACTCAATCAGATGTGCCTTATGCACTAATAAAAATGCAATTGGCATTTTGTTGAACTTTTTAAGATTTTAAATATTTATAAATTTTCTCATTATAAAAAACGATTATTATATTGATTATAATTTTTTGACAGAAGAAATAAAATGAATATAAAACATTAGAAGAACAATGCAAAATTATCCAATTATATCAATAAATATTAGTAAATTGTGTAAATAAATCTTGAAAAAAATGATTATTTAGTAAATTGATTTTAATTTATTGTTCATTTAAAAAAATATTCAAATATTTAAAATCACTTAATTGTCAGCACATTTTTTCATTATCAAAAAAGATTATTGGATTATTTTTAATTTGCAAAATAAAAACCGGCAATGAAAAAATCGTAAATCAGCAAAAATTAATAAATTGTTTCATTATAAAAAAATATTTATATACTACAGATATAATCTATGTTTAATTAATTTTAATCAAGTAAAACAAATGTTTTTTTATCAATAGCATTGAAATAAAACAATCGTTTTTATTATGATAAAATTTAATGAATTCGCTGATTCTGGATGTTTTAACTGTACTTCTATCTTTCCAAATTAAAATTAATCTAATAAATGTATTATTATGACAAACTTTATTGATAATTTAGTGACTTTAGATTTTTCTTATGATTTAAAAATTTGTCTTCTAATGTTTTTTATGCAATTCATTTTATTTCTTCTGTAAAAAAATTATAATCAATATAATAATCGTTTTTATAATGAGAAAATTTATAAATATTTAAAATCTTAAAAAGTTCAACAAAATGCCAATTGCATTTTTATTAGTGCATAAGGCCCATCTGATTGAGTTGAAATAAAATAATTTTTGCTTAAATTCTAGTATCTTTCTTTTTATAGTTTAATATTAATAGTTTTTGGTAAATTTTATGGTTAAACATTTTGTTGAACATCTTTCTGTTGAGGCCGAAATCCTTTTTCAAGAAAATACCTAACTTTTTTAAATTCTATTCATCAACAACATAAGCAACAATAAAAATAATAGAATTATATTTATTAATTAATAGAACATGCTAATGATCACAAATTTACAGAAATTTTTTTTAAATTCTGAATTTAAGTGATTCATAAAAGTGCTATCGTTCGCCTGCAGGGATACAGTTATAGCCCCATACCACGCTGATTGGGAGGTTAGCACTCAAGTTTTTGCTATTTCGATTGGATATATGGTCTGATTTTTCTCAATTATTTGTTTCTTTTATATTTTTCAAAAGAAATGCCAATATTGATGGACGACATTTTGGAATGAAAATTAAAATTATATGAAATATTGGTGTCACTGATAATATTTCACTTGTTATTATTCTAAATAATGCAAGTAAAATGCCCAAATCGACTTTCATAAAAGTGAAGAATATCTGGTTTTACAATGAAATTTTTGCAAAAAAAATTTATTGAAATATATAATTTCAGAATTAATTCATTGAGGATCATAATTTTAAAATAAAAATCTATTTGTTTGAACACACACATATTCCATTGCAGTAGAAAAATTCTATTTCTAGTGGCTTTTTGCAAATGCTCAGTATTTTGTTGACAATATTTGCGAATTGAAGAGTCAGTTTTGAGATAAATTTTGAATTGCTTGAGTGTAAATAAAATTGTTGTTTTTTTAACTCTAGTATCTTCCTTTTTAGAGTGTAATATTGATCAATAGTTTTCAGTAAAATAATTTTCCTGTTAAAATTTTATAGTACATTTATCTCTTGAAGCAGAAATCTTGTCTCCAGTTTAGTTATGATTCATAACAGTGCTATTGTTCGCCTGCAGAGTTACAGTTACAGCCCCATGCCATGCCTAGGTGATGGTTGAATTTTAAAAGCGAAAACCACCACTATTTATTTCTATTGAATGTATGACCTTGTTTTTATCAAATGTTTGCTTCCTTTATATTTTTTCAAAAAAAATGCCAACAATATTGGACATTTTGGAAGGAAAATTGACATTACTAGAAAAGTTAGTGTCACTGACAATATTCCACTTATTATTATTTCTAACAATGCAAGTATAATGCCCAAAATCGACTCTATTCAAAGTGTGCAGAATAGCTGTTTTTACTTTGAAATTTGTTCCAAAAATATTTTGTTTTTTTTTGTACTGAAATTCATAATTTCAGCATTAATTCGCCGAGGATTATAATTTTCAAACATAAATCTATTTATTTGAACACACAAATATTTCATTGCAGTAGGAAACGTTCTAGTGACATTTTCCAAGTGCTCAGTATTTTGCTGACATTTGATACAATGTTTGAGCACTGAAGCATCAGTTTTGAGCAAACTTTTAAATTGCTGTCGACCATCAGTAGGATGAAGTTGAATAACTAATCTCTGTGGTATTCCAGCAATCTGCAAAGTTTGGAACCCACAGCCAACTTTAAAGGTGCAATTACATTCACTATCTTGTAGTCTTTGGCAGTTTTGTTTGTGTATTCTAAGACATTTCATCACTTTACTTTCTTCAAAAGTGAATAATTGTTTGGCACTGTCAGGGCACTTGTTTATCAAAGATTCCCAAAATGCAATAGCACATTCTTGTTGGCCACTATTAAAAACACCTCCGATTGATTCTCTAAGATCAGCAACACTGTGAGTGCCAGGGACAAGCAATCTTTTTAATTGCTGAATTGGCAAATCAATGTTTGGAATGCTTTTAATGATGTTAGACAACAAAGGAAGGTGGTAAATTGTCTGAACAATACTGTTAGCAAAACAAGCATTTCTTTCATTGATCAATTTGAGGTCCAAATTATTTTGAGAAATTGAATTGTCTATTTTCAGCCATTTTCTATTTGGACTATTATGTTTTTGCTTCAAATCATGATCTATAACGATTGTTTTTTTTTTTTCGTTTATAAGTCTGTTTGTACAATGACAAACTTTGAGGCTTAACAGAACAAGGAGGAAGCGGTGGCAAATCAACCCTGTCTCTTTTGGCCCTCAATCTATTATATTCAGTCCATGCACTTTTGTTACACATGGTCAATTTATGAGGGTCAAGGTCAATCAAATAGACATTGCACAGCTTTCTAGCACGTGACAAAGCTACATAGGCCATTCCATCTGAAAAGACATCAGATCCCAAGTCAACAATGATACCATCGACTGAAATACCTTGGGTTTTTGTGGACAGTTAAAGCATAGCTGAGTGACAAAGGTATTTGAGATCTAGTCACAAAGAGGCCACGAGAAAGTTCATAGTCAGCTTGCACAAATTCAACATTGACTGCATGATCCATATGATCAAATTTTACAGTCACAGCAACAACTTTGCCATCTTTCATTTGTATTTCAGTGACTGTACCCATTGTACCATTGCAAAGTCCTTTTTCAATATCAATATTTCGACGCAACATGCATCTAGCACCAATTCCAATTTTAAGCACAGTTTCAAGTCCAGCTGTGTCAGAAATCTTTTTAAGTTTAGAAGTTTTTGGTGTCTGTTTTGATTTTTTTTTTGTTACGGTTTTTTGTCTTAAGTTGGAATCAGTTGCTGAAATTTCAATGATATGAATATTATTTTTTTTCAACATTTTATAATTCACTTCCTCAGCAGATTCATTTGTGGGTACAATGCAAATAATATGCATTTTCTTTTGCAAATTTTGCAAAAGATCAGTAACTTGATCAATATTTGCTTTTTGTTTAGGATTGATTCGATGCCTTTTCAAGATCTCAATATCCTGATCAGTTGGTGACCCAAGTCTAATTCTGTTAAGAATATTAACAAAGTTTTCATTGTCATCTTTTTGTCGCATATTTATGGTCAATTCATCATAATCGAAATATGACCACAAATTTATACCAGCAATTCCCAAATTTGATTTTCTAGCTTCTTGAATAGATATTTTGGAAAATACAGGTTTTTCATTAACAGGTGGAAGCTGGAATAAATCACCAAATGCAACAATTGACATGTTTGCAAATGGATACACTTGTTTCCTAATATCACCAAAAACATCTTGCAAACGTTGGTGAATAAATGCTAATTGCAAGTGACTAACCATGCTTATTTCATCAATAATGAATAATCTCACATATCCAAGCATGGTTCTCAAACTTTTTATTTTATCCTTTGATAATGGTTCATATTTAGGTGTAGAACCATGCTGCACATTTAGTTGAAAGACTCTATGGCATGTAGATCCTTTCAAAATGTAAGCACTGACACCAGTAGGAGCACAAATAACTACACTGGGTCCATTGATGGCAGGATATGTGAGAGTAATTTTATCTGCCAGTGCATTGATCAGAAAAGATTTGCCCACACCCCCAAAACCACTAATAAATTTGAGAATTTGTGGACAATCGTCACAATTGCACCTGTGAATAGGGTTTTCCTCATTCCAATGAAGATTTTGTTGCTCAAGTTTGGAAATAATTTCATTATAAATTTCTTTTTGAATGAAATTCAATTTTTGCTCATTTTCTAAAACTTGAGCTTCAGTGACATGTCTGATTTGAGGCATATTTAAATCAGCTTCATTTTTATCTGCCTCTTTAGCCATATTAGGATCGCAATCAATTTGATCATCATCAGCGTTATTTTCATTTTCATAATTTTTAGATTTTTGCTCTATTTTTTTGCTTATTTCAATAGCATCTTTAATTTTTTTCTTAATACTTTCATAATTTGTCATTTCAGACAAATATGGAGCATTTTGATAAAATGATTGCTCATATGATTTACAGCCATCAAGTAAATCAATTTCTTCTTGGCGCCAAGGTTTGAACAGCATCAACAAATTGTGATAATATCGTTCTTTTGTTTCAGAAGTCAATCTCACATTTGGCGTCTTTATAGCTTTTTCTTTCACTTTTTTTAAAAAGCCATGATTATTTCGCAGCTTCAATGAAACTTTCTCATCATCATTTGTGGAAGCATTCATTGTTCTTTCATAGTTTCTCGCAACATAGTACAAACTTTTATTTTCCATAGAATCAGGTCTATTCGGGTACCATGTTTCAACCATATTGCCATAATACAAATCTGTAGAATCAGGCTGCATTTGATCCAATTCTTCTTGTGGCAAAAATCTGCGGGTTCTATATCCAGGTATATCAGCACCAACCCACATTACAGTTGCAGAAGCTCCAAACAAGTGATGTCCCAACAGCTTATCAGCAACTTCATAAGCTCCTGAATCTCTTTTGGACAATGTATAAAGACCAGCGCTTTTGCATTTACCATAAAATGATTTTGATTGGTCCAATGACCACACACCTTCAGTCTCAGATGCTTCATATTTAGTCTGATAGCTGGTGATGTAATGGTTCAGAATCATTGAATTGTCAGAAATGTACTGCAAGTCAATATTAGACTCCCACATCATCAAAATAGCTGGGTTGTAAGCATTAATGTACTGCTCTTGTGAGCTTCTATTCAAATTATACAATTTTTTAATTTTTTTGCCACATTTATGTGACCTAACACTTTCTTCAATTGTGTTAAATTTGAAATTTCCAGCAGATTTAGGAAATCCATAGCGACAACTTGTGTAAAATTTATTTCTGACAAATTTTTTACGGTAACATGATC
The DNA here is from genome assembly GCF_053919585.1 of Euprymna scolopes. Classification (NCBI taxonomy): domain Eukaryota; kingdom Metazoa; phylum Mollusca; class Cephalopoda; order Sepiida; family Sepiolidae; genus Euprymna; species Euprymna scolopes. Next base: position 73,876,415 of record NC_136492.1, read on the forward strand.
CACCACAAGTGTGTCTTTGCACTTTATTCACCAAATAGGCTAATTTAGGTGATTTAAAATGGTTGGGAAGTTGACAAGTAATAATAGATTCAATGAAAGTTTGGACTATTTTGTGTGAATCTTTGTCAGTCTCATCAAAAATAGGAGCATCTTTGCAGTACACTTTCATGTGTACATGAGGAGTGCCTCTGTTTTGATACTCTAATCGCCAAAAATAATGGGCAACTTCAGTCAGAGGGCCGTTTTTGTCAAGTATGACAATCTTCAAAAATGATGTGAATCTATGATAAAAATGTTCACTGACTGCCACAATATCATCATTATTTATTTGTCCAAATTTTTTAGTTGTATTATTCAACTTTTCAAGGAATTCGTGCAAATCTTTGAGGATATATTCATTGCAAGACAGTGTCAAAAAGAAAGTGGATACTCCATAACACTCATCAAAAGCTTGCAAATCCATGTATTTTCGAGCCCAAAATTCCTTAGATCCTCGCATATTTGCCATCATCATTGACAAATTGCCTTCCAGTTGCTTATCATTATTTGTCAATCTTTTTTTCAGTTCAGCAACTGTTATTTTTGGCATTTTTGCTGTTTTCATTATAGCATAAATACCAGCATCAATGGCTCGTTTATCAGCTTTATCGGCAGAAAACATCAAATATTGAATATTTCTTCTGAATCTAGGATCACAATGGTTCAATCGATTTCTGATGTACATGTATGGTTTTACTTTGCCATATGAACGTTCATTTGAAAACATTCCAAATCTACCTCTTGTGAACAAATCAGGAAAACAAAACAATTCCAATAATGGGTCATTGTCAGTTAGTAATACTCCTTCAACTCTTTTTTGCCTGAAAATCGTCAAATCCTTTTCAGGTGGCAACATTGGTTGCATTTCAATGAGCGTGTGATGCTCATATGAAATCTGAGCCCCAGTCTGAGTCAGAAAATGATCCATTTTCAGACTATCATTTCGCCCAGTGCATGTGACAATTTCATCCAAGTTGGCATTTCGATCAATTTTAATGTCATTGTACAAGATATTGTTGTTTTTCAACCAATCCAAAGCTTTGAGAACTTTATCCATATTAACCAATGAGCGCCAAATAATATTTTTTTTGTTTGGCAATGTATCAACTATAATTTCAAGTAATTTATGATCATTGTTTGGCAATGTAGTCATAGCATGGTTGATAGTTGTTTCCATTGGCATTGGCAAATGACTAGCTATTCCTCTGATAGCTGGGATCAACTGGCTTTGCAGTCCTTTAAACTTGTATGGCACCAATTTAATTATATTCATAAAGCATTTGACTCTTTGAATAAGAAGACTTTCATACATATTCAAAATAGAGATTTCAGGTGGGATGTCATCAACTTGAAGACCATTAATCGATGCCAAATTTGGTACTTTTTTGTATGTTATCATATCCGATTGACATTTTTTGCATACAATACATGGTAATGTGTAATTTGCTTTAATAATGTTAAGTATTGTTTGAGATTTTATTTTATCCCAGTTGTCCCATTCATGCAATTCTGAATCTTTTTTGCGCATTTTGCAAATGTCACAATGATTTATTTTAAAATCATAAATTGCCTTTTGAAATTTTTTAAACAAATTGGCATATTTTGTTGTTACATAAACCTCAGTGTGAAATTCATTTTCATTTGAAAAGGATTCATTGTAAAGGTCAGAAATAGTAGCATCCCTGCTAACCTTGTAAATTAACTCAGTATATAATGACCAGTCACCTTCAAGTATTGCGATGTCATATTTGTTAAGCCATGTTCCAATCGACAATAATCGATATACTTTTCTGATCACTGTTCTCAGGTGTTGCGAGTGTGGTGACAAGAGTTTCAGCAGGGCCAGCTTGTCCGTGCAATCACTTTGGCCACAGCAATAAATTCTATCAGAATGCATACCTTTGCAACTTTGGAAACTATCCAATTTCTTCCTCATTTGAGCAATTGTCAAATTCGGACTCGAATCAGACAAATTGTTATGCAATCTTTTAGCATATTCCAATTTCTGAGCTGAGTCTGGACAGCCATCTTCGATTCTACACAGACGAGTCATTGATATTCTGTAGTCACTGTTATTAATTTGATTTTCATTGTTTTCATTTATGGGGACTTCAAATGTGTTTAATTCACTGCAATCACATTCTTGGCAATGCATGAATTTAAAATTGCGTCTTGACAACTGAGCCAATGGCACATATTCATATTTGCTTTTATCGCAAAGAAAGTGCTCATTGGTGAAGCAGTGGAACAAATTATTGCCCCAATAAGTCTGCAGACCGTCATTGTTGGCTTTTTCTACATAAGAGTGGATGCATCTGAAGTACTTCTTCAATTGGTTGATCATGAAGTTTCTCATGCCAACTCCTTCAATATATTTCTTGTTGACAGTGCTGAATGCACTTTTATTAGCCAATCTGCGTTCCTGTAGGTCTGTTATATTCTCTTTGACAATTTTTTTGTATGACATTATCATTTTCCGCATTATAATCATTTTTTGCATTAATTCATTATAACATCTTCGTCGTTTTTTAATTTGTCTCATATTTCTAATCAGAATGTGTCGATGAAAATTAGCATCTTTGCTTGGCATTTCGAATTTGCAAGTAAATTTAGATGCTGTTTTTCTATGTTTATTTTTATATTTGTTATAATATGCTTTTGCACAAATTTTTTCTCTATTTTTTTTATAATATTGGGCCATTTTCGCATGCATTTTTTCTCTATTTTTGTTGAAATATTTTTTATTTGACTCTTTTTGCTTTTTTTTATAAGTATCATTATTTACCGCCTTGAGTTTTTTTTTATAATTCTGAACTCTTTGTTTTATTTTATCTTTATTTTTTCTATAATATTCAGCTTTTCTAACTTTTTCAGCAATTTTATCATATACTTTTTTATTGCCATCATTTGCATTGGTGTACTCCATTTCATTTTGCTTATCAATAGGTCCTGGGTTAATTTCGACTCCACCAATGATCAGAAGCATCAGAATAATAGATCTGTTTTTATGCATAATGTAGCATTTATTGTGATAACGAGGCTTAAATTCGAAATGAATTATGCAATTTTTAATTGTGAAATATAATTTCTATTTCATAAAAGATATATTTTAATTAAATTTTATCTTGTTCACAGTGAAAATAGAAAAAATATAATCACATTACATTTTTATAATTATGAACATAAATACAATTTTAATGACTTTGCAATGCAATATAGTTGGCAAAAATATGTCAATTATGTGCAAATTGAACAAGAAACGAGTCAGAAAATGTATAAAAATGGTCAAACAAGTGGTAGGAGTGACAAGCCTTATGCAGTGTCTTGACAAGCTTGAGTTGTCTTTTCCTGTTCTGAGAAAGTCTGTTCTTGGCGATATTCTTCCTCTCTTTCACTTGCTTTCTCCTTGCTCATATCTCTCTCTGTTTGTTCCTGAACAATCTATCACTCAGGCTTTCTTTTACTTTGACTCGATCCTTCCTTTTCCATTACAATCTTTTATATTCCCTCCTGCGTCACTCTCTTTCTCTCTAATTAACAGTCTGAGTCTCTAATTGTCACTTTGTGGTCTCAAGTCTCGGATGATCTGAATGAGCAATATAAAAAAAATAAAATAATTAAATAAAGGTCAACAATGAATAGTAGAGAGAACTGAGAAGTATTGAGAGTACTATTGAGAAGAATAAGAATCGGTCAGGGAGGTGGAAAATAGGGGCAGTGAAAGGGGGGTGGGAACATGACGAAGTGAAAAAGTGGAGGAATAGTGACGTTGAGGTAGGGGAATGGGGAGAGTGATAAATAGAGAGTAGAAAATGAGGGGGGAGGGCGAATGTATAGTAAGGGTGTGCAGTAGGTGCAGCAGTAATATATACATACATGTGTGAAAGGAGAATAAAGATAAATAAAAGAAATGACCCCCAGAATAATATAATACCCTATAAATTTGTCATTTTAATCTAACTCAGCCTATCATCAAAGAAAATGACAAAGATGGCTTTATTTGCTAAATCGTTTTAAAAACTTGACTGTTTATTTCGTTTCTTAGAGTCTTCCAATTTATTTATCGTCTGCTAATGCGTTATTAATCGGTGATTTTTTGGTGGGCGTTGTTGAGCAAGAATAAAAATATGAGATTTAAACTGTTGGGGCATTTTTGACAACTTTTGTGCCCTTGGGGGCGAAATGGGAAGTTTAGAAAACATTTTTTTTTACTATGTAAATCTATATAATGATTATTGTCGTAATATTACTTCTTGTTAATTTTGTACTTAGGTAAAAATGTGCTTCTGCATTTATGTTACCGTTGTTACACGAGTATTTGTTACACCCTTATAGTAAAAATGTTGGTGCTCATGCACTTATTGTACCTATTTACTATGCCTCCCCACGGGACAGTGTTAGACACCAGGGTCGTTTTTTAACGCGGAGAAAAGGTACAAAAATAAAAATTGTCTCAGTCGTGACGGATTTCTCCTCCACCGAAAGAGAACATGAAATGGAAGTGCAGCATCTGAAGAACAGATGCACTAATTGTAACACGCTATTATTTTCTTAATAATGAGGTTAGGACATTACGTCGTCGCCGGCAAACTTGCGAAGAAACGATAAGAAATATCGAAAGACAAAAACTGGCTGTAACATATTCTTGCATTATTTACAAAAAGTTGTAAATAATGCAAGAAAATGTTACAGCCAGTTACAAAATTAAAAATGATAATATATTCATAATATATTCTTGACAGGCCACAAAATCACCGCAATACCACATTTACTCCGGGGAGGGGGGGGGTCCTACGTAAGTCTCAGGAATTTGTATAAACAAAGTTTAACCAATTACGCATAACTATAAAAGAAAGTAAGAATTTTATTGACACAGTATTTGTAAACAAACAAACACAAAAAAAAAAATAGTACGCTTACGTGTTGTAAATAATGCAAGAAAATGTTTCATGTAAGGAGCTGCAACGCAGACATAAACAACTTTACGGATGTGTGTTTGTTACAATTTAACGTCTGCTCATTCGGTAATAGTCGGTAATTTTCGGTGGGCGGTGGTGACTGGTGAGCATGGATGGAAATGCGGGATTTAAACTAAATTAATTTAGCAATGGTAGTAATGTAACGGATAATCAGAAATAGGGAAAAAAATCAGCTATGTAATATTTTACACAAATACTGAACAGTAGCCCCCCCTCTCTGTCTGTCTGTCTCTCTCTCTCTGTGTCGCTGTTATTATGGTAGTACGAATAGTGGTTTGTTTACGTTGTAGTGGAAAACTCTGATGAAACTAAAATCCGGCAATTTTTATTTTTTTAATAACGGTATTAGTATCAAAATATCTGAAAATGATATCTTAAACTAAACAGAAGAATGTCAAGGTAATTATTGTACTATTTCAGAAAATGTTCAATAAGTATGTCTCAAGTAAATTAATTTTTTATTTTTTCCACCGGTACCCTACGCTGGATTACACAATAGTAGTCTCGAAGTAACATTTTGTTGTCTCGCAGTTACTTGCGAGACTAATTCCTATTGAGATTTTTCGCAACAAAAAGATCATGGTGGATGATTTGATTTCCTATCCTTATCCTTAATCGGGCAATACCTTCCACAATTAATGGGCATCCATTAGCTGTTCTTAAATTAATTGTTTTACTATGTAACTCTGGTCTCTGTATAAGTGTTTTAAAAACACTTTTTATTACAGAAACATTTCAGAGAATGATGCATTCCATACATGATATTAAGGGATGTGAGGTTTACATGGACGATGTGATCGTATACAGTAACACCTGCATTCTGAGCGGCATAACTTTGTATTGATATAGACCATCCGGGGTAACAAATGCAGAGATTTCTTTCACTTCATTGGTTAAAGGTACTTACCAGTTGCCTTTCACCAGGTCAAATTTGCTGACATATTTTGTGTTGCCGATGTTATCAATGCAATCATCAATTCTAGGAATTGGAATCTCTTTATTTCACTAACTCACACTTTGTAGCCTTTAACCTAAGATTGTGCTTGCATAAACTACTCATGACCTTATCTATGTGTTTTATAGGGTCTTCATTTGTATTGGAGAATATTAGAATGTCATTCAAATATAGTACCGCGAATTCTTCCTGTCTTTGTAAAACTATGGGCATCAATTCCTGGAAGACCCCGCGGGCGTTCACAAGTTTGAACAGCATCACGTTAAAATGGAACAACTCCTTGTGGCAGGTGAATGCAGTTTTTTTCCTTACCATTCTCATACAATTTAACCTTCAAGTATCCTGACTTCAAATCTAACTTCGAGATATTTTGCTGACCCAAGCAAGGCTAAAATATCAATTACTGGTAATGCTCGGGCATACTTCTTTATTTTATTTAACGCCCTAAAATCTACACAGAACCTCTTAGTTCCATCTTCTCTACTAAGACTATCAGAAAACTCAACGGACTGTTTGATCTTTGGATTAGTCCAGCCTGCATCATTTCCCCTATTGCTAACTCTACTTCTTTTCTTTGCTTTAGCGGTATTCGGTACGGGCATTGCCGTATGGGCTCATGTCTTCCCATATCAATACACATCTCTGCTGTATCGGTACTGCCCAAGTTTTTATCTTCCATAACGAACAAATCCTTGTTTAGCACCCTATTGATCTCTAACTTGGGTACTTTTATCCCTCTCAAGTTTCCTTTAGAGATCTTGTTTCTTTGGCATAGTAATCTCCATCATTTTGCTAGCTGCTCTACATCTAGCTATTTTACAACCTCTTCTTGGGGTAACCATCTGATTGGTGTTATTCATAATTAAAAGCGGGGAAAGTTTTCAACCCTTTAATTATTACTACTGTATTTGCTACTGAAATACCACTAAAATCACTAAGAAATCCTTTATCTATTTGCTCTACCTCATACTCCAGTCTCTGCCCTTTTTTTAATACTCGCAGGAGTTGTGCAAGTATGCAGGTGCTGGGGGTTTTTTTTTTTTTTTTTTTTTTAGGGGGGGGTCAGCCTTAGTATTGCTGAGATATGAGCACATTCCTCTAACGCTATATATTCTTTACCTATTTTTATCACCCCTATGTCAAAGTACATCCTCACCTCATTTTGCCTAAGCCAGTCCTGGCCTAGTATTATATTCCTATTGAGATTTTTCGCAACAAAAAGATCATGGTGGATGATTTGACTTCCTATCCTTATCCTTAATCGGGCAATACCTTCCACAATTAATGGGCATCCATTAGCTGTTCTTAAATTAATTGTTTTACTATGTAACTCTGGTCTCTGTATAAGTGTTTTAAAAACACTACTTTTTATTACAGAAACCTCTGCGACTGTATCCGCTAAAGCCCTAAGTTTGTTTCTTTCTATTTTAATTGAAATGGAATTTGCAGCGCCCATGTTACCAATTACATGCATCAGTATGCTTTTGTTCCATTCGTCGGGTTTTGTATGAACGGTGCACCTCCGTTTCCCTGACTGCGTTGTTTACAATTTCTCCACATGTAGCCCACCTTACCACAATGGAAACACCTTGTAACCTGCCTAGCTTGTTCCTTTTCCCCAGTTTTATGTACTGGGACCCTTTTCTCTAATCGGTTCCCTTTTCCTCTATCCTCTTGTTTTGGGAAATTGGTTGGACCTACGGATTCGACCTTAATCAGCCGTCTTGTATGACAAACCTCCATGGGTGAATCTTCATATTCATGGCTTGCATTAAGCCGAATCTTCCGTCTCACTTCTGCTAAGGCTTTCTCATAAGCTGCTTGAAGAGCCGAAGGTTCATCCCTCATTACAGCTATTTTTACCTCTTTATCTCTGAGGCTTTCTATGAAAAATTCTAGAATGTGTTTTTTTTTTTTGTTTTTTTTTTATTAACAAATGCATTACCTGCATCTATCGCACTACATGCTCCTCCTGCTATTCTCTGCATATAGTCTTGAATAGTTTCTTCTCTACCATGTCTTACTTTAGCTAATTCTACTATATACTTGTTGGGATTTATATATACTTGTAGTTTTCTAAGGCCCTTTTCAATTCTAACCAGGTTAAACCTTCATTATTTAACATTAATCCATTTATGAATAGTCCGACTGGGCCCCTCGTGGTCAATAGTGCTGCCTATTATTTTTCTTCATCCGCAATCCCAGCTATTCTAAAATATCCCTATATCTTCTTACCACACCTTATATTCTTTAGTAGGGACTCACCTTGTAAAGTTTTTGAGATGGTCCCCACCACGTGTTTTAGCTCCATGGTCAAACCCTGTGTGAAATTGGAAAGAAATTGCTGTTCCATTTTTTTCAAATTTTAACAACAATAAAAAAAAAAAAAGGTAAAGACGAGAAAAAAAATCTGATTAATTTTGTAAAACAATCCAAAAAAAATTTTTTAACGAAAGCTTGAAGTGATTTTTGGGGGGTTGAGGGGTATGTATATATAACTGTTATGGGGTTAAATGGTAATAAACAAAAGGAACACGGGATGTTAGGAACAAAACACGTATTCAAATATATTACAGGCAAAGTGAGTTGAGCAAATCCATTCCGTAACGGTAGAACATTTGCACACGTCCAGCTTGGTTGCATGCCAATCTCAGACTGCAGGGCACCATTCTCGATACCGGAAGTGACGTTGCTAGAGGAAGTGACGTCATGAGATAGTCCATTAATCCCATGGAGGGGTATCTCCAACAATAACAGAGCAGAAACAAGCAAGGAAAGAATTTGTATTCGACTTACCTCTTCCAGAAGTGGTTTTACCAGGGTGAATTCTCTTATTTTGAAAAGATTTCTTTGAAGACTTCATATCTCCATTATGCCTATCAGACAAAATGACATTGCCTGGAGGTCGGAGGATGATATAAGAGCTTGCGCGTCAGAGATGAAAGATCGGTTTCAAACAAAGGTGGAGTTGTGTGCTGCTATCTCTCCCCATTTTGGCTGTTCGGCTAAGGCGGTGAAGAAGCGCCCGATTCACTTAGGCAAGCAGGCGTCTCCGGTGGGTGCTCCAAAGGGTGACAAGAGAGCGTCAAGGCGGGTGGCTTATGCTGCCATTCAGTGACTATTCAGCATAAAGAGGAAGGACTGTACCAACGCAGTCCTCACTGGGAAACGGAGGGAGGCAACGTCACTTGCTGACTGATGTCTTCTGAAGAGGTCTGTGGACTTCTGGGAGCGGAAGCTGTTCGCACCTGGTGTGCCGGACAGAAGACTGGTACAGTCTAGGGGGCATGAGTGGTGGGCTGTATTGTGCCATATTTCTCATTAAGCCTGCAATGTTTTTCAGTTGCACTTGTACTGCAGAGGCGACAAGGAATTGTTTTCTTTGAGACAATTCTCTTTTGCATATGTCTAGCTGACTTTGAAGCTTCCGTTTCCAACGTCATGTTTTGTTTTTTTGACTTGGGTTCAGTATTTTTGCTGTTGAAAATTAGGGACCATTTTTTTTTTTTTTTTTTTTTTAACAATATAGAGTCCTGCAGCATAAGATATCTGGTTTAGCTCCATAAGGAAAGGGATATATTGTTTGTGGACAAGTCTCTGAAAAGTAAGATTCACCCTTATTGCTGCCTTTGTAGTTCTAGTAAAATGCACTTTTTGCAGCCTAGGTCTTTCCTCTGGACCTCCTCAATGGTCTTTTTCCATTGTCAACTGTTCATCTAGTTCCAGTTGGGATATTGGTGTAGGTACATATGTTGGCAGTAGTGCACTTGTCTGTAGTGACAAGGAGGAACCAACGTCCAGTGAGGGACTGCTATTGCTTTTTACTTTGTTATCTGCTGAGGGTGAGAAAGTAAGAGAACCACTCAACAAAGTCAATCCTGGGTCTAAATTGGATCCCTGTTGAATCGTCATAGGCACAGCAGGTCCTGCTAGAATAGAAGGGGAATGGTGGCATTGCACTGGCTGCGACTTTGGGGTAGTGTACATTTCAATAATGGGAATTTTTATTGGGTTTGGAGTGGATTTAGTTTTCTAATGAGAACCACTACCTCTGTTTCTGTATGAGATTTCAGCTTCATTGAAAATCTTTACGCTGTTGTGTTGCTGAATTATCTTTTGGGGTGGAACATGTCTTTTTCCTGGACAGAAGTAGAATAAGATTTCCCTTCAAGCCTCTGTCCTTTGGTTTTGTTTGGAATATTTTGTTTAAGCATATTCTATAGCCCATACCAACGTCCATTTCTCTTCCCTCTCCCACTTAGACTTTTGTTTCTTTAAGGTTCTTTCTCCCTTGATCGAAAGATAGTCTTTTTCTCTTTCTTTGAGGTTGGCAGTTTTAATGCAAGTGATGTCTTCATCTGATATATACACTCCCATTTGTGAGACGAGAGATCTTAATCTAACAACCGGTATTTTTTTTTTTTTTTTTTTTTCTTCAGGTAGTCAGACTTTAATTTCTGGATTATTATTTGCTCTTTTGCTTCACTTTTCAAACTTTGAGTAGTGGTAGCAAAAAAGCAACACCTTCTTTTCAGCAACAGTTCATGACTGGGCTTTAAAGCCTCTTAAATTTCTATTAACTGCTGAAACGGTTTTAACTAGGGAGTCAGGAATTCTGGTGGCTGACCCTTGTTGGCCTCTGTCATAGCCATAATGCAACTTCCAGAAGAAAGTTGCAAGGGCATTTGTCTTGCAGTTGCTTTAACAAAGCATTTGCATCATTTTGAAGAAACCAAGTTTCAAGCATTTTTTTTTTTTTTTTTTTTTTTTTTTTTGTGCAAAATTTCATTCGCAATTCTTCCAAGTTTTTTTAGTTCCAGGAAGATGCAGTAGCAGCATCTGCAAATTAGATTTTTCAACATCTTTAGGATTCCGTGTACATTCTACTATTATTAGTATTTCTTCTTCTTGGTGTCCATGTCTGGGTGTTATTGTGTAATCAGGAAGAATGAAACTTTTCTGCTTTGAGGACATTCTGCATCATTGAACGAGGAACACCAATTTCACCTGCTGCCCTTCGCACTGACTTCCTTGGACTGCTTGCAATTTTTTCCAACACTTGTGCACGTGTCTCTGCAGATAAACCTGGATGCCCACTTCGCTTTTTGTCAACGACGCTACCAGTTTCTCTGAATTTGTTGATTAAGCGACCGACAGAAGTGTGTGACACATTTTCATGAGGATGGTTTCTGTTGAATTGCTCAGCAACACTTCTGTTGGTTGCACCATCACGACCAGATAATAAAATTATTTCTACGCGCTGCTCTGTAGTCAATGGCATGTCTGATCTGAAATAAAAAATTATAAAATTAAAAAATTATATTAATAAAAAATAAATATTAACATTGGTGCGTGACTTTGTGGCCACCCTGTATTATCAATATAAATGAACTTTAAATAACAATCTTAAAAAGAACACTTAAAACAATTCTCACTATAAACGGTAACTAACATAAGCTATTTAGTAAAATCGATTTTCCTTAATGTCATATGCAAATGTGGTTTCCTCTTAAGCATACATTTTGCAAGAATCAGACTATAGAAATAAATGAAATAAAGTTTATTCAAGTAAGTTTTCAGCATGAAAATTAATTTGGAAAGTGATGGATCTTTTGTATATATTAATCAAATTGTGAACAAACACAAGAATATGAATATATGTATGTATAAAATAGTGTTTAGTTCGGTTTATAGTTCTCTATTTAACCCCCCCCCCCCTTTATTATTCATCTCGTTTAGTATGTACAGATCTAAGTCTGTTATCCCTAGTCTGGAGGACCCATCGCAACATCGAAATGGTTTTCTCTATCCTTTTTTGTCCATAATACATTGTCGTATCTAAGGTTTTTCTTGCTGGTTTTATAATTTCTATTTCTAATCTAGTTATATTTTATTTTCTGCTAATTTTATTGCTTTTTCAAAGAGTCCAGGAGTTATAGATGGATAATGAGTCAATATCAAACAAAATGAATTTATTGTTTGTGTATTTAGGTTTTTTCTAGGGGCATGTAACCTCACCAGAAGAGATCTAAAAGTTATGTTGAATTTTAGATTTTAAAGTAGGTATAATCCTATATATTTTTACTAATATTACTTAAATCAGAAACGCATGGTGCTAATAATCTTATGCTGTGTTTGTTGTTGGAGTCAGGTTTATGATCTTTCGACAAAAACCGTGTGGTTAAGTGGTGTATATCTTTATACTTTATCTTGAATATTCATTTTTTTTTTTTTTTCATATATTCTTAATGCTAAAAAGTGTGACCCTCTTCTACGCTAATAAATTTGTTATAAAGATCTTCCATTGCCTTTTTATAATTTTTATTTAGTTCATTCAAAATGAGTTTATTATGTTTCAAAGTTCATATTGTATATGTTCATTGTCTTATCCACTGGAACTATTATGTTAGGATTGTCGATTTATTTATTTATTTATTTTTTTTTTTTAATACCTTATTTATACTTATCTTAAGATTCATGTATTTTTTTTTTTTTTTTTTAACCTTTAAATTCTTCACAAGGTTCAAAATGTCAATTTCAAAGTTTTCTAATGACTATCTGTGGTGGGCATATTCTTGCTTTAATTTTGTACATTTTGCAATAATTTGTTTTTTGTTTTCGTCTTTAAAATTTCCGCTTGTATTCTTATCCTATGTGGTGACCTTTTCCTCTTCATTCCTAGTGATGTGGTGGTAGACCCTACACCTGATATTTTTTTTTTTTTATATAAATTCTTTTACTGCTTGGATAGTTTTCATCATGCATACTTTATGGCATAGTATTGCTATGTTCTTTTTGTGAAAATGTGATTGCCTCCTTATATATATTCTAAAAAAACATTTTATTGATATTTCATTAGCATGAATGAGGTGGGGGAGGGGTCCAAAAAGTAAACAAAAAATGTTAGGAAGACCCTCCCAAACCTTTCTAAAGGGTGTTTCAATAACTTGGACAGAAGTTAGCAGTAAATAAAACAGTGAGATTGAACAAATTTTTTTTCTCTATTTCATAGTGGTATATGATTCATGACAATTATGTTTTAAAAAATATTGTCCAAATGTCCGCCAAGATTTTGTTGGCACACCTCCATTCGATGGTCAAAATTTTTGATGACGTCTTTGCATAGCATGTCAATGAATGGTTGGATCTGAAAGAATAAAGGAAAATTAGTTAACACTTTAACATAATTACAGGTTATTGGAACACGTGGTTAAAAGATCACCCACTATTTTCCGGCTTAATGGGAGCTAAAAACAAAACTGGTTGATCTCTAAATGGGGCTGAATTCTAAACTAGATCAAAAAAGAAAAAATAGGGTGGGAAAGTGTATATGCTGTTGCTCCAAGATGAGATCAATTGTTGGGCTGGCAGGGGATGAAAAAAAAAGTTGGTGTGGGCTGCAAAAAATTTTTATAACCTTGATTTAGCAAAATAGCTTTTTGAGAAATTAACTCTAACACAGTTATCGCCTTCTTTGCTAGAAATAATCCGAGATTATAAAAAAAGAAAAAACAAAGACTTACCTCCTGGAAGGGGGAGTCAAATTAACACCTGAATATGCAGCGTCATTAAGAGACACCCCCCCCTCTTCCTTTGGCAGGCACCAGGATATGGTATGCTTTTTGTGGAGCAAACTGTCTGGAAAGGTAATATGTTCAACTCTCCTCATGAGAGGTTGCCTCATAGAAAGCATACTATATACCCTGGTGCCCGTCAAAGGAAAATGTTGTGCATATATAAACTGGTCTTCCAAACATGACAACCTTGTTAGAATTGAGGACCGGAATAGTTCCCACTTTTTTTTCATGCAGTTTCCCTTAATGGAAGTGAGATGTCTACATCAACCACTTCCACCTCTATATTGGTTAGTGAAATAACTATTGAAAGAGTTTACAATTTTACTGTCACCATAATGAAAAAGCTTGTCCCGAAAGGTGCAAAGTAAATATTTGGGTATATCTTAACTAAAAATGATCCATTCACTTGCAATCGATGAGCACTTGTTAGAAGCATAATAATGAGTTGGAATACAGAAAAATACATGATGGAAGGTGTAATATTTATGCAAAAACAATGCAGTGAAAGATTGAGTGACTCACTATCGCACATTTGGAAAATATATACTGCATAAATATGGTAAAATGATCCACTGGCAATTATTCAGGGCTTGTTGACAGTGTAATAAATTGGTGAATGCACAGATAGGATGTTATACATATTTCTCAATCAAGTAAGATATCTTCAAGAGAAACATAAAATTTCTTTGGTAAGTTGAAAATGCCTTGCATGAAATCTTAGTTTGGTCCTTTGCACCACATTCAGTGCAACACTTAAGATGCCATTGATTGGGCTGCTTCACAACACCAGGATCAGAACGTTTAAGCAGTCTACACATAGCCTCCATTATGTGTTCAATTGGTGATGGTTTTTCTTGAAAGGAGTTGGAAATAATTATGAACGTCTTTATTGTTGAACTCTAAACATTCCTCTAACATGTTTCCTATTCCGCAGCTATTAACTTGATTGCATGTTGAATTTTTCCATGCCAAGTATGACTCAGCTTCACCAATTTTAAAATGATCACATGCATTCTTAATTGTACACAGACCCTCAGCTTCCAACTCTGCATGACTCTTATCAATTGTGGAAGAGACATCGTTAAGGTCCTCATCTGTCTCTTTTCCTCTAACAAAAAGACGACACAATGTTCTCCATGAGTTAGTGTGCTGCTGCCTTTTTTCAGTGCTTATTCAGATTGGCACTTATAATGGTATTTAAAATTCAAGAAAATAGAATGTCTGTATGATCTCGTACTAGTCTCAAAATCATATCATTTGATTAAGTAGTTTTTTTTATTCAAGAAAATCAATTTTTACTCGAACGGGGTGGAAAAATTGCAACTAACAAATCGGTGGACAAATGCAGCCATTCCTAATTTTTGGGCGATAATATCAGAAAGACAACAGAAACTAGTTAAAACAAAACCATTTAATTACAGGATTGTTTTTTTTAGATTTTCTATTTACACAAAACTTATATATATATATATATATATATATATATATATATATGAGAGAGATATGAGAAAAACAATTTTCACATTATGTAAACATTGTTTTTTAGATGGGTCATTTTATATAAGTTTAAAACTAAATTTAAAAACAAAAGTTGAATATTAAACAGGATGAAATTTGTCAAAAACTTTCCAACAGCTTCTTGGAAAACTTTTGTTGCCACATAAATTCTGGCATGTGCATATGAGCTGCTTTATTTCTTTTTTTTTTTTCTTTTTTTTTGCCTCTACCCATATTCGTTCCACGTGAGTAGTGGTAACACCTATTGTGGTTAACCCATAAATGGTTGTATCCCTCCAAACCTAGCCTGTCATAGGCACACAAGCAATCTGATATTATAGGTAATAGGGGAGCAACATCTCTTGTAGGAATAGTTACCAAAAATGTAATTTTTTTTTTTTTCTACGAACTCGTAGCCACCAAATATCCAACATGACGTTTCCTACGTGAAAATACTTTATTCTATTTCAACAACACATCCCTTGTCATCAAGTATTTGGAGATGCTATAAAAATATTCTACAAAATGTCCTTTACAAACATTCATCATCACATATGGATATGGTGGAAAGAATCTTGCATTCTCTTTTTATCTTGAATAAGTCACACTTCTGTATGCCCATTCCTAGAAAAATTTGGTCAACTTCAACGATATCTTCGCACCAGAGAAAAAAAAAATTCCCTTGCGTATCAGACATTTCTAAGTGAACCATGACCTACTTATATACATGGCCTTTCAACCTACATTTTTCACCGGTCTCGCAACAGGCCTATTTCAAAGTGAAAGTAAATTATGTCTATATCATCTGAAAAATGTTAGAACTGTAAATACGTAAATAGTTTTTTTTTTTTTTTTCAGAAAATTGTTATTAAAATAAAATATTTTAGGCAAACAAATAAATTTTAATTAAAAAAATTATACAGTAATACAAAAACATATATAAAAATGAAGTTACCTTTCTTTTTTAAATTAATTTTCTTTAGACCTTTGCCTTTTTTTAAAGCATTCCACAGTATTTTTCCGCACTTCATCGGATGAAATTTTTTGTTTATTGTTGTAAATATATTTTACAACAATTCTTATTGCAAAAACAAGTCCCTTTTCAGCGTGTTTTTTACATAAAAAACTATATTTTGGAGAATATATTGCCAAAACCTGTTCTGCAGACACTCTTGTTGTGGATTCATGATTTTTTACTATAAATTGATCTGCATATTCAAGGATAGCAAAACAAGCATAAACAAACTCTGCCATTTGGTTTGATGGAACAGTAAGACCTCCTCGAGAAAGTAAGTCATGGTATTTCTTATGTGTAGCTTCATCACTATCTTTGCCTACCATAACCTGGGAACAAATTTCACATTGAAAATGATTCATTAATTTTTTTGCGATGTATCCAGAAATAGTAAATGCTACTTCTTTGCTTTCTGGGGACAAAGAGACATTATTCATTTCTGATTCATGCAGGGCCAAAATGTTTATTAGTTCGTCTGTCTCTTGAACTGGCTTGAAGTCTTCCTCCGAAAAGTTGATGTTTATTTTTAGAAGTGTGCGACAGGTCAATATTCTCTCAGTACTCATTACTTCTCGAAGACCCACCAAAACTCTACCACCACTCATCTGTCGATATTGAGAAAATCTATTTTCAAGTGGGTCAGTTTGAAACCTACGGGTGAAAATAAACTTGTACCCTTCATCTAAAAGTTCTTGCATAAGCATAGCCTGTCCTCTCAAAGTTATAATAAAAGCTTTAGAAGTTTGCTTTGTCAGGCAAAAATCAGAAATTTGTGTCCAAGACTCAATCCAATCAGATAATCTTTTGTAGAAATCAAGTTTTCCAGCATTTAAAATTACTGCATTGTTCAAAAAATTGGGTGTCAGCATTTGTTTTGAATTTGCTATTGCCTACCAACATGATATCAATTTAAGGAAGTTTGACATGTCAGGACGATCAGGAAAATAACTCTGACAAGCTGCAATAGTTGTCTCGTGAAAAATGGAAATTGCTAAATTAACATTTTGTTTATTATCACTAGGGTGCAAGGCTTTGAATGTTAGCTTTGGAGCCTTGCGTAATTTAGCATTTAGGGCAGTATCTTTGTTATATACTTCATATAAATCAGACCAAGCTATATATCCCTCCTTAGAGGAAACAGAAATATTTGAGATATAAAATGTAAATGCAGGAAATACAAATTTCTTTTTATTTAATAAACTATTACGAATATTTTTTAGCAAATGAACAGAATCAAAAAACAGAAATATTTTATGGGGAGTATTAGGAAGAGTTATATAATGCATTTTGTCCCCCTCAAATTTATGTAGTAAAATGTTAAAAGCATTTACATTGGTTGAATGATTATCTGCAACAACAGCCCTAATAAAAAATCCAGAAGTTATCAGTTGTAAAATACATTTTAGGATTTCCTGAGAAAGCCACTCACCGTTTATTGTTACTTCGGGACAAGCTTTAACAACTGCTGGTACTGTTTCTTTTAAGCCAGTAATCATAAATACCATTACTCCTTTATAAAGTTCATCATTTTCGTTTGCACCTATATAATCTCCACCGTGAAATTGTGTTCCTTTTTGAAGATACATTTCATCCACTAATAAAACACATTCTTTCGAAAGATGACCCGTCTCCAGTAGTTTTTTTGGCAGCTGTAATGGATCCCACACCACATGCTTGAATTTTTTCTAATAAAGAAAAAGATGGTAATGGAAATTTCTCAAGAAGTAATTTATAGGCTTGCCTTGATGTATATCGAATTAGTAAGGCATAACGTATTACGTCTGCAGAAAATGGAAGACCGCCTTTTGGTTTATAATATTGTCTTTTTTGTAACTCGTTTAATAGGGAAAACGAGTTTTCTTCAACTACATTTTTCATATATGTTGGGAAATTTTCTAACATGCTAAATTTAGTCAGTTTAGCACTGGTTCCTTGTGTAAACCATTGTGGTAATGGTACAAGGTTTCCATTATATTGAAGCTGGACATGAAGATTTTGATCAATGCGGGTACACTCTTTGATAGATGGAAAATGAGTTTTGAGATCAAATACAATTCTATAAATTAAAATATAATCTTGGTGTTTTTTAAATTGAAAACCAGACGGGCAGCATTTTTCAGTCAACTGTGTAAAATCCATTATCGTATCGGTTGAAAGAAAATCTTTTAGTTCATCCTTTTCAATTCGACATTGCTTGGGGGGTTTTCTAAAACTTGTTTGAGTTGGCAAAAGTGACGTTTTTATTATTTTTTTTGAATGAATTGTGTTGTAAATTCCAATTCAACTTTTTTTTTTTTTTCGTTTCAAAATGTATTTTTCCTCAATGTTTAATACAGAGAACTGAATTTTTCGTAGGGAACCAATCATTTCGATTAACAAATTTAATCCATTTTTCCATGAGATCTAATTTTCCGAAAGGAAAAGAAAATGGGGAAACCTTTTCAATATTGGTAGAATATCCACTGGAACAGCCAAATGCTACACATTTGTTAACCATTTTTTAAACAAAATTTTCACAAATAATTTTAAATTAAAATATAATTAATACGTTGCGTTAGCAGATAATAAGGAACTATGGAATTCTAAGAAAAACACTTAGGAGCTTAAAAAATCAAGAAAGGTAACTCTTGACTACTAATCATTTATGGTATTATTATAATTTTCTTTTACTGTAAACATGAATTTTTGTGTTGAAAACAAGTTTATAAATAAAAATAAGTCCTAATAAATTATCAGGAAATTTATAAATTATTTATTGAAGTTCAAAAAACATAATTCTTAAAGTTACGCCCCTTTTAATTTTTTTCAATTACCTAAGGGGTCATTTTGTTTATGTTAAACCACTTTCACTTTGTGGGCCTGTTTTGAGACCGGTGAAAAAGGTAGGTTATGGGGCCATGTATATTAGTAGGCCATGAGTGAACCCATCAAGGATGTTCCTTGACCGATACACCATTTACATATCACAGGTACATGTTTCGTTTGCAAACAGCAAATTATTTGCCTGCACAAAGTCCAGTCTTTGTATTGGTTTGCATTAAATAACATAGCTCATTCATATTCCAAGAATTAGAAAATGCTGGATCCATTTTCTAATCTTAGTGAAATGTATTATCGTAACACCAATTCCGGAGAAGTCAGAATAATCACTGATTATCTTCCCTTAACTCTTTAAAAAAACAAATTGCAGTAAAACGCAATAAAATTCCTAAAATTGAACCATGCTCTTTTCTCAAAAAAAAAAAAAAAAATTCTATTAGTAAATTGTTCGTAATTTAAAAATTTTATTTTCTCAACAAACAAAAAGTTTGTAAGTAAAAAGTTCTATTTATTTAAAAAAAAAAAAAAAAAAAAAAAAAAAAATTCTATTATTAAATTGTTTAGTTTTAAATAGTCACTTTCTGTTGCCTTTCTGACATAATTCCTCCCCAAAAATGGCATTGTCTGCTCTTGTCCACTGATTCGTTAGTTGCAGTTTTTCCACACTGTTCGAAATGTAGTAAAAGTGGATTTTCTTTAATTAAAAAAAAAAAAAAAAAAAAAATACAAAATGTAAAATATGCAAGTGTCCAAACAGTAGAAGCATGAACAACCAGCACAGCCAAACATTCTGAGAATTACTCAAACTAGTGCTATATCTTCGGTTTCCACTTTTTCTTTGCTGAGTAATCTGATCTCAGTATTTTCCTTGACTTTATGAAGTATTTTCTGTAAAAGAGCTTGGAGCGTAAGCAGTAAAAGCAACCGCAACCAGCACAATCAAACATTGTCGGACAACCACCGAAACTTGTGCCATATGTTCAGTGGCCACTCTTTCTTTTTCTTGAATTGATGAGGTATTTTCTGTAAAAGAGAAAAGTGTCTAGTGTTACGTTCAAATTGTGTAACTATTAAAAATATGGACGATATGAAATATATTAGGTTGTCCGGAAAATAATGGCCAATTTTAGAGAAAAAGGATTTATTAATAAAATAGGTGACACTAGACATTGAAATTAGTCAAAGTATGATCCTTAAACAGCCATGCATTTTTGCCATCTATCAACTAGATCATTTATGCCTTGTTGATAAAAATTCTTTGGCTTAGATGCTAAGAAATCTTTGAAAAAGGATTCGACCTCTGCATTAGATCTGAAAGTTTTGTTGCTTAAAAAAGCGGCTAAATGCTTGAAAAAATGGTAGTCCGTGGGTGAAAGATCTGGAGAATAAGGAGGATGTGGTAAAGTTTCGTATCCCAAGTCTGTGAGTTTCTGCAGTGTCATTCTCGCAACATGAGGCCGCGCATTATCGTGGAGCAGGATTGGACCACGCCTATTCACAAATGCAGGTCTCAATTTTTGTAAATGATGATGCATTTCTTCGAGTTGATTGCAGTAAACCTCTGCCGTGATGCTCTGATTAGCATCCAGAAAGCTGTAATGAATAACACCGATTGCACACCACCAAACAGTCAGCATAATCTTCTTTTTGTGAAACTTTGGCTTTGGAAAATGTTTGGGTGGTTCATCACAATCAAGCCATTGACCTGATCGTTTCCGATTATCATAAAGGATCCACTTTTCGTCACAGGTGACTATTCGGTCAAGAAATGGATCCTTAATGTTTCGCAAAAAGAGCATCGAACACACTTCAAAACGTCGAGCTTGTTGATTTTCATTGAGCTCATGTGGGACCCATTTGTCGAGCTTTTTCACCTTGCCAATTTGATTCAGATGGTCCGACGCTGTTAAACTGCTGACACAAAGTTCCCGATACATTTTCCTGACACTTTGCCGTGGATTTTGCTCAACAATGGCTCAAATTTTCATTGTCAAGATAAGATGGCCGTCCTCTACCTTCTTCATCTTTAAGGCTCTCATCACCACTGCGAAATTTCTGAAACCACCTTCGTACTGTTCTATCACTTGTGATGCCTTCTCCCCATGCCCTATTGATATTTGCAGTTGTTTGAGAAGCATTGTTACCAAGCTTAAACTCATGCAGGAAAAGTAATCGTAAGTCTTCTTTTCTCATATTCCAAATTATGGGCTCATTCGCTCATAAAATGTTTTCTGAAAGAAAAAAGTAAAAATTATTAAAGAGCACATATAAATCAATAATCATGTTGATGTTTACCTGAAATATAATAAAAATCCTATGATAAAATCCAATTTCAAAACAGACTTCCTGAAATGGCCATTATTTTCCGGACAACCTAATAGTTTCGGAAAATGATATTTTCCTTTATTTTCACCAATAACAAAAACAAATAAGGTGATTCACAAATATTTTCAACAATAACAAAAACAAATAAGGTGATTCACAAATATTTACAACAATAACAAAAACAAATAAGGTGATTCACAAATATTTTCAACAATAACAAAAACAAATAAGGTGATTCACAAATATTTACAACAATAACAAAAACAAATAAGGTGATTCACAAATATTTACAACAATAACAAAAACAAATAAGGTGATTCACAAATATTTTCAACAATAACAAAAACAAATAAGGTGATTCACAAATATTTACAACAATAACAAAAACAAATAAGGTGATTCACAAATATTTTCAACAATAACAAAAACAAATAAGGTGATTCACAAATATTTACAACAATAACAAAAACAAATAAGGTGATTCACAAATATTTACAACAATAACAAAAACAAATAAGGTGATTCACAAATATTTACAACAATAACAAAAACAAATAAGGTGATTCACAAATATTTTCAACAATAACAAAAACAAATAAGGTGATTCACAAATATTTACAACAATAACAAAACAAACAAAAAAAAAAAAAAAGTCAGTTAATAAAGATAGTTATTTTGGATTACTACTATCAATCACAAATTAAAATACGGCTAGTTGAAACTCGAGGTTTACATCTAGAATGAGGAGATGGAGGGTTACGAGGGTTAGGGAGATAGTCTCCATTAAGCACGACTACAGGCCAGTCTTCTAGTGATTATTCACTCTATTAACAACGAAATTCAATGACTATAAAAATTTCTTTTGTTTTTTTTTCTTTTAAAAGTTTGGTGTATGAGATTATTTCAAAATTGTATTTACCACTTGTCCAGAGGGTTTTTTCTGAAACTTTCCGTGGGTTGGAGAGATGTAATGTTTTTTTTTGTTTTTGTTTTTTTCTTTCTTTTTGGTTTGGATTCTTTCGGCTGGACGTATCCGTGAATCATAGACCAGAGTTATCTTGACGGTAACAAGTTGATAACTGGTTTGTTACCCTCTCCACTTTAATTTATATGATTTCTTAACCCTTTCTAGATTATTGCCAAACCCTCTGGGTCTTTCCAGATACTTCTAAAACTTCTACTCTTTCTCACTATACTCTGGCCTTTAAAACTATTTTGTGAATAAAAATTTTTGAGGTTTGATCATTAAGGGTGCCTAGAATATGATAGCACACACTTTAAACGGTTTTATTGATTTTTAATTATTTTATAAAAATGCTCCCTCATAACACTAGGCAATAGAAGCATCCACAACCAGCGCAACCACACACTCTCTGACTACTACTCAAACTAGTGCCATAGCTTCGGTTTCCGCTTTTTCTTTGCTGAGTAATCTGATCTCAGTATTTTCCTTGACTTTATGAAGTATTTTCTGTAAAAGATGCTGGAGCGTAAGCAGTAAAAGCAACCGCAACCAGCACAATCAAACATTGTCAGACAACCACCAAAACTTGTGCCATATGTTCAGTGGCCAATGTTTCTTTTCCTTGAATTGATAAGGTACTTTCTGTAAAATAAGCAAGTGTCCAAGCAGTAGAAGCATGAACCAGCACAACCACACACTCTGAGAATTACTCAAACTAGTGCTATATCTTCGGTTTCCACTTTTTCTTTGCTGAGTAATCTGATCTCAGTATTTTCCTTGACTTTATGAAGTATTTTCTGTAAAAGAGGCTGGAGTGTAAGCAGTAAAAGCAACCGCAACCAGCACAACCAAACATTGTCGGAAAACCACCGACACTTGTGACATGTAAAGTGGCCTCTCTTTCATTTCCTTGAATTGATGAGGTATTTTCTGTAGAAAAGACAGGAATCTAGGCAATAAAAACAGGTACAAAACCAGCGCAACCACAGACTCTCTGAAATTACTCAAACTAGTGCTATATCTTCGTTTCCGCTTTTTCTTGGCTGAGTAATCTTATCTCAGTATTTTCCTTGAATTTAGGAAGTATTTTCTGTAAAACAGGCAAGTTGACAGGCAGTAAAAGCAGCAACATCCTGCGCAATCACAAACTCTGAGAATTGCTACACTAGTGCTATATCTTCCGTTTACAATTTTTCTTTGAGTGATCTGATCTCAGTATTTCGTTAATTTATGAAGTGTCAGCAGTAAAAGCAACCGCAACCAGCACAACCAAACATTGTCGGACAACCACCTAAACTTTTGCCATATGTTCAGTGGCCACTGTTTCTTTTCCTTGAATTGATGAGGTACTTTCTGTAAAATAAGCAAGTGTCCAAGCCATAGAAGCAGGAACAACCAGCACAACCACACACTCTGAGAATTACTCAAACTAGTGCCATAGCTTCGGTTTCTGCTTTTTCTTTGCTGAGTAATCTGATCTCAGTATTTTCCTTGAATTTATTAAGTATTTTATGTAAAAGAGGCTGGAGCGTAAGCAGTAAAAGCAACCGCAACCAGCACAACCAAACATTGTCGGACAACCACCGACACTTGTGACATGTTAAGTGGCCTCTCTTTCATTTCATGAGGTACTGTAAACGAGACAAGTGTCTAGTGTTACATTCAAATTGTGTAACCATTAAAAATATGGACGATATGAAATATTGTTTTCGGAAAATGATCTTTTCCCTTATGTTCAACAATAACAAAAACAAATAAGGTGATTCACAAATATTTACAACGGTCGAGTTGAACAACTCACACCCCCCCTGTAATTTTTTTTACCGATAGTTTCATTAAATTCTTTTGCTGGATTTTCATTGATTACACACTAATCTAATAGATTATGAAAAAAAAAAAAAAATTTATCATTATTTCGACATTTGGAAGGGGTGCTCACTTTTTAGTTACAACGTTCTGGTAAACCGGTCACCCATTTTGTAACCATCGATATTTTTTTTTTTTTTTTCTCATAATCTGATAGATTAGTGTGTAAACCATATAAATCCAGCGAAAGATTTAATTAAAACTATCGGTGAAAAAAATTACAGGGGGGGGGGAGTTGTTCAACTCGCGATGTTTGTTTTTTATGAAATTGTTTTTTATAACAATGAATGGACATATTTTTTATTTTTTTTATTTTTTTTTTGTTTTATGAAAAGTTTCAATTTTTTTTACTTCGTTTTTATTTTTTCTGTTTTTTATAACAATGAATGGACATATTTTTAATTTTTTTTTTTTTTTTTTTTTTATGAAAATAAAGTTTCATTTTTTTTTTTTTTTTCTTACTTCGTTTTTATTTTTTTTGTTAAGGATTCAAGTCCTATAGATTTCACTGACATGTTGGAGAAATGTTTCAAAATTCTCCATCCCCTTGTCTGCTGTCATGTGGTATGCCTCCCGGTACATTGCTTCATCAACGTGGGACCATTTCATGTCTCCGGAAGACCCATAGATGTATTTTATGCATCTTTTAATTCTTGACCAGTACCCTTCAATACTGTTTGTGCAGACTTCAGTTACAGGGTCAACGAAATGTTCCGAATGGTTGACTGTCCCGTGCACATATCCAAGATTTCCTAAATTAGAATAGCTCCGCCACTGGTCTGTATAAATTGTTGACCCGACAGCAACACATTCCACAATTACTTGCTCCAATGTTCTTGCTGAGCGGTCCGAGATTCGCCGCAGGAATCCTTTCCTTTGGGTTCGGTCATAGAACCCTACAACCCATATCTGGTTTGTCACTCGGCCAATGTTATACTTCCTCTTAAATAATAGACTCTCGTCTATTTCTACAACATGTCCCAGACCGCCTAGCTTTTCCCAGTCTTTCAGCATTTTACTGGAGCAAATATCCCGGCAATACTGATACCACTGGATACATGTTTTCTCGCTAATGCCAATGGCGTTTGCCGACCCTGTAACAGGAGTTTGTGTTACAAAGTCGTATATTATTTGTAACAGTGTGGAAATGGTCACTTTTGCGTGTTCAAAAAATGTACCACTCTGTAATGATGTGATTTTTTTGCAGCGGCAGCATCTCCAACAGAAGCCATCCAGTTTGGCTTTCCCATATTTCTGCAGGGCCATGTCATGGCCACATGAACAAACCTTACTTTGCGCTATCAAATTCAAGAGGAAGGTAATTATAGTGGGGAAAATTAGACAAAGCAATAATCTTTTCTCGGAATTGAATATAAAATATAATATTCTAGACGTTTGGTCAAATGATAATCAAAAGTACTTTACCATTCGTCGTAGTAGTAGTGATGAAGCCAATTTGGGTAGTTGGTTGATTCTGGTGAGATGATGGTCGAATAGGGCGGGGGAAACAGGTTGAATTTGGTGAAAACTGGTTTGAAGTTAAAGTTCTTAAGATGCTCCTTGAACAAATTCGCCGGGGAGAGAGGCTGCCTGTGGAAGCTACTAGCTCACTCTCTCTCACTCCCCCTGTTAGGCTGTTACTCCCAGCCTTTTATATTCATAAAGGAGTGTATATTTCTTAGACCTTTTCTTTCCTTTTCTTCTTCCTCCTAACCATTCCTAATTCTATTTTTAGGGATGGGGACAACCTAAATGACCCTAGGTTCTCTACCCAGTCAATTCAAGGTCAAGTTAATACTACCCCTCTTGTTACAGTCAGTTAATAAAGATAGTTATTTTGGATTACTACTATCAATCACAAATTAAAATACGGCTAGTTGAAACTCTAGGTTTACATCTAGAACGAGGAAATGGAGGGTTACGAGGGTTAAGCACGACTACAGGCCAGTCTTCTAGTGATTATTCACTCTATTAACAACGAAATTCAATGACTATAAAAATTTCTTTTGTTTTTTTTTCTTTTAAAAGTTTGGTGTATGAGATTATTTCAAAATTGTATTTACCACTTGTCCAGAGGGCTTTTTCTGAAACTTTCCGTGGGTTGGAGAGATGTAATGTTTTTTGTTTTGTTTTTTTTTCTTTCTTTCTTTTTGGTTTGGATTCTTTCGGCTGGACGTATCCGTGAATCATAGACCAGAGTTATCTTGACGGTAACAAGTTGATAACTGGTTTGTTTCCCTCTCCACTTTAATTTATATGATATCTTAACCCTTTCTAGATTATTGCCGAACCCTCTGGGTCTTTCCAGATACCTCTAAAACTTCTACTCTGGCCTTTAAAACTATTTTGTGAATTAAAATTTTTTAGGTTTGATCATTAGGGGTGCCTAGAATACGATAGCACACACTTTAAACGGTTTTATTGATTTTTAATTATTTTATAAAAATGCTCCCTCATAACACTAGGCAATAGAAGCATTCACAACCAGCGCAACCACAGACTCTCTGACTACTACTCAAACTAGTGCCATAGCTTCGGTTTCCACTTTTTTTTTGCTGAGTAATCTGATCTCAGTATTTTCCTTGAATTTATGAAGTATTTTCTGTAAAACAGGCAAGTGTCCAGGCAATAGAAGCATCCACAACCAGCGCAACCACAAACTCTCTGAGAATTGCTACACTAGTGCTATATTTTCCGTTTACAATTTTTCTTTGAGTGATCTGATCTCAGTATTTTGTTAATTTATGAAGTGTAAGCAGTAAAAGCAACCGCAGCCAGCACAACCAAACATTGTCGGACAACCACCAAAACTTGTGCCATATGTTCAGTGGCCACTGTTTCTTTTCCTTGAATTGATGAGGTACTTTCTGTAAAATAAGCAAGTGTCCAAACAGTAGAAGCGTGAACAACCAGCACAACCACACACTCTGAGAATTACTCAAACTAGTGCTATATCTTCGGTTTCCACTTTTTCTTTGCTGAGTAATCTGATCTCAGTATTTTCCTTGACTTTATGAAGTATTTTCTGTAAAAGAGGCTGGAGTGTAAGCAGTAAAAGCATCCGCAACCAGCACAACCAAACATTGTCGGACAACCACCATTTTTTAAAAATTATTTTATAAAAATGCTCGCTCGTAACACCTCCCCCCTTTAAAGTAATAGTTTTGAAATTATAGTGAAAAACTTTTAAAGACGCAAACCGTCTATTTTATTATTCTTTTTTTTTTATTTTATTTTTTTTTTAATATTCTAGATAAGGCATCTGCAACGACATTGTTCTTTCCTTTAATATGTTTTATAATAAGGTCATATTCTTGTAGGAGCAGACTCCATCTTGTAAGTCTTTGATTTTTTGTGCACCATTTTGTTAGGAAAGTTAATGGATTGTGATCGGTATAGACCAAAACAGGAGAAACAGTAACATTTAGATAAAAGTCAAAATGTTGTAGAGTTGATCAATGCCGTGCTTAGGAACATTGCGCCCCCCCCCCCCCCCCCCGCAAAATGCGCTCTGTGGCCCCTACCGACACAATTCATCTTGCGCACCCGCCCCCCCCCCTTCAACATACTGAACCCACAATGAATGGTACTTTAAACAGAATAACATGCTCTTGAAAGAACGCAGATATTCCGTAATCATGAAAAAAAAACGAAGAAATCGAAAAATTGGTGTTTTGCAGCTAACCTTTTTAAAACCATTAGTTACTTTTTAGTAGTTCGCAACTATTTTTATAGTCATTTAGGAGCGTTTGGGCTCTCAATCTCCTACCAGTTTTTTTAAGGGATTTTCAAAAAATGTCAACCCAAATTTTAAAACTATTTTGCTACAGAAAGTTAGATATACTGTCCAAAATTAGAGTTTAGGAGTTTATTTCGAAAAGTGTTGGTATGGTGGAGGGGGGGGGGGCGAATTAAATCAAAACAACATTAAAAGTAACCAAGTCATTTTGAAATGTCTCGATCTAGGAGAAAGTCATTAAACACTAAAAAGCCTCTACATCCCCAGTCCCCAGATAGATACAAACTTAATAACTTATTAAAACATGCATTAATTTTTTTTTTGTTAATTTATCTCATACTTTTAGCGTGTTATCTGGTTAAAGTATTTCACTTAAAAGATAATTAATAAATGCGCTATTGCTGCATTAGGCGTGTCCAAAAAATAGCATTTTTATCCCCCCCCCTCAAGTTTAAACGTTTAGAAAAAAATATTAAAATTGAAAAATACTACTTTATAACCAATTCAATTTAAAGAAAAGAGATTAAACTTTAAAACAAAGAAAAGCCCCCCCCCAAATCACCATTAAGTATTTTAAAATTTAAATTACAAACGTAAATATTACAAATTCAAATTTGTCGCCATTTTGCATTTTTTTTCGTAAACAAGCAGAGAAAAGTTAATAATTTTGAATAACCTTCGATAAATGATATTATTTTTTTAAATAGTTACATCAATCACTAATAAGAGAGACTGTAGTAATTATTTACTTACCAAGCCGTAATTATACGTAGTAAATATCAAGTTAAACATGAGGTGTCATGATGTTTACTTTCTTTCTCCGGGGGGACTAATGTGCATACTCACACATGCATATTTTTTTAAAGAACAAGAGCTCCCGGCTACGTATGTGCCAAAGATGTTCATTGGTTCATTTACTCAAGTAAATTTCTTTCATTTTCTCATTGAGCATTTCTTTTTGTGCATACTAAAGCAACAGATTCAAATCGAAAGAAAACTTTGGCCAGTGTCGAAAAAATTAACAGTAAACTGTTTTAACCAAAATTGAAAATGGAATCGAAGAAAATTTATTTACCTACCATCTTTATGTTTAAAATTTCACTTTTCTGGCTTTCACTGTGGCGAACTGCTGTACTAAATTCTCTGTGTCAATTTCTCGGCTTAGTTCATGTTCAATGCTTATAACAGATAAGCCAGCCAGTCTTTCCTGAGACATTGAGTTCCGAAGAAAGTTTTTAATTAGTTTCAGTTTAGAGAAACTACGTTCACAGGATGCCACTGTAACTGGCAATATAGTTACAATTCTGAGTGCAACAGCTAAGTTGGGATATAAATCGACAAGTGTGTGTTTCATTATATAATTTATACATTCAATGGCGGAAAATGTAATGCACTTTTTATTGTCCATGAGATTGACGAAATTGATAATTTCTCTCTCAAGTTTCTCACAATCAATATCACCTTCTCCAATACCTTTTGCCAAAGCAGCACAACTGGACGGCAACATGTCTGATGTTATTGCCGATTTCATGTTACTTGCGCTACACAAAAACCCGTACTTTGTTTTGAAATCGTTCATATTTTTAAAACGTTCCTGGAGACTTTGTGAAATTGTATCTACAAGTGGATAGAAAAATTCTCGGCGAAACACTTCTTCACCAGTCTGATGATCTGACTCATCTGACGATTCGTAGCTGAAAAGACATATTTTTTTTCTTCTCCTTGGTTCCGGATAGGCACGATCTACTTCAAGTTCATCAGCTAATTCTTTTGCTTTCCCTTCAGCTATTGCCACTCCTCCATGTCTGTACTGTGAAACAAATGACATGCCAGCCTCGATGTGAGAAATTTGGTCATTGATGCATATTGAAGGACTCTGTAGCGCTTTGCTTATTATGTTTATTTGAAAAAGCAAGTCATACCATGTAATCAAACAAACCAAGAAACGCCAGCTCCTGACTTCAATGGCTAAAGCTCGACATTCCGTGCTAATAAATCCATCTCGATTATCTAAAGACACTCTAACTCTTCAATCGCTTCCAAAATTTCTGTTGTCTGAAAACGTAATGATTTTACAGCTTCTACCTTTGCTTCCCATCTTGTGTCAGGAAGGCTTTTAACTGTAAAGTGGGTCACGTGTTTCTTCAGAATAACCCATCGCTTCGTTGACGTGGCAAACAAATTATAGATACGTTGCAGATAGCCAAAGAAAGAAATGGATGTAATTGACGACCTTGCAGCATCAGCAATTACTAGATTAAGTCGATGACTGGCGCATGGCATGTATGCAGCTTTTTTATTTACTTCCAAGAAGCGTGCCTGCACTCCATGGTTTTTTCCTCGCATGTTAGATCCGCTATCGTAACCCTGGCCACGGCAGTCTTCTATGGCAACGCCATATTTGGACAGGAAGTTGATAATGCTGTCAAAAAGGCCTTTTCCAGTTGTATCATACACATCAAGAAACTCAACGAAGTGTTCAAAAATTTCTGCTCCAAATCCTTCTTCCCCGAAGAACAATACTTAGTTGGTCTGTGTGACTGATATCGGGTGTACAATCTAGTATTATGCTATAATATTTTGATGCAAGAACTTTGGAAATGATTTTGTCCCGTATTGACTTAGCAAGAAGTTCGATAAGTTCATTCTGAATGCGGTTGCTCAGATAATGATCACTCAATTCATGACTCTTAGCGCGTCTAACATGTTCAGACAAGACAGGGTCAAATTTTGCTATTAGCTCCACTTCTCCAAGAAAATTTCCATTTCTGGTGTCACCAAACTTTTCATTTGTGCCACGCAAAGCTAAATTTCTTTCAGCCAAAAATTGAATTATATTGAGTAAACGAAATAAAACTGCTCTCCAATATGTCTGCTCTTCCTGAATCAGTTTACTAGATTGTAAGCCAATAGAGTTGCCTGACCGTTTATCATGCCACACCATCATGCATTCCTTATGATGAGTTGATTGTTCATGTGTCTACAGAGTTTTTGACAGACGGCTCCACAGGTTACCAAATCCTTGGGCCGAAGACAGGCCCCCACGACTTTTGCTTTCACTACTGAACAAACGGCAGGCAAAATAGAACTCGATCTGTAGACTTCGAGTAAACAAGCCAAGAACGTCTAACAGTTTCATTATTTTTTAGTGTCAAATAATAGTTCTTTTCAGAAAACTTCCGTGATGGGTTTTCCTGGTTTAATGGGAAATCATAATCTGTCAGCTGGACGGGACCCTTCGAAACCAAATTAATACGCTGTCTTTCATTTAATTCTTTCCAATCAGCAGGATCATCAGAGACACGACAAGGCACATAACTTGGATCAGTATGCTCGAACGTTGAATGGGTGGGCCATTGCTCATCTGGCACTTCACTTTTAGACTCAAAATCAGAAACGGATTGTGTGTCAACGCCAGTGTTATTAGGTATATGTAACTGCGAGATGTTTGAAGAGAAAAATTCAGATATCTTGTGAGTCTTTTCAATAGCATTTGCAACTCTCTGTATTTTCAACTTTCTTTTCTGGGATCCGCTGAATTCGTGAGCACGTTTCATTTTAGATTAGACTCAATATTCAATAATAATTAGAATACTATCAAGCAAAACAAATAATCCACTACCGGAAATGGAAACAAGTATGTGATCTTTGATTAACGCTGTTTTGTTAAATAAATGTTACTGATATAACAGGTAACGAAGTGTCTGTGTACTGTCACTAATGTTACAGGCCAAGTGAATTGAATCCAAGCTCGAGGTAAAAAAAAGAACATTAGTAATAATGTGTATAAAAAACTGTATGTAGGAATTGGCGTTAATTTGCAAATAGGGTTTCAAACAGCAATGTATATGTATCTAAAGATTTTCATTGAAAATTCAAATAAACAGTTCAATAAAAAAATATATTCGTATTGGCAAAAAGGACGTCTATTGCCAGTATTTAGTCTTTCATTTTAAATTTCTTTAAAATAAAAAAGAAAATTGAAATCCACTTACGGTTATTTTAAAGCCAAAATTTCTTTTTCAGTTTTTTTTTTTTTTTTTTTTTTTTTTTTTTTTTTTTTTTTGTCTTTTTTAGTTTGAAAAGTAAACTTGATCAGAAAAATGTAAAATATAGTAGCGTATTATGATCACGGGTTACGGACAAAACGAAGACTGCTAATGAAAAATTAAAGTAAATAAAATCACGCATGCGTAGAAGAATCCAATGAGCCAAAATATTTAAAACCATAAAAGAAATAAGCATTAAGAAATAAATAAAAAAATCTAAATTAAAAAAAAAAAACATTAAATTTTATCACAAGGGTAAAACCACAATGAAAAAAGAGCTAAGCAGTACCCAACCTTAACTATTAATACTTATTCATTTTTTCACTTTCTTTTGACATCCAAATATAAAATTCTATTTAATAAAAAATGACTGAGAGGTGTGACATAATTTTCTTTTAAGTTATTTTAACCATTACTTAAAAGGTCAAGAACTTTTTTTTTTCTTTTTTTTTTTTTTTTTTTTTTTACAAAGGCATCACCACTTATCAAGGCTGAAAGGCCACTCGAGGGTAAGGGTTAAAGAATGTACAGTAGACAATAAAATAATCGTTAGTAATGGAAATTCAGTAAATTTAACTTATATGGAACGGCTCATCAAGAACTTGTTTAAGTTAGACTTGAAGACAACCATATTGTAGTCAGCTGGAAAGCAGGAAAACGGAAGACAATTCCATAGGTGTGCAGTTCTAAGAAAGAAGCTTTGTTCATGGAATCTACGTTTAGGGTTAGGCACAGATAAAGAGTGGGGGAAATTATTGATAGTGTTTTCTGCTAGACGGGTGTTTCTTGTGAAAGTTTGCCGGGGGGGGGGGTCATAGATTGGAGCTCAGTCAGCACTTGCCATGAAAATAACAATAAAGCAGAGAAACACCTGCAACATCTGTGTGAAATAGGTTGCAGGGAAGAGAAAAGGACATCCCCTACGAGGCTACAAAGTCTATTTTGAACTCTATCAAGGCAGGATAAGTTCTTTCTAGCAGCTCCTGCCCAGATGTGGGAACAGTGCTCCATCCTTGGACATACCTGGCTCTTATTTAGAGAATTGCATCAGCAGTGAGATATCTACTGGATCAATAGGATTCCACCATTTTTTCAGCGGTCTTTGCAACGGATTTAATGTATGTGTTCCATATCAGATCAGGAGTAAATGAATTTAACTTTAAGAAATTTAGAAGAAAGTATTTAAAAAAAAAAAAAAAAAGTGAAATGAATTTACTTTCTTACAACAGCTAATTTGCAATTTGTATTAAAAATCACTCTTCCACCCCTTTACAAAAATTTCAGAGGGTGTACAATAAAAATTAGAACAGAAAATCATTAATCTACAGGGTTACCAAAAAGATGCATACCCATAAAAATTTCAATTGTGGCTTTGATCAAACAGCTATTTATTTCAAATTACAACCACATATTATTCAGTTTATGGAAGACCATTCACTAGAGTTTCAGCTATTTCTGTCAATTTTTAGTAAACTTATGGCTTTCCCAAGATATGTTCCAAATGTCCATTTCGTTGCAAGCAAACCTATACTCTTCTGGCAAAGTTGTCAATCACTTTTACACACTCCTCTTTCAGGATGGCTCTTATTTTTGCTGTGATGGCAGTTTTCAGTTCCTCAATTGTTTGTGGATTTTCCTTGTATACATTGTCTTTGAGGAAACCCCACAGAAAAAAAATTTGGGGGGTTAAGATCTGGTAAGCGCGGGGCCCATTCCACATCGCATCTTCTGCTTATGAGTCTCTCTTCGAACCTCTGCCTCAACCAAGCAAGGGTTTCGTTGGCGGTATAAGGTGTGGCCCCGTCCTGCTGAAACCATTGTGAAGCTCTCAGAACCCCCTCTCCGGCATCCCAGCGATGCCCAGTACTTGTTCAGAACAGCCATGTAGCGCTCCTTGTTGGCTGTCTGAGATAGGCCGTCATCATCTTCGAACCAAAAAGGTCCGATGATGCCGTGCTTGCTCATGGCCACCCAGGCAGTACATTTAATGGAATGAAGGGGCCTCTGAAGCACTGTCTGGAACCTCCGAACCCCAAAAAACATTGTTTTTGCTATTGACGTGCCCAGAAAGCAAAAAATGGGCTTCATCTGAGAACCAGACTTTCTCAAGAAAGTTTCCGTCATTTTCAAGCACATTACAGAACCATTCACACATTGTTACTCGCTTTTCCTTGTCAGCATCAGTTAGTTGTTGCTTTACTTGAATCTTGTATGCGTATAGGTGCAGATCAGACGTAAGAACACGTCGCAGTGACTCCCTTGTCATTACGAGTTCTTGGCTGCGTCTACGCACTGATTTCTGAGGGTTGCGTTCTACTGAGTTCCTCACTGCAGCAATGTTTTCTTCTGTCCTTGCACTCTTTTTCCTGCCTGAATAAGTTTCCCCTGTGGCTTTAGAATATAAGTTCACTAAAGTCCCAGCTCTCTGAACTTCGTAACCCACCTAACAATCGTTGATTTTGATGGAAAGTTGCGACAATGAAAACGTTTTCGAAACTGAATCTGTACACTCTGGTATGATTTGGTAAAAAAATATTGTTCCATGGAGAATGTCTTCTGCTGAATTGTCCAACACATTTTTGGGGCAACTAATGCTGCAAACGATCATTCATAGGTTCACCTATCACGTCCTGCAACAGAAAAAAACATTCGTTAAGAAATGGATTTTTTTTATGGAATAAAACATGGGTACGCATCTTTTTGGGTCACCCTGTATATTCTTCAACTGTAGTAAAAAAAAAAAAAAAAAAAGTTTTAATTCTAATGCGTACATTAATTTTTAAATATTTAAAATAACTTTGGGGCAGAGAGGGGTGGGGTCAAGTCCAAGAAAAAAATATTTTCCAGATAGAAACTGACAAATATTTCCAGAAAATTACAAAAAAAAATATATTTTAAGTTGAATAAAAGCCTTAGTTTTTAAGATTTTCAAAGAATTAGGTGTAAAAGTGTCACTCATATTTTTTGTATGCAGGGGCAAAAAAAAAATTCACATAACGTTTATATAATAGCCGATAAGGTTTATAGCTATTAATTCATTTTGTTATTATTATTCTTTAATTCTGGTGATTAAAATTATCTTCCTTCGGATTTAAGTACGTTTCCATTCAGGTACAGCAGGGTGAAGTTTAAATTCGAATCCAACAGCGAAAATTTAGTATATACATAAATATATAACCTCCCCCTCCTTTTTTTTTTTTTTTATATCCAACGGTTTACAACCTGAAGTTTGGAGTGCAGCCAGCCGTCACATACGCTGTTATCTCCCTCCCTCAAATTCTGCAACTCATTTTATTTTATCGTCGATTTTCGACCATGGCTAAGAAGTTATACTTGATCTGATTGGCCGGATCTCGACCAATTATGTTACTGTTTACTATCCTCGTCACCGTCATCATCATCACTATTAATACAGTGTTCACTGATATTATATTGGTTCGCGACGATATATATATATATATGATATGATATACGAGAGAGAGAATGTGTGTGTAAAAAATATGTATACAGAATGTTTTTTAAAAACAACTTTTCAAATGCTATTTGTAGCATTCTTCGTGTCATATATATATATATATATATATATATATATATTAGTGTTGGGCCAATGAATCGGAATTGGAAAAATCAGAATATTTGAGAGTATCGGATTCCAATTCTTTATAAATCTGTAAATATTTAACTATGAAGTTATTTTTTCATGATTACCGTAAAAATGTGTTAAATATGCAGATATTTTCTCAAACATAATATGGGGGAGAATCTATTGATCTTACTTTTCCTGGTATTTTAAAAAGCAATAGATATTTATTATTGTATCATTACAACCAACAGTAGAAGATTTTGTTTTTAACAAAATTGAAAAATAAGACAAAGGAATAGTTTTTAGTATTGGAAATTAGGCACTCATATTTTTTTTTTATATATATCAATACCCCAAAAAGTTCAGATTTATCATCCCAGCACTAATACGTATCTTATATTATATTTAATAAATAACAAAAATATAAAAGCTACTTAAACATACACATAAAGATATTATTTTAGTAATATTTATTTTACATATACATTCCTTTCAACAGGCATGAATGTATCCGGTTGACATGTTAATAAGATTTAAAATTCTGTGAAATGTTATATTTAAATGGATTTTGATATTTTATTGTAAAATGAAAATTTTTATGAATTGAACATTTTGTAACCTGTGATGTTATTTTTTAAAAAATTATTCATAAGATTTATTTTTCTTGAATAAAAACATATATAAATCTCAATTTTTCTTTTTGTTTTTCTTTAATTTACAAGTTCCAAAAGTAATGC
Organism: Euprymna scolopes; assembly: GCF_053919585.1. NCBI lineage: Eukaryota > Metazoa > Mollusca > Cephalopoda > Sepiida > Sepiolidae > Euprymna > Euprymna scolopes. The sequence continues at coordinate 73,912,560 of NC_136492.1, forward strand.
ATGTTTTTTTTTTTTTTTTTTTTTTAATTAAAAAAAAAAAAAAAGTTGTAAAACTTTGAAGACAGGAGTAGTACCATCAAAATGAGGTACCTTTTTGTGCTCCATTATTTATTTTTCTACATGGTTTCCACCATCCTCAATGCTCTTTTGCCAGCAATGGGATGATGGCTGTTCTTGGGCGTCCAGAATGCACTTTGTCACTCACATCAACAAATCCATCCAATTGTGCTGATAACTACAACTCCATAAATGTTCAACACGTCTGTGAATGTTGATTGATCCAATTTTTTTCTGCATGAAGGAATTCTTAGATGCATTTCTGCTTCTGACCGATTTCAGTGGCAGGTTGCTTTCTGAATCTCGCACCATCAATAGCTGCAACAGATATGAAATTTTCAGGTCATGGATGCATAAGTTCAGTCAGCATAACAATGCAATTGGCAATACCCTCTGATCCATTCGGGTAGAATAAAACCTAGGAGGCATTACTTTTGGAACAACCTTTTTGTGTTCTGTTGATCAACTAAGATGTGTTTGCATTAAAGTATCCAGAATGGCAAGTCATTGACATTTTTGTCAACAATACTTAGAATCACCACTTATCAAGGCCCAGAGGCTACTCGAGGATAAGAGTATATATATATATATATATATATATATATATATATATATATATATAAGGGTCAATGTGATTATGGCGTAGTAAACATAAGTAGTGGGAATTTTGTAAATTGGATTACTTAGGTGGATGGGTCATCAGGAACTTGTTTACATTGGACTTGAAGACAATCAGATTTTAGTCAGCTGGAAAGCAGGCAATCGGAAGAGAGTGCCATAGGTGTGAAGTTCTAAGAAAGAAGCTTGGTTCATGGAATCTACATTTAGGTTTAGGCACAGATAAAGAGTGTGGGAAAAGCACAGATAGAGATTAGGGGAAATTGTTGACAGTGGTTGTAGCTAGCCGAGTTAATGTTTTGCAGGGGGGGGGGGTAGATTAAAACTCGGTGAAGCACTTGCCATGAAAAATAATGATAGAAGAGACAGTCTTTCATGGGAAAGAGGTTGTAAGGAGGAGAAAAGAACATTGCCTTCTAGATTTCAAAGCCGTTCACCATATTACTTTATTAATGTGTGTTGAAATTATATTTCTATGCATGTATCACTAATGAAGTAACAAAAGAAATTTGTTGCAGACGGTGTTTTTGCGATTTAATTAAAAGACCAATTTTTCTAATTGTTGCTGAATGTCTGTTTAAGTATAACAAAAAGAAAGGGGGGGGTCATTTAAACACTATAAATAAGTAAACTGTGCTGCAGCTGTTCATCTCAAACTCTTGCAAAAAAGAGGATAAGAATTCAGTGAGTGTCACAGAAAGAGGTGGAGTGGAACCGAACGTGAGGTTTTTGAGTATTTCAAAAAAAGCAAGTAAAGAGTTCTTTGAAAGAAAACAAGGCCATTAGTCGTGTGCTCTCGTGTAGTGAATGTAGGATTGACATGAAATTCTTAAAGATAAACTAAAATGACCAAAAAATGGGCTGAAACGACTTAAATAAATAAAAAGTAAATGACTTAGGACTTTAATGCACTTGAGATGAATTGAATGACCTTAAGAATGACTTGAATGCTTAAAAAATAGTGGTAGTGTAGCCTCGGAAGGTTCTCTAGTGCCAAAACAAAAGAGGGGGACCGGATCTCATTTGTACCACCAGTCAAGTGTCTCTTTAATTTTCTATTGCTAACCTAGCGGGATGGGTTCCATTGGACCCAGTACAGCGTGTGCCATGCCTATGGTGGTAATACGAATTCAAACTTGGCGCCTCGTCAGATGCACAAGCTAGTATCATGCACCCACCTCCTGTCAAAGACAACTCGAGGCAACCTCTTCCAATCGCATCTGATCTTTACTTTAAGCAGATGTTTAAAGTAGACGATCAGATCCCGATCCGGAATAGATATCCCTTCGTGAACTCGCTTGAGGCATGTGATCCATATGACCATTCTCGCTACTGCTAGGATCGCCAGAAAACCATTCTTTTTTCCCTAGGCAGCGGCAGATCAATGTTCTCCACAAAATATGACTTGTCGAGTTCAAGCCAGCGCTTGGTATCGATGCGAGCCGTTACCTCGTTGACGTACCCGAGTTGGGTCTTGAGCCTGCTGCAGCGGAAAAAGGCATGACCGGCTGTTTCCCTCATGTCCTCGTCGCAGCGCAGGCAGTAGACCCTGGTTTCTTCATTGTACAGGTTGAGTTCGTCAAGGAGGGGCAGTGCGTTCCAGACAAGTCGTCAGGTAAGGGAAAATTCCAAGTTTGTAAAAAAGTCACGTCCCGGCGCCCAACTCCGCTGGGAGCGAACCTCCTCTAACGATATCCCCATCTGTTTCACTAGCGGTTCCTTTGTGCTACCCCCACTAGCTCCCGATAAAGCCTGTTCCAGGACACTGGTTCCCGGCAACGCTCTAAGTGCGGACCGGCATTCAGCGTAGAATGTTTGTTCCCCTCTTAGTCTCTGCCGAGCTCCGACCGAGGGGTCGGGTGTGAGATTGGAAAACAAGTTTTCAACCACAGTGACCCATGGAACGTCTACGTACAACGAATGGCTCAGGAAGGCCAACCTCTTTGCGTGCTTGTGACACAGGAGATCAGGCAGTCCCAAGCCTCCCTCGCTCGGATTTCGAACACAGACCTCTCTGCAAACATAATGCTTACCCTCGTTGCACAAGAGTGTGCCGAGGTGCTCCTGTAAGCTGGTTCGTCATTTTGCAGGGAAGGGAAATACAGACAGACGGTGAAGCATGAGTGGAAAGACGTATGTAGCGCACGCCTCCGCCCGACCTTCAAGGACAATTTCCTTCGAACCCAAGTCTTGACAGAGGATTCGACCTTGCTCTCTACTTCCGACCAGTTTTTCTTCATATGGAGACCCGGTCCGAACCACACACCGAGGATCCGGACCAGGCCTTCGGTCCAACTGAAGATGCCCGGAAGCGAATTTACTCCGGTCCAGGCACCCAACTGCAGACCCACCGACTTACTGCGATTGAAGACGGCCGCCGTAACTTCTTCATATTGAGCAAGCGCCTCGGTGACTGCTTGAATGTCCGTGGAGCAAGACACGAATACGGTGACGTCATCGGCGAACGCGGAAACCCTGGCTCGTGTGCCTCCAGGGAGAGCTATCCCATGCAGGACTGGTGTAGTCGCCTCGTCCCTTAATTTTTGAAGGAGGGGTTCCAATGCCAGAACGTACAAGAGAGGCGAGAGCGGACAACCCTGTCGCACCGACCGGAAGATGGTGAAAGACTCCGACTGCTTACCGTTGATCTGTACCGCTACCGTCGGCCTATCATACAGTACAGAGATCCACTTGCGGAAGTCTTGTTTAGCTAATGCTATCTCTAGGGGTCCCCCCTCCACCGCCCGGGTCAGCCTATTCTCTATACACTTCTTGGCCTTAGCCTTATCTAGCGCGAGGCGTTGGCTGTACTGGACCGAGAAGCGTCTAATCTTAGCCTTGAGACTAACCCACCACTTACTCCCGGTAACCATCCCCACTAATGCCCGTTGGATTATCTCTGCCAGTTTAGGCCTAGATCTCAAGTTCAGGCGGGCTATAACTAGTTGATGGTCCGAGTGTCCTAAAAAGTGGAACGTGGAGCAAGACAAGAAATCTACATCGCCTCTTCTAACTAACATCCAATCCAAGTAAGTACTTGGATGGAAAGGTGCATTAGGATGTCACGTCCACATCTCCCACCTCGGGTGATCCAGGCGAAATCTGTGGACCAGGTCGCACAAAGCCATCAGGTCAGACAGACTGCTGTCACACCACACCGACCCGCTAGTCCACCTGACCTTATCTATCTTGGGATCATTCCAATCACCCATTAAGACTACCATCTCCGCATCATCTATAAAGCCCTCCACCCATCGAAAGAAGGAAGCCCTCTCCACAGCGGAATTAAGTGCATAAACTGCGACTATCCGAAACACACTGCTATTAACGGCAACATCGACAATCGCCCGCCCGTCCTTGTCTGCGTGAACAACATTCACTAACGCTGATAGGGTGCGATTTACTAGCAAGGAGATTCCACGACTATAGGTATTGCCATATGCTGAGTAAACATCGTAGTCGCTCACCAGCACCAGACAATCACCGTCACAAATAAAGTGGGTCTCCTGCATAGCGGCAATATCTACCTCGAGGGGCACCAGATCTCTCAGCACGCGCGCGGCCTTGCTTCAACATCTGAGGCCCCTCACATTATAAGTAACCAAGTTTAAAGCCATGGTCACCTACCTTATTTAGTGTCACACACTGGCCTGAAATCCTCGGGGGTGAGGACATGGTAGGCTTGTCCAAGGCTTCCGGTTAGTAAGTCAGCTGAGGGTAATCCATTCTTGGCCATGCCTCCCACGTTCAGGGGAAAGGTTAGTTTTAGTGCCCTGTAAAAGGAGGGGTGGATGTAAACAGGGACTCTGCCCTCACACTTGAAAACTAAATTATTCAGCGAAGGATGCTCCATGCCCACCAGCTGCTGGCCCGGGATTGCATCCTTTGCGGCATCTATCATGGCCCAGAGAGCCTCTGTCCTGGAATCCTTGTTGACCCTAACAAATGTGGTCAACAAGGGAGCGTCTTTGAACTTGGTTGGGTCGGTGACATTATCGCCCCGACATATAAAAGTCCTTAAGTTGGTTGTAGCGGACCTTCTGCTGGCCTTTGAGCTCAGGTATAGTTGGCAGATGGTCCATTTCACATATCCTTCCTCCTGGAAGGAAGGGGAGTCTTTTTGTCCACCCTGTGCAAACTGTTGTGGTTGGGGTTGGTTTCTCTTTAGCGGGGGGAAGGAGGAGTAGGAGAGGAGGAAGTGGGGGTGGGCATGTCGGATGTAGGGGTGTTTGGTGCTAGGGGTGTTGCTTTTTTGGGGGTGTTATTTGTCCTTTCTGGGGATGGGTTGCGTGCTAGAGTTCTGGAGGGTTTGGGGATGGAGGGGGCCTTTTGCTCTGGCTGTTTGGGGGTTGGGGATGTGGGGAGATCAGCCTCGGCGTTTGAAACTTTGTCTTTTGGGGTGGGGATGTTTCCCTTCGTCTTCCTGCTCTTCCTCCTCTTTGTCATCGTTCTCTCACCTGTCTCTGCTGCCTTTGCTGTTTCTGCCACTGTTGATGCTGTGGTCTCCTCTTCTTCCGACGCGATCTCTTCCTCTGAGTCTTGAAGTTTCCTCTTGTTCGAGGAAGAGGGCGCCGGGATGTCCATGGGTGTGTGGTCTGGTTCGTCAATGGTCACTGTTTGTTCGGGAACCCTTAGGGTACGTCTGCCCCTCTTAATGACCGTCGACCATCCAGCCTCTGCTGCTTGACCCGGTTTGGCTGTGGCTGAAGTTGTTGGTTGGGCTGCAGCCGGGGTTTGGGTTGGCTTTATGGTCAGGGCCAACCCTTGCGGTTTAGGAGGGACTGTGACCGGGAATCGTTTGGGGCAGTCCTTAGCCATGTGTCCTCGTTTTTGGCAGTGCAAGCAGTGGGGCTTCCTGCCCTCCACTATGAGGGTCATGGTCCAATCCCCGAATTTCAACGACTGGGATTTTTTCAAATTCGGCCTTATCCACGACCATTCTGACCTTGTGTTCTCCAATCATGACGTTTCGTTGGCCGCGGACTGGTATTACGGTTTCTACATCTCCGTACTGACTTAGGATCACCCCGACCTGCTTGGCGCCCAGGTAGACGTTGGCCTTCCTCTTACTTAAGTACCCCGGTGGTCGGTGCTTGCGAGCCTTACTGTGTCTTCTGGACTAGGTAGCAGCACGTCCCACATGGCGTAGCTCCTCCTGCAGATATAGCTGGCTGGAATATTTAGCTCCAGGAGGAGTGCCACCATGCTGTCCCTGTCGACCCGTCAAACTCCAGGTCCTGAGGTCTGACGTAATTAGCGAGAGAACTCTTTTCTCCAACTCCTCAATCTGGCCTGGGAGAGGTTGTATAACGTTGCCCACCGTGTACTCCTTGTACGTGGTGTTGAATAGTTTCCTATATCCCTCTGGAGTCAGGTTCTCCTGCTGCGTCTTCGCGCCCCATGCTGTTGCCGGCTCTTGTGGTGGGTTGGATGGCCCTGGACGTGGATCTGCTGGCACTGCTTTTAGTTGTTGTTGCGGCTTGGTATTGGCCTTATTGGGGGTCAGAGCTGGCCAGTCAGCGTCGGATGTTGCTTCCTGACTTTGTTTGACTCCCTGGTCACCTCTTTTTCGTTGGTGACCTTGTTGCCGAGTCACTTATGAGGGAGTTTTCCACGTTAGGTTTCTCCACGGCCATTGATTTCCCTGGAGTTGGAGCTCCCCTGGCTGGTGCTGGGGATTCGCTCCTTCTGGATTGTTGGTCCTTCTTGACCGAAACTTTTGGGGTAGTCTTTTGGATATCCCCGCCGAGACTCCTTAGGGCAGCTAGCGCTTCTTCTATGTGCCTTTGGGTTCTCTCTGCTATGCTGCTTTCGTCCTCTCCATCCAAGGTTGGAGGATCCTTTCCTGGAGGAGGCTGTGGGCTGTTCAAGGTGAACGGTGGCTGAGGAGCCATGGGTGACACTGGTTGTGGTACACCCTCCGTTTTTCTGGTCTATTCATCCCTCTTAGCCCTGTTCTTTTGGGTGTTGCAGACAAGGATTGAGGTTCAGAGGGTGTCACTAGTTGTGGACTACTTGAGCGGTACCTCTTTCTCTCATCCGCTGCAGGCATGGAAGCTTCCATCTGGGACTGGACCTCTTGGGGAGCCTGGGTGGGAGTGCTATCTCCGACCGACGAGGATTGAGGTGGAAGGGGTGTCACAAGATGTGTACCACCCAGATCGCACTCCGTTCCCTCATCAGCCGCTTCTTTGACTCCCTGGTCTGGGGAATGGCCCTCGTGGAGAGCCGGGGGGGGGGGGGGGGTTGCCTTCCTGATGTTAGAACTGCCTGGGTCGCTGCGGCCCTACCCTGGCCTTCTCCTCTACTTCGTTAGTGGTGGGTGCTCCCTCCGCTAGGGAGTACTCGAGTGGGTCGATGTGGCGCATCTGGGGTGGTATATGCCTTTTTCCCGGCATCGTGCGGACAAAACTGCACCGGCCGCTGACGCGAACCAAAGTGTAGTGGAAGAGAAAAGAAAATGCAGGGAAATGAGGGTTGAAGGGGAGTGGGTGAGATTAGAAGAGAGAAAGTGGATTGACCTCCCCTCACGGGGATATCGGATTAGTCAGCTCAGATCCCCCACAAGGGGGGGGGAGCAGCGAAGGAAGACGCAGTAGGTGCTAGCGGGTCAGAGTGCCGCGTCGCAATTAAGAGAGAGAGGGGATAGACATCTCTGCCCAGAGAGCGGAGCAGAAACAAAACACCCACCCTACCCACGTCACCCTACCCACAAACAACCCCAAGGAAGCGAGAAAGTGAACGCGGTCTGCTCAATCCACTGGGAGAGCAGCAAAGGAAGACAAAGTTTTGGGCCTGGCAGGTAAGAGTGCTGCTCAGGCAATTAAGAGAGGAGAGAATAGACCATTTCAAACTCAGAGGAGAGGAGGAAACGAAGTACCCAACAAACTAAAGCTATTCCGACCAAGTCGCGTCTACCAAAGAAAGTGTTGTCGGTCCTGAAAACAGCAAACTCCCAAAGAAGGGATCGGTTTTCGGGTCCTGGGGGAGCGAAAAGGGTCCAAACTCCCCAAAGAGGGGGTCGGTTCCACTAACAAAGGTTAGTAAAGTCACAAAAGTGACCAAAGTGAAAGCCTTAAACTTGATTGGTGGGTCAAGTGGCGAACCTCATGAAAAAAATCAAAAATGAGGTAGCTGGGAGAAAAGATACTACACTTTGATCTTGCCCAAACGGCCAAGAAAAGGTATTTATTTGCTCCCCCACCGAGCAAATTAGGCTCAAGGCCGATTTTTAATGTGAGGAGTGAAGGGGAAATGGGGACCAGCTCCCCGGGATGTAGGGGAGCTTGATAGTCACACTATTCCTACTTAAACCCAATTTAAAAAAAAATTTTTTTAATATCAAAAAATACAAAAAAAAAACACTTTGATCTAAAAAAGCTAAGAACAGCATCTATTAACAACAGATCTTTGATCTTAACCAAAAAGGCCAAGCACAAAAGTGTGACAGACAGACCGACGGCTGACTTATAGAGTCGCTTGCACGCGACTAAAGATTTTGAGGAGAAGATTGGATTCTCTTACTGGAGAAGGGTGAAAGGAATGATCCTATTAATGGTAGTGATCCAGGATATAAAATGGAAATATTGAGCCAATACTACACTTCTGAGACATAAACTGACGATTAATGTGATACTAGCCTGGGTGCCCGGGTGTTTGGAGGTGTGGTTGTAGGCAGGCAGGCTCAAACCCATACTGTAAAGGAGAAAAAGAATGTGAAAAAAAACGTGACATCTTTACTGTTGCATCCATTGCCAAATCGGAAATGGCGAAGGTTTAAATTAAGGCTAGTCAATCGAAAAGAGGAATGACTTTCAAAAATATCAGCGAAAAAAGCGACCCCCACCTTGTAGAAAAGTACCCAGTTGAGGAATTAATGTTTTTAGCCAATTTTTCAATATTTGTCGTCCGAAGGGTCGAGCTTCAAAACGATACCGATCTCGTGAAAATCCGTTGCCTCTGTCAATAATTTTAGGCAGATATACAAGCATACATACATTTAAAGACAGGTGAGATGTATATCATAAATAATAAATCTGTATGGTGAAAAAGTTAGTGCCGCAACATGGCAGGAAGAACTACAATTGTGGGCTTTACATCGACCAATCTACATCGCAGTGAAAATATGGCAATACCAGCTGGTGTGCTGTAGCATTTAGGTGCAGGTATGTAAAAATAAAGTTTGTATGGTAAATTTTTATGTAAAGTGAAAAATTAGATTGTAGAATTTTCCAATTAAAATTTAAGAGCTATGTGTTCCAGCAATGACGTCACAGATAGGGAGTTAGTCGTCATTCATACACATGCAGTGGCCGTGATGCCAAATAGCAAATAACAAACATAAAAGACAAAATAAAATTGAATTATTTTGAGAAAGTCATTAAATTATAAATGACAGGGAAGTTGCAGAGAAAAATAAAGGAGAGGGGATGGTAATCATATTATAGATACATTTCTGCACTTTATCAAGAACCTTGAAATATGAAAAGAGCGCCTTGTACATGATCCAATAAGTAGATTTATAGAGAATGGTCTTAGGTGTGAGAAAGTGTTTGAAGCAATAGTGATCACTTCTTAATGGATCTGTCTGCATAGAACAGCCATCTTTGAACTGTTTGGAAAAGCGTTTATCATTCACCAACATTTTGGATAGAATTGGTTGTTGGTCTTGTATATTTAATCTGAAAAGAAAATTGCAATTTACATCAACGATTAATGCATTGAATTAAAGTTAAGTTTTCAAGACTTTCTTGTTGTTTGACCTACAGAAGTAAAATACTTTTAAATAAACTATTAGGCTGCCGGTGCGTAAAATATGCTTAAATATTTTTATTTATTCATATTTCATATTTATTATTATAGATTCTCTATTGATGATTATATTGTACCCAATATGTAGTAGTGGCCTCCTGGCATGGCTAAGTCATAAAATATGCTTAAATACTAGCAAAGATGCACAGGACTGCAGTATGCTTGGGTACCCAAGCGTACAGCAAAGTCCCGACCTTAACATTTGACCATGACCTTGAAAACAGTGTGCAATATCCCTAGGTAGGTGCTAGATTCAGACATATATGAAATCATCTGTGAATACAACGTCACAGAGGTTGAACAAAGAACGATTAGTTTTTGTCAGTCTCATTTTGAAATTCATGGCGGACAAATATTTAATAAGATGTTATGACAACTAGCAAACTTTGAGAATCACCTGAAGCAAAGAGAGCGGCAAGATTTCTACTTGTTGGATGGATAAAGATACAGATACTATCCTTTATCGTGCTAGAAAACTACTTGCATCCGAGAGTATTCTGTATCTCTACAAGGCCACCATTTGCCCATGCATGGAATATTGTTGCCACGTCTAGCCTCTCCCTTTTAACTAGGGTCCAAAAAAAGGATCTAATAGGTCC
>NC_136492.1:73935144-74080144 GCF_053919585.1 Euprymna scolopes
GAGTTTATTACGTCACGCCCTTCTTCTTGTGTGGTAATAAAACTTCTCAAATGCACATGTGATGTTAGGCTGTGTAAGGTATTAACTTTGGTCAAAATCGCCTGTTTCTTCTTTCATCAGATTTTTTCGATAATTGATACTTATTGAAGAGATTCCGATACAAAACCTATCTAAGAACACTGCCAGGCACATAAAGTATCTTCATGTGAAATTTCATAAAATTCAGCCCAGCGTTTTCAAGTCCATAGGGCACAAACTCATACAAGTAGAGATAAAGATATTCACTAGTCTCTATAATAATAAATAAGATATAAGATGTTTATTTTTTTTCGAATATATATATATATATATATATATAAAAATGTAAATGTTGGTTCGTTCGGAATTTATTGTCTAAAAAACCACTGGACGGATGGCTTCCACGTTTTGGTATAATATGTTTACTATATCCATGTGTGTTTTTATATATTTCTTTTTAATTATAACATTATACTTAATTTTTCTATGATAAATAGATGGATTTCTTTGTACCGAGAGGCCATTTTTTTTATTTAGGGAAAATTATTTATTACCGCTTCCTGTCACGTGATCAGTGTTACAATTTAGCGGTTTTCCTGCTGTATCTGGAGATTTCGGTTACAATCTAGCGGGAAATTCTAGAAAATCTGGAGGTATTTGGCACCCACACACCCGCATTAGATTATTAAAAAATAAAGAAAAGCGCTTGAAAATATTCAATGTAAGTAAAAAAAAAGTAGCATTTATTGCCTTTGGTAACAATTATTTATTGATTATTTGTTTTGTTTTTCACCTTTTTTACGACTAATAATAATCTCACTATAAAATCGATTTTTCCAAGTACATTTTAGGTGGGGGGGGGGGGATTCCAACCTCCGAAGTTTGGGTTTGTATTACTGTACACATAGATTCGAAAAAGTTGTCAAAAAACAAATATATAACAAATAAATGTTATCAAAGGCAAGATAAGTTACTTTTCTGCCAAACTGGATATTTAAATTAACCACACGTGGTGGCAAAATGAATGCCGACGTTCAAAGTGTTTACACATTTTGACTCCTCCCTTTACTTAAAAATTCACCAAAAATCAGGAAATTAACGAATTTTAATGAAAATTGCAGTATTTTTCAAATAATGATCGCAGAATATAATGAACTAATTATTTTTACTTAACTCTTAGTGAAAATGTTTTATTTTGTTCAAACAAAAAATACCTTTACTAAAGTTATGGTTTTCAGTAGTAAATAAAAAACGCAAGAATTTATTTTTGCTTTTTTAAAGCATCGTAATTTGTAACTATAAAAGATAATTTTTACAGTAACATTACGAAAAAAGCCCCTAAAGTCCGTATTAATGTATTCGATATAACTCGAAGAAAAATGAATTATCGGATACTATTCAGGAAATTAAAGATTCAATTAGATTCCTATTTCAGTCACCTAAATTATTTAGGGTGAAATGAGTTTAGGAATTTATAGCCAAACCTAAATATTTTTTTTTTTTGGTAAATATCCAGATACGCTACTACAGAACACCGACCACTCTAATTTGTTTGGGGGGGGGGGAACAATATATAACAAATAAATGTTATCAAAGGCAAGATAAGTTACTTTTCTGCCAAACTGGATATATTTTTTGTGTTTTTATTCAATGTAACATATTTATTCAGCTCGAAAAACATACAGTGTTTACCGATGTATTTGAAAATTCAAGGTGGCGTCTCACACCCTCTTTAACACCGTAAGTTTGGAAAAAGGTGTTATAAATAAAAAACGATACAAAATACTATTAAAAACCCGCCGAATATATGTCAACCTATGTCACAGTAACATGTATTGAGCGAGTTTTTAACAGTATTTTATCCGGTTTTTTATTTATAACATCTTTTCCCAAACTTACCGTGTTAAAGAGAGAATCAGACTCCATCTTGAATGTTCCAATACATCGGTAAACACTGTATGGTTTTCGAGCTGAATAAACATGTTACATTAAATAAAAACACGAAAAATATATCCAGTTAGGTAGAAAAGTAACTTATCTTGCCTTTGATAACATTTATTTGTTATATATTTGTTTTTTGACAACTTCTTCGAATCTATGTGTACAGTAATACAAACCCAACATATTTATTCAGCTTGAAAAACATACAGTGTTTACCGATGACTTGGAAAATTCAAGATGGCGTCTGATTCTCTCTTTAACATTGTAAGTTTGGGAAAAGGTGTTATAAATAAAAAACTATACAAAATACTATTAAAAACCCGCCGAATATATGTCAACCTATGTCACGGTAACATATATTGAGCGAGTTTCTAACAGTACTTTATCTGGGTTTTTATTTATAACACCTTTTCCCAAACTTACCGTGTTAAAGAGAGAATCAGACGCCATCTTGAATTTTCCAATACATCTGTAAACACTGTATGTTTTTCGAGCTGAATAAACATGTTACCTTGAATAAAAACACGAAAAATATATCCAGTTTGGTAGAAAAGTAACTTATCTTGCTTTTGATAACATTTATTTGTTATATATTTGTTTTTTGACAACGTTTTCGAATCTATGTGTACAGTAATACAAACCCAATATGTTACATTGAATAAAAACACGAAAAATATATCCAGTTTGGTAGGAAAGTTACTTATCTTGCCTTTGATAACATTTATTTGTTATATATTTGTTTTGTGACAACTTTTTCGAATCTATGTGTACAGTAATACAAACCCCACCGACCACTCTAATTTGTTTGTGTGTGTGTGTGTGAGGGGGGGGGGGTGATGTTGGGGCGCGCGCGCGCCCCAACATCACATCCGCCGCCCCCCCAATGTACAAAGTAAAATCTTCGAAAAATGTTAAATGGTGTTCTAATTGGTAAATGTCGGTGCGTTACTTACGGAAAATTTGAAAATTCGATGTTTCAGGTAAAAAAAAAAAAAAACAGATAAATTACCTAACTTGGTGTGCTTTCCTTTTCTTATTTTATTTCTTTTTCAGCTAATTTTAAATTTTCCACCCAAAAAGCGCTATAATGTATTTTTGAAAATTAGAAAATTCTATGTCCTGGAAAAAAGAAATCCTCTCCCCCCAACGCAGTTTGGTTGGTGAAGCCGTCGTTTATGCTACAGCATGCATGCGCATAGCATAAACGGAAGCTGCAAAATGGTGGAAAGAAGTTCGTGGGTTCAGGGGTAAATACCATGCAAACGGTAAATTTGCCCCAAGTTTGACTATCAGATTCGTTGTCAGCGACCTCAATTACCTATACAAAAACAAATTAGAGTGGTCGGTGTTCTGTAGTAGCGTATCTGGATATTTACCTTTTTTTTTTCTTGCTTAAAAAAAATAGCATTAATACAGTAAGTTAGGTAAACTGACTTTTTCGTTTCAAAATGGAATTATTTCCCTTTCGTTATTAACTTTTCTTTTTTTAATTTCTTTTTTTAATAAATATTTTGTGTTTTATATACATAAAGTACAATTGTTGAATGTTAATGTTTTGATTATATTCGTTTGGGGGGGGTCACAATTAAAAAATTAAGAAAGATTAAAATGAAGCGAAATTTAAGTTTCCGTTCCATTTTTACAACAACCGTAAAACAGTGCATACTCAGCAAGTTTTATTGTAATTTATAAGCATATTGAAACACTAAATCAACATTTTATTTATTTTTTTGCATAATTAATAATGGAAGTATTTTTCTGTTTATTTTCTTAACATCTGTTTAAAAAAATAAATAATTTGTAGATTCTCTTGAAAAAAAGAATCAAACTTTTCTCTACTTTCACATGTGTTCCATTTTAACAAACTGAGCCACAGCAACACGTGGCCGGGTACAGCTAGTAATGAATATAAAATACGTATAAACTATAATATATTTAAGCATATTTTACGACCGGGAAAGCCCCTCCCAGTATATAATATATATACGTATATTTATGCAAACATTTAAATTATTTATTGAATAATCAAATGTTCACACATAAGAAATATAATAAGTTATTGGTCCACCGACTTAGTCGGATTTGGACCTTAGAATTCACCCTTGTCCGTTCGTCCATTTGCTCTTAAACTTCTCAATAACTACTCATTACATCTTTCTGAAATTTTGCATGAAGTTAAAACTACCCAAGGGAGGAAATGTAACATTATCTGATTTTGGTAAAAATTCTGGTTGCATCATAAGGGGGTTAAAACTGGTCAAAATGGCCAAAAATAGCACTTTTTTGGGCATAGAATCTTTTCCGACCATTAGATTTTGCTGAAAATTACCCAAAAGCAAGACCACATGGATAGACACCTGGAAACGTAATATTTGATCATGAGAAAATTCTGTGGCTTGAGACCCAGGGTGTTTTAGAGGTGAAAAAACACCTTTTTGGGGCCAATTTTTATATTTGTTCTAAAATTCAAGGTATCAGTCAGGAGACTATATAGTTTTTAGCTTGTTTTTTTCTTATTCCACAGTTTCAAAAATTTATACTTCTTTTTTCAGAGGAAATGACTGACTAGTCGGCATAAAAATTGAAAACTTGAAATAGTGTTTATAACCAAAGTTTGCAAAAGTGGCGAAAAAAGGTGGGTTTCATGAGAATCCCATACAATCCGAAGGTGAATTTGGGTCAGTGTATTAAGATGACTAATTATTCTTTTCTTCATATATTAATGCACTGTCTAGAATAATGTAGCATTTTTTTTATCCGGATATGAACTAATTGAAATTTTTGTATTATTGTACGTATTGTGTGTGTGTGTGTGTGTGTGTGTGTGTGTGTGTGTGTATATATATATATATTTATATATATATATATATATATATGGTTTGTTTTTTTTATAATCGTGAAATTTGAAATTGACAACTCTATTTTCTTTAATTGCAGATTTGGCAACTATCGATTATTTTAAGTTCAGCTTGGTTTGGCAATTCATCATGAAGAGATTGACACCTGAGCAGCGTTTGCAAATTTATTTTGATAATCATTTTGAAACATTTGATAAACGAATAATTTCATGAAATTGACCAGTCGACTGGCTACCTCATTCATGCGATTTAATCCCATTAGATTATTTTCTTGGGAGATATGTAAAGTACCATGCCTATGCTGATAAACCAGATATAATAGACCACACGGAAGACAGCATTCTAACATGTTCTTGCCAAAATATAGCCTGATTTAATGCATAGAGTTTGTGAAAATTGGACCTCTAGACTACTCCCAAACTATATTTCAATTATAAATGCCAGTAGTTAATCTTTGGAATAAACTACATATTTGTATTATAAAAATATTTATCTGTTATTTATTTTGATTTAAAGTTGACTGCCTCTAAAATACACTCTTTATATAACAAACCTTATAAAATTTTAGTTCCTTTAACTACCACAATGTAAGTACATCAATGAAAAATGTGCATCAGCATGACAGAAGTTAATAAACATTCCACAGAAATAGAAGAGTAAAAAGTGAACCTTGGATTTACTTTGTAAGTTTTGCTTCTTTTTATTTTGTCCTTTAGTCCTCACCTTCCATGAACAATTTTTCTGACAAAGGAAGAAGAATTTCTGTTTTCTGGGTTAGAATCATTCAGTCTCACACTTAGCATTAGCTAGATTTTGACCGTGCAGTCATATTTTCTTTAACTTTTCAAGTCAAGTGGCTTCATGCCTTTCTGGGGTGATTTCCATAAAATAAAATGAGTAAATTAAAAAGATAATTCATATTAAAGTTGGAAAAGTTGATCATCATTTTTCTAGTATTTATCCTGCAAGGTGAGGTATGCCTTTGCTTTCTCCTGCCACTGCATACAGTCAGAGATTTGGTCAGGACGGAGTCTGACAATCTTGATATCTTATTGTTGTAGGGTATCTAACCATATTTGCTTCGGCATCCTCCTGGCATTTTCCCAGGGGCCTCCACCATGAATCTCATTTTTTTATTTATTATTTTTTGTTTTTTTGTTTAGTGTAGAGTCTCAGAAATCAAGGGACCCTTTCCTGGGGTTAACACTTGGTCTCTGTATGAGATACATGGATAACACTTGATCTCTGTATGAGATACATGGATAACACTTGATCTCTGTATGAGATACATGGATAACACTTGATCTCTGTATGAGATACATAGATACCCTAGTGTTCAGCTTAAGTTCTCCTCTATCTCTCAAACACTGACTTAGTAAAAATAGTGGAGAACACTAATTTTTCTCTCCCCCCAATTGACCAATTAACTATGTTTCTTTTAATCTTTTATTCTGACAGAATTCTAGGACAAGAATGGTGAAGTATCTAACAAAGCGTTGTTACATTCATTTATTTATTTGCGGACGATTATCCTTATCTTCTAGTTGTTGTTTCATGACGTTTCTGCCAACTTTTCCTCTGGCCTTCGTCAGGTGGTAAACCGTGACGAGATAGGAATGCTGAGTAATTACTGCCTTCCATAGTTATCTCACCAATTAAGCCTCTGGCCGGCTCTAGGTAGGATTGAAACCGCTATCTTCAGACAATGCTCACCTGGAACCGTAGAGATTCAACATCTCTATCCACTGCGCCACGGGCCCCGAAGGGTAATCACGGTTGGATTTTTTGGTCTTATATATTCAAGATATATTTGTTCTTATCTGGTCTTCCATCATCAGGTCCGTACCAAATGTTATATCATTTTTTATTATTGGAATACTTTTGAGATGAGCAATTTATACATTTATTTGTTTATTTATTTATTTGCAGACTGTTACCCTCATCTTTTTAGCTGTTGGTTCACAATGTTTCAGCCAACTATTCTTCTGGTCTTTTGTCGGGTAATAAAATAAGTTGTTAGTTATGATAACATTATTATAAGAAGATGCACCATTCTTTGTATGAGCTAGTTTATCGTCGTACCAAGGGGGTCCTTATTTGGACTTTGTATATTATGTTATTTTGAATATTTGGCCAGGGTTTACTTGTAGGATGATGTATCCTCATGTCAAGTTGTCCTGTGAAACCCTTAACAGCCCACTATTTAAAATATTTCTGCTATTTTCACATATTTGGTGGAATCAGGTTTACATTACAGTGATTATAAGCAACTTGTGCAAAGAAAAAATGTTACACAAAACCACGGCTTAATAACTCTGTTAACATTTTAATTAAAAAAAAAATGTCTTCTGTCATTATCTTAAAGCAGAAAAATAAGAATATTTAATTTTTTTTTTAAATTGCTGGATGTATTTTCTTAAAAACGAAGAAGCCAATTATTATAGCTGAATCTCTCTCTCTCTCTCTCTCTCTCTCTCTCTCTCTCTCTCTCTCTATATATATATATATATATATATATATATATATATATATATATATATATATTACACGTAATCTTATTTAATTATGGAGTTAGCTAAAAAGCGATGGGTCACTGCACTTCTCCGTGTAAAGAGCAGTCGATTGATGCTTGAACTGTTGTCAGAGACCGTTCGTACACCGAGATACATCGTCTCAAAAGAAAGAAGAAAGAAGAAAGAAGAACAATTGGCCATTTTTGTACCCTTTTTTTTTTGCTCTCTTTTGAAATTTTAACCTACGTTCTGACACTCGCTGGATATATAAGACGCTTCTCTGTAAGAATATGTGCTTTTTGAAACTTATAAGTTGATTTTAGTTGAGATTTGGATAGTTTTGTTTTGTAGGCGTACATAGGCGTGTACGGGCCATCCCTATATAGAGAGTGCTACCGCCTCTCTGATATATATATATATATATGCTAGAAGATATATCCGGCGTTGCTTGGTTGTAAAATACATATAAATATTATCTTTTAATTAATGCAGAATTTTTATTTATCATAAACAGAAATATCATGGGTATTAAACATAATGTTAAACTCCTTAAAAAAAATGTATATACCGAATTTCAAGTCTGTAGATGAAAATTTTGTTGAGTATATAGGTTGAGAAGTGTCCTCATACACACACACACACACACACACACACACACACATTTTCACTTTTATAGATATATAGATATATATTTTTAGTGTCTGGCTATTTGATTTTCCTCACAGATTTCCTTTTTTCAAGACCAGACATTATTAAAAGGAGAGACTCGCTTCTGAGACAAATGGCCCGATTCCAATTTGGACTCGCATGCAATACACATAGGCTGATCTCTTTACATTCATACTGTACAATAAGGCAGGTCGATTTTGGAACCCTGGTGATGCAATGGTGATGATAATTTTTTTCAAAATCGTTATCTTTGCTTGAGAAAATTAAAAATTGAAAAATTGTAAGCTATTAAAAGGTTTTCAGTGAATTGTCAAGAACGTCCCGTCATCAAAACAATCCGTACTGTTAAGAAAATGGAATCATTATTTAGAATATGTTTTAAACTACATTTTTAAATAAAATGAGTGAGGATAATGAATTAATAAAATAAATGTTCACTGTAAAGGCAAAATTATATTTTTGAATAATAACAACCAAAGTTCCCTTTTTCATTTCATTTTTGTCCCTCAGTCCTCATTTCCAATGAGTGATTTTTCTGACAAAGGGTGAAGAAAAAGCTGCTTTCCAGGTCGGTAGTACTTTGTGAACAGTAGCCTGAAATGTCGGCAATTTTCTGTTTCTATGTCTATCCTTATGGCCATGTCACTAGTAAGGGTGCTGGAGGTAAACGTTTCATCTGGGCTGACGTTACCCGCCTGATAGTCAGTGACTCGAACCTTGGATTAACCACTAAGGAGGCTGTTCTATCATCAAGTGCAAAGTTCTGGGGTTGCTGTATTGCCATTTGGTGAATGGATTCTGAATCATGCAGTAGCTTCTGGTGGGGCCTCTCGATGCCATACTAGTGGGTAATTGTTACGGCTTTACCTTATCATGTGCTACAAAAAAAAAAAATAAATAAAATTCGTCTTTTTCTCTCTTACTTTTCCTCTCTGTACTGCTCTAACCAAGTCTGTCGACCTGTTCCACACATCCCAAAACCTCAACATGAAATATCTCCAGAAAAAAAACACAAATAAACCCAGAACCCATCCTCCAATGTAGACCCCTACTACCATGTCTCCTTCTCCAACATTGGGGTCTACGTTACTACCTTCCAGAGGTTGTAACCCAATTCTAGGAGACAAAACCGGACATATTCTTCCTAAGCAAAACTGGCATAGGGCCGACCACTTCCCTAGATGAGTTCATAATTAAAGGATACTCTAGCTTAACATCTAAATCTGACCCCCAAGATCGCCATGAGCATGGAATATGTGCCTACATTAAAGATGGCTTTCCGTGTGGTAGGGACATCTCCAGAGAAGACCCTAATTTACCTTATATGTGCTTCCGTATTGCACTTGTTTACACCACTGCATTTATATTTGCCCTCTATCGGCCCCGCAACAGCGGAGTTACTATCTTTAAGAACATATCTGAGAAAATTGACCACATCCTGTCTGCTCATCCTTTGGCTAACATTCACATCTGTGGTGACTTTAATGTCCACAATGTGGAATGGCTGACCCACTCAAATAAGACAGATGATGAGAGGAGGTTCTGTTATGATTTTGCCATTGCTTATGACCTCACTCAGATTGTTCACAAACCCACCCATGTGCTCGATACTACCGGTCAGTATGCAAGCCTTCTAGACCTTTTTCTCACAACTTCCCCTGAGCTATGTTCATGTTCCATTCTATCTCCTCTGGGATCCTCCGACCACTCCGTTGTAGCAGTTAAGATAAAAATGAAATGTAATAAGTCTTCAGACGTACCTCTCCACTGTACTATATATCGATACTCTATGGCTGACTGGGATAGCTTCCATACATTTATATCTGATGTATCTCTGCATTCCATGTTTAAAAAGGATGTGTCCTCTATAGTATCGGACCTGACCGAATGGTTAATTATAGGTATAGACCGATTCATACCATCCAAAAAATTCCAACAAAACCTAACAGCCAGCCATGGTTCTCCCCAGAATGTGCTGCTGCCATCGCGCACAGAAATCACTTTTTCCATAGCTACCAACGTAATAGATGTACTGAGACTAAAGCTGCTTTTAGGACTGCCAGCAACCACTGTAAAAGAGTAATAAATAATGCAAGAGAGCTATATGCTCAGTCCGTTAAATCCAAAGCGTGCGTTCTACACCAGCCATCATCAATGGACCTGAGGTCATCTCGTCAGCATCAGACAAGGCCAAACTATTTGCTAATAACTTTGCAGCTAATTCTACCCTATGCGACGAAGGCCATCAACTCCCCGTATTTCCTCCTATAACAGACAACACGCTATGCAACATGCAAATATCTGTGCATGAGGTTGCCAAGCTAATAAAAAACCTTGATTCCAGTAAAGCAACTGACCCTGACAGCATTCCAATTATAGTGTTGAAAAAGTTTCAACCAGAACTTTCCCCCATACTACATTATTTAAGCGTAACCTTAAGGAGAAGTGCTTTCCAACACCCTGGAAAACCTCATCAGTATGCTCTGTATTTAAGAACTCAGGTGATAAGTCATCTCCCTCTCAGTACAGACCAATAAGTCTCCTGTGTGTCATGAGTAGGCTGCTGGAATCCATATTAAATAGAGAAGTAGTCAATCACCTCAGCAGAAACAACTGTCTTAGTGACATGCAATATGGTTTCTGTTCTGCTAGATCTACAGCACATGTGCTAACGGTTATATCTCATAGGATTAGTGAATCTCTTGACAAAGGCTTCCTTTCTAGGGCAATTGCTCTTGACATATCAAAGGCCTTTGATAAAGTATGGCATAAAAGCCTACTTCACAAGATTTCCAGCTACGGTATAACTGGAAATGTTTTCTCAATTATTAAATCATTTCTCTCTGATAGGCTCATAAGAGTAGTGGTTGATGGGCAGAAATCAGAGGCCCACAGTATTAATGCTGGTGTCTCTCAGGGATCCATCTTGGGCCCAACTCTCTTCCTGATCTACATCAATGATTTCCCAAAACACATACTTAAATCATCTGTTGACATCTATGCTGATGACACGATCATCTATGGCAACACATCAAAGGTTGTAAATGACAACAATCTCTCTGATTCTCTCTCCTCTGATCTTGAGCACGTGGTAAAGTAGGGGAAGAGGTGGCTGGTTACTTTTAATGTATCTAAAACAAAGCTCATCTTTACATCATCAACACTCTGATCCCCATCTGGCATTAATTGAAATGGATGGCTCTCGTCTTGGGGAGGCTCCATGTTTTGACAAGCTTTTGGGCTTGACCTTTACTCCTGGTCTGAAATGGAACACATACATCAAGTCTGTTGCCAAGGTCGCTGGGAAAATGGTGGGATCTTTCTACCGCTCCAGAAGATATCTCACTACTGATGCAATTCTCTATCTATATAAAAGCCAAGTACGTCCAAGCATGGTGTACTGCTGCCACATCTGGGCAGGAACTGCTAAAAACAGCCTGTCCTGCCTTGACAGAGTACAAAATAGACTTTGTGGCTTAGTGGGGGATGCCCTTTTCTTTTCCCTGCAACCTCTCTCTCACAGAAGAGGTATTGCGAGCCTGTCTTTGTTTTATCGTTACTTCCATTCGCAAGTGCTCGTCCGAGCTCCAATCTCTGGTTCCCCCTCGCCAATCTTTCACGATTAATGCCTGTCTGGCTGAAACCATTGCCAATAATTTTCCCCACTTTTTATCTGTGCCTAAATCAAAATGTAGGTTCCATGAACCAAGCTTCTTTCTTAGAAGTGCACGCCTGTTGAACTCTATTCCGTTTGCCTGTTTCCCACCTGACTACAACTTGGATGTCTTCAAGTCCAACATAAACAAATTTCTGATGAATCACCTCCTTAAGTAAGACACTTTATCAAATCTCCAATACTAACGATTACTACAATACTATCCCATTGATTACTATACACACAATAACCCTTATCCCCGAGTGGCTTCCGAATCTTGATAAGTGGTGACAACCATGTAAAAAAAAAAAAAAAAAAAAAAAGAACTTTTTGGGGATGGGAACATTTTAGATTTCACCATTGCAAAACACGCTCGTTATTGATATTGAAAATTAGCATTTGTTTATTGTTTAATTTGAAAACATTACGATTTAGGCTTAATTATTTTGAAAGGAAAAACGAAAAAGACTTGTTTAAAATATATATTATATTTCAAGTGTCTGCAGTGAATTTAAACATATTTGTTTTATCTTTTTTAATTCGTTTTTCTATTAGGTTGTTGTAAAAATAATGTCATTTTTTTTTATGTTCAAACGAACGTCAAAAACATTATTTTTGCACCAACTTAATATTTCACATCAAATTTTTCAAACTCTGAACACTAAATATTCGTTTAAAATAGCACAGCTATCGCAAGAATGAATCTCTTTATGGATAAATTCATGTTATCGAAGGAGGAGCTAAAGCGTGTTAAAAATGTCTACGCTAAACGCTACTATGCCTCTAATTTGGTTTGGTCCTCTCTCTTCAATGCATCTAATTCAACTCTACAAAGTTTTTCATTATTTACTATAACTAGCACTTATTTTTTTACATATGAAACTGGAAGATAGCCTAAAACAGTTTCCTTCAGTTATAATCCATTTATTTTTTTTACTTTTCAGATTAAAATGTCAGTAAAAGCACGACGTTCAGTTTTAACAAGTGGTTCACAAAATTCGCTGGTCCACCTTGTCGTTTGGATGAAACAGCACCCCCAACTTCACGACAAGTCATCCAGTTTAGTTATTTCCTCGAAAACAATTATCCCCACTTAAAAATAGTGAGATTTCTAAGTTAATTGCTAAGGAATTAATTAGTATTTGGCAAGCAGTTAATCCACAATTGCCCTTAAGGAAAGTTATATGGGACAGAAGGTCAATATATTTTGCTATAAGAGGGCCAAACAGATTGACAGGAAATCTCTTACAGCAACCAAAGTGAAAAGAATGAAGGAACTGCTAGACAGACTGTTTGATATATCTTCTTGTAGGTGTAAACTTCATATCTTGAGATGTGATGACTTTGCAGTAAAGTGCAAGACAGAAAATTGTCAAAAAGGCACATAGTCTGCACTTGTTCTCTTAACAAGGAGATAAAATTAATTCTATAGATTCACCTGCAATTATGTTTCTTCTTTTTTTGTGGAAAATAAAATGATATATTGGTATTTATTATGTAATCTAGCTCTATTATAAAACATGCAAATTTTCCAATTTTCAGGTTCCACTAGAAGAACTGCCATGTAGAGCAATAAGCCTAACAACATTTACTAGTCCTTTGGAGAAACTTTGTATTAATAATTATCAAGATTTACCTCAAGTAGAATTCTAAAAAATTAGTGGCCCTTCCGATCATCATTAGAAGAAACAAATAATTTGTGTGAAGACCAGAGGCTAATTTTTGTTTATGCTGGTGGAATTTCTCGAGGAGAAGTTAACCTAAGATATGCTGGTGGAATTTCTCGAGGAGAAGTTAACCTAAGATATGCTGGTGGAATTTCTCGAGGAGAAGTTAACCTAAGATATGCTGGTGGAATTTCTCGAGGAGAAGTTAACCTAAGATATGCTGGTGGAATTTCTCGAGGAGAAGTTAACCTAAGATATGCTGGTGGAATTTCTCGAGGAGAAGTTAACCTAAGATATGCAGCTTAGAAACTTGAGCCCCTTAATCAAGCAAGATGGCTAATATTAGCCACAAGGTTAATGTGTTTATGGACCAGAGGTGTCTATTCTCAAACACTATGATAAATTAAACATTCTGGTCAAATTTATCATCCAAGTGTATGCAGTTAGTTGGTTTGAGATCAAAACTGACAATAATTTTTTAACCAACAACAGTATATTTTAAACAGTCCAAAATATAGTGCTTTTGCACTACTTCCAGAAAATATAATATCGATGATAAACTCAGATGAATTGGATGTGAGAGAAGAGATAAATATTTATCCATTAAATTTTATTAGTTTTCTCAATTTACCCAAACAATAGTCAGTTTTATTCATATTACATCATAAAAATATTAAAAAAAAAAAAAAAAGTGTTTTCAAATAATTGTTTTTTCTGTGTTGTTTTTTCCATAAATAGTGAACTAAAAAAAAAAAAAAGACTGAAAAAGATTACTGCTAACAATTTTGCAGCCACACACTGGTCAAATTTGATTGATTTTTCTCAAAAAATTTCTAGAAGTGTAAGCCATGTTTAGTTTCAGAACAGTTTCCGATAGTTGTTCTACACAAGTCCTAGGGGTGACTGATTTGCAATAGACAGAACAGTTTCCGATGGTTAGTTGTTCTACACAAGTCCTGGAGGTGACTGGTTCACAGTAGACAGAACAGTTTCCGATGGTTAGTTGTTCTACACAAGTCCTGGAGGTGACTGGTTCGCAGTAGACAGAACAGTTTCCGATGGTTAGTTGTTCTACACAAGTCCTGGAGGTGACTGGTTTGCAGTAGACTGAACAGTTTCCGATGGTTAGTTGTTCTACACAAGTCCTGGAGGTGACTGGTTAGCAGTAGACTGAACAGTTTCCGATGGTTAGTTGTTCTACACAAGTCCTGGGGGTGACTGGTTCGCAGTAGACAGAACAGTTTCCGATGGTTAGTTGTTCTACACAAGTCCTGGGGGTCACTGGTTTGCAGTAGACTGAACAGTTTCTGATGGTTAGTTGTTCTACACAAGTCCTGGGGGTGACTGATTCACAGTAGATAGAACAGTTTCCAATGGTTAGTTGTTCTCAGTAGACAGAACACTTTCCAATGGTTAGTTCTGCACAAGTCCTGGAGGTGACTAGTTCGCAGTAGACAGTTCTAGAGTTAGAATCCACAGAGCAAAAGATTCTTCCCGTGTTGACACGAAGAAAACATGTGAAATTGCTACATTTATGGAGTAATTCTGGTTTCTGATTGGTTGGTAACAGAATGTGAATTAATTCGATTCATCAGTTCCTAGCAGCATCGTTTATAAATAGAATCTCCCAACTGTGCGCGATCATACCCCATTATGAAATATTGCAACAGTATATGGGTAGGACGCAAGACATAGACACATTATTACAAAGTCATTGTGCCAGCAAATTAGACCTTCATTTTCCTCAAAAGGAAATTATACAGAACAATTTAGTTCTATTATAACAGTTTATATTATTGCATTTAATAAAAAAATTAAAATACATGGTTCTGTAACTGGTATCAAGTTGTTATATCGTGTAATACATCTCCACATATCTTTTTGAATTGTGAAATTTAAATGATTTAGTTACTAATTAGTTATTTTCACAATTTTTGTTTAATCAATGCGGTAAAAGTTGAGATATTTTGCTAGTTGTGATTCATAATTAAAATTATAATTGATGTATCTATTTTTCTTTCAATCTATTACATATAAATATATCAATTTGAATTGAATTTTTTATAAAAAATAGTGCAATTTCAAAGTCAGTGTTCTGTAAAATGCTATGAAAATGAAGGATTTCTCAGCATTTTTCCACACGGTTTTTAAAGTTTCAAATCAACCTGCCCTGCTGTACAACGGCAAGACACGTTCAACTCTCTATTTGGATTATTCAAACTACTGTTCTCATCTTCATTCTCCAAATGTTTCAATCATTGAATTTAGGAACCTATGTGGAATTTTGACTTAAGCCCTTTATTTAACACAAACGGATAGACTGTTCTCATTCCATCAGCCATGACTAGGTAGAAGTATTAATTATTAATTAGCCTTGTCGAGGAGATCTTATTTGGCCCTCAAATAATAATGTTATTTTGAATATTTGGTTATGGTCTATTTGTGGAAAAAGTATCAGCATGTCAGTTTGTCCGAGCAAACCCTTTATACAGAGACACTGAAAACACTCGTCGGTGGTGTCTAGTAGGTAATTCAAATTCCTTGATGATAATATGCGCATGCAGTATGTGTGTGAACTAGTGTAGACGATAAACACAGCATAATCACGTTGACACATGAGTTCCTGTTACATCAGCAAAATTACGCGATGTTGAGTCTGGTCAGCACTAAAATCAGTCACCATTTGGGAATACCAGCTGTTGTACGTGCTCTCCGCTTATCTCAGCGTTGTTTGCTAGCCATTCTGTACTTCTAGTCACTGGAATCAAGCAGCTGTTAACAAAAGAAGTGTGGCTGAAGATTGCTCAACCTTTGCTTCTCAACTCAGTGCAAGTCATCCCTCATCCTTCCATGGATGATCAGATGATCCTCATCATTTCAGCAGACGATATTCCTTCATTTTATCTGAGAGCAGTATAGTTGAGTTTGGTCAGACCAGAAGTCGAATGCAACATCTTTGTCTCCATCACTGAGAATTTTGTTTCTCCTTCCTTCATTGATGGCCAGCATTTAGGGCCATACAAAATAGCAGTGAAAGTTTGAAACATAAATGTTTTCTATGAATTAAAATTCTTTCTTGTTTCAAATGTTTATATATCTATCATCTACGACTATTTAAATATAACACAAGCCAAAGAAGCTTTAGAATTGTCAAGTTTCAGAGGAGCCATATTATAGATCAGTCTGAAGATGGATTTGATCAGCATCAAATTGCAGCAAGCCTCAGAATTCTAGTTTCATTGTTAAGAGTGATTTTAAAATTTATCAGAAAGTGAAAATGATCCATATAATCTTGCGTCAATCGATCAGGACCTTCCGACCGCAGTTTTCGCTATTAATAACTAGTGAGACGCTGTGGATATTACTAAAACTTAGGAACTCTCGTCTCCTGTGATGCATGACGCATTCAAAGTATGCAATTGTTTTTGATCTGAAACCAAATCCAATATTCATTCAGTTCCTTCCCGTTGTGATCAAATTTCTCTCGATTGTCTGTTTCCAGTTAATTTTTAGTCTTCCTCTTCTCTTTTTTTATTTTTCTATCAAAGATCCACTGAAGTACTTGGTTCACAATTCTCTCTGGAACCAATCCTAAGGCATGCCCGGGCCTATCTAGACATTGTTTGCAGATTATTGATGAAACCAGCTGTTTATTAGTGTGGTCTCTGACTTCTTAGTTGGTAATTCGATCACTCAGTTTGATCTCTCGAATCTTGCTAAGACAATTGTAATCAAACGCATCTATTTCATAGTGCTTTGCACATCAATCTGCATGATTTACTGTTAAAAATAATCTTGCTTTGGAAATAAATGTCCGTTACTATCAGTCCTATTAAGAAGAAATTACTTTTTAGTAAAACGATTATGATCGTCAACTAAATATTCTTTAAATAAAACGAATGTCTCTTCACTTTCATTTCTTTAACATTGTATTGAGTTGGCGAATAAGTTCATAGCGCTTTTATTTATTTTGGCAGATCCTATTGAATGAAGATGACTGAGAATCGTTTTGTGATCGCAGTTCATTTTTTTCGGTCAATTCACAACTTGTTTGGTGACCATACTCCTTTAAAAGTTCTTTATGACGATCTTCATCAAGTTCAGGTCTTCCGCTGCAGAGCGTGTCGTTGGTGTCAAAATCGCCATTTCCGTGATGTAGACTCTCCAATGATACCTTCTCCATATACCTTGAAAATGTCCTAGGCTGCTTCAGTCGCTTTTTGGCCTCAATGAAAAGCAAAGAAGACCAAGTGTTGAATGTGTTACTTTTTATCTCCTGGATATTCCATTTCTAAGCCTAAAAATGACAACAAAATTAAATTAATTCAAAAGATGATTAGCACAGTTTCGTACAGCAGGAAGCGCTCTATCAAATGAATATTACACATTTTGTAGAAAAGCAAATAGTTGTAAAAAGAAAATATAAAAATGGTACAAACTTATTCCCCAACCCAATAATTTATTTCTTTTCAAAGCAAAAAGGAAGATGTACAGCGCCGAGCAACCAAGCTGCTGGCATCACTGAAGGACAAGCCATATTCTGAAAGATTGAGAACCCTAAGACTGCCCACTCTTGAGCATCGGAGAAATCATGGTGACATGGTCGATCTCTACAAGTACATCCATGGGAGCTATGATACAAGAAAGCCGTCTTTTCAGATCGCCAAAAACAGCGCACCCAGGGGGAATAGCCTCAAAATCGTAAAAAAAACACTATAGACGTCCACAAAGGGACCTTCTCACAGAGGGTTGTCAACACATGGAATGATCTCCCAGATGCAGTTCTATAAGCACAAACGGTAAACGCATTCAAAAGCAGACTTGATGCCCATTGGAGATTGCTGCCGAGTTTATATTGTCCATCCTCCTAAATGGAAGTGCAAATTCCTGGGTTTCTGTGTCACGCATGCCACAAAGTTGTCTAGGAAATGTTTCCTTTGGAATGATGAACAGGTCCAAAACTTGGACCTCAAACATCTATATGTCAAAGTCAAAGTCAAATATTTCTGTCTTTTCACCATAAAACATTTGTCAGCTAAGTATTTTTCAAATCCATAAAACGAAAGTGTGTGTGTTGTTGTTTTTTTTTTTCTTTTTTTTTTCCAAATGTATTCAATATTGTACCGTTTTTCAACTGGAAGACATTATTTGATTTTGGAACAATTAATTTTAAAATAAGTAAAGTTGGGATTGTTTACCTTAGTAGATATCAAATTCGTCACCATCTTTGTTCATCGGACCATCTTTTTTTCTTTTTCCTTTTCTTTTCTCTTTTCTTTACTCTTTTCTTTTTCTCTTTTTTTCCACTTTTAATTTTTTATTTTCTCTTTTTTCCTTTTTTACCTTTTTTTCTTTTTTTACCTTTTTTCTCGTTTTCTTTCTTTTTTTTTTTTTTTTTTTCTATTTTTCCTTTTTTCCCTGTTTATATTTTTTTTAATTTCATGAACAAAAGGGACCACATAAAGGCTACCAACAGTAAATGTGTTGAATATTATGGCCCCGGACAACGTTGGATGTCCAAGGTAGAGGTGTGAGTGACGGGCAATCGAACTTGCGACAATGTTATGAGAATAACAAAATATTTCGATGGCAGAAGAATGTTGTTAGAATGGAAATAATAAAAAGGCAATAAAACAAAGGAATGCTTTGAGTTAAGACTGGAATCTTTAACAATAAATAAGTGGGTTATAATATGAACACAAGATTTCGTCAGTTACAGTAACAGATGAATTTACGTAATACAGATTCGCAGTAGAGTCTCAGCTTTTACTCTGGCCGGACACAAAATGAGGTAATCCGCTCAATATGAGTTTGGGGGTGGGAGGGGGTAAAGAGTTAGACAACGGAGCAGTTGAAATCAACAAATTGTCCAGCATTGTTAAGAAGAAATGAAAACGGTGACAAAAAAGTATGCTGTTTGTTGTATACATAAAACACACACACACACACAAGACGTTACAAACACCCGAAACTTTTGTCATGAATGCCTGTAAAGATACTGCACAATCTTTTATATAAATATATGACAGCCTGACGTTTGACGATTATGAAACTTGATGTTTCATCTGCAAATATAAAAAGCCTGATATGCCGTTAACGAGACCAGCGGTATGCAACAAATGTGAGGCAACCAATTCAACATATAACGGCACCCATATGATATGCCTTCAATAAGTTTCCGGAATTTTTTTGTACAGGCATTTAAAATTGCTGTAGACTCTTGAAAATTTAGTATGTTACTGCTATACATCTTATATGACTGACCAAACTCTATGATTTCAGGTTGAAATGAACAGCTGCAGCAGGAATTGGAATACACTCTACTAAAGTCTGATTGTCACGGCTGGTGAATTTCAAAAATGCAATCTGAACGTGAGGAGGAAGAACGATATGCAATAAAATTCTGTTTGAAACTTGGAAAAATGCCACAGAAACATATGGAATGCTTCAGACTGCTTATGGACCATCTTTCATGAATCGAGCATCAGGTTTGGAGTGGCATAAGAAATCTGAGAAAGGCAGGGAGTCTGTGAGGGATGATGAGAGGTGTGGGAGGAGTAAGGAAGTCAGAACACCAGAGTTGATTGCCCAAATAAAGAATTTGATGGATAAGGACTGTCGTGTGTCTACAGACATAATAAGTGCACAGTTATTTGACCAAAATAAGCATCAAGACAGTCCCTCGCCCTCCCTATAGTCCAGACCTTGCTTCCTGTAACTTTTGGTTATCCCCTAAGCTCAAGTAAAATCTTAGAGGCCGTCGTTATGAGACAATTGAGGAGATGAAAGAGGCTATGACAAGGGTCATTGACATGCTCACACAAGAGGATTTCTATGAAGCTTTCCAGAAGTTGTTGGAACGGTACAAGTGCATTGCAGCCGGAGGAGATTACTCCAAAGGGGGACTAGAGTTTCATGTGTGTACTATCAATAAAAATGGCCATACAAAAAACGTCTGGTAACTTATTGAAGGCACTTTGTAACTCAAGCGTGATCTGCTGCGCCAACAGCCCATGCCAGTATCAACTACATCACCACTGCCACCATTCACCTATATCAATAAAACAAAGTGTCTGTTCACATTGAACCTGTTTTATGGAGATCCATTTAAATAACTTGAATGAATTCAATTGAAGTTCTTAACTTAAGGAATAAGGGAAAGAGGTGAGAGGAGGCAAATTAAATTTACATGAAGCAAATAAATTAAAAGAATAAACAGTGGTTAGGGTTAGGGCTAGTCATTTAAATTGCGTCACTCAAGATTAAACCTCAAAATACTGGTCTCTTGTGTTTTTGCTTTTTTTTTTGGCATCGTTTCGTTTTTGAGAATCTTATTTTGGCAACTGTTCTAAAGATCGCCATGATCAACTGATACAAAATCACGTTTAATCTATATATATAAAAGGCAAAAGTGGCATGCGTGGTTTTGTATGTCCGGCAAAGGCTTAGGGGAGCGGGGGGGACGCTCGGGGGGGGGGTACTATGTTTTAGAACTTTTTATAGACTCCCTAGATTATAATATTTCTGATTTACAAAAGGAGGTCGTCTCTATCTTTTATTTGAGCGACTTTTACAAAATTTGTGCCATTTCTTCCTCTAGCGTGTTTGTTTTTTGTTTTTTTATATAAAAGCAAAACTGAATCTGGAGAGCAAATGTATCTACCTGGCACTCGTGCTAGGGACGTCCAGAAAGGCAATCAGCTTTGATCAATGTGGGAAAAACCCTTCATATCAGACAATTGCTATTCAGTTGGACACTCACCTTTTTGTGGGGGAGCTGGTTTTCCTCAAACATCTTGTGGAAACAAACAAATAGGGCAGAAAGCATAAAGCTTAACTGGCTTGAAGCCAGAATTATCTTGTGATTTCATTTCTCTATGGCGTGATGTTTGACATCATTAAATTTGAACGCTCGAGAAAAGCAGACCTTCGTTTATGCACCTGTGTTTTTTAATCATTTAATTTGAATGATTCTTACTTCCTCTGCCCTCTTAGCATAGCGGTAACATGTCATGTTTTCTTTCACTTTCTTTTCTGACTTCGCCTCAAGGCTTTGGGTTCGAGCCTACCTCCCTACTTACACTTTTTCCCCCTTTTTTTTCACATTCTTTTCCTCCTTCACTGTTGCCTTATAGCAATTGTTTTTTCTTCCACACACATCTCCAACAACCCAGGCCACGCCGGGCACCCCCGCTAACTTATCTATATATATAAAAGCGAAAATGTGCGTGTGTTAGTGTGTGCACTTTTTCTGTATATCTGGCAAAGGCAGATATACGGCGTGCTCACTCGTTCTTAAAACTTTTTATATACTGTCTAAATCATAATATATATGAGTTACAAGTGGAGGTCGCGTCTATTTTTAATTTGCTCGACTTTTACACACTATTTTTTAGATTTTTTTCGATCGCCACGTCTTTGTTTTACTTTTCGGTATAAAAAAGCGAAACTGAATCCATATCAGCAGTTCCCTGGCACTCATGGCAGGGATGTCCACAAAAGCAATAAAGTTTGATTAATGTAGGGGAAACCTCTTATATCAGACAAATGCTATTCATTGGGACACTTCCCCCACCCCAACATCTTGGGAAAACAAACAGCCAAAGTTGGAGAAGGAAAACAAAAAAAACAGCCTTGCAGCGGTAGCTGACTGCAAGATATGTTTGACCTCATTATCATTAAAATCGCGCACTTTTCTGTTACTTTGCCGTGGTGTCAGGATTTTTTTTCCATCTTCGCCTCATGGTTCAATCTTACCTACTTACCAAAACTTTCTTTTTTCTTTTACCACACGGGCGACGCCGGGCAGTTTTTTTTTTTGTTTTACCGATTTTTTAAAGAAGTTTTAACATCGTTATTTTTTTTGTTGTGACCCACCCTCCCCCAACACACACACCTCCAAATACCTGGGCAACGCCGAGTACCCCGCTAGTATATATATAAAAATCAAAAGTGGCACACACGTTTTTGTATGTCTAAGAAAGGCTTTTTCGCCGGGGTTCTTGAAAGGGTTACTGTTTTGGAGAACTTTTTATATGCTCCCTAGATCATAATATGTACGATTTGCGAATGGACCTTGTCTCTACATTTATTTTGAACGACTTTTATAAAATTCACGCTATTCCATCCTTTCACGTGTTTGTTCCTCTTTTTCGTATAAATAAAGCAAAACTAGATGAATCAAATCAGTTCACCGACTTTCCGGCCAAGACCTCCAGAAAAGCAATTAGTTTTGATCAGTGTGGGGAAACCCTTCATATCAAATAGTTTCTATTCATTTGGAGAGCTCTCCCTTCTTGGGGGTAGCTGGTTTTCCCCAACATCGTGTGGAAACAAATAAATGAAACGGTGGAAAGCTGAACTGACCTTCAGCCAACGTTCATTTCTGCGCCTGTATGAACTCATTCACTTAGCAAGTCAACGTTTTGATTGACATCGATAAATTTGAAGCTTTTCACTTCCTATGGCCTCATAACGTAGTGGTAAGATGTCACGTTTTCTTTCACTTTCTTTTCCGCCTTCGTGTCACGGGTTTGAGCCTGCCGACATACAAGCACTTCTCCCCCCCCCCCAAACAAACACTGGGGCAATGCCTGGCACCCCCGCTAGTCTAATACATAAAGGCAAAATGTGTGTTTGTGTTTGTATGACTCGCAAAAAATTTCCACACACGCGACAGATCCTCATGACATCGGTATCATTTTCAAGCTCGGACGACAAATATTGAAAAATTGGCCCAAAACATTCATTCTTTTACCCTCAACTGGGCAGTTTTGTACAAGGAAGGGTCACTTTTTTCACCAACATTTTAGCAAGTCATCGTAACTATGCTTAATTTCAACATGCTTGACTTTCAGTTGTGTGATGGAGACATCAGTTACGGTCATGTTTTTTTTTTCCTCCTTTATGTTACGGGTTCAAGCCTGTCTGCCTACAACCACTTTTTTCTTTTTTTAACATCTCTTCACACAAACTGCCTACTATTGTTCTGATCCCACCCTCCGCTGCTACTACTTTTTTATCCCCCCCCCCGGTTTCCTTACTACACCTCCACAAACCCGAGCAATGCTGAATCCCCCTGCTAGTTAGACAGCTTTTTTTTTGATTTGAAATCATTAAGATATTTGTCTGAGTTAAAAAAAAAAAGCCCCTAAAAAAACACGAAATGTAAGTTCAACCCTCAGAATGAAATTATTGTTGTTGAGATGCTGAATGCCGTTGCTAAGGGCTTATTTATCATCTCCACCCATACAAACACCATCAGCGATGAGATTACCATTTCGCAATTTAACAGCAAACATTTTCCATCCCTGACTCTAGTACGGAGCATTATTGAGTACTAGCGGGGGTACCCGGCGTTGCCCGAGTATTTGTTTCCGGGACGGGGGGGGGAGTTTTAAAAAATGTTATGGTAGGTAAGTAGGAAGGATCAAACCCGGAGTCATGAGTAAAAGTAGGAAAATAAAGTGTGAAAAAAAACAAAAAAAAAAACATCTGCAACGTTAACAGTTCGGTCACCAAGAAAAGTCCATTCCAGTTGTTTAGGAAAAAAAAAAAAAAAACGACTACGGTAGGTCGGCGCGAACATGAAAATATAATGTGAATTGTCCAGCACGCTAACCACTACGCCACAGAGCACTGCAGCTTAGTTTAGTGATTTTAAATAACTTCACATGAAAGAACTACGAAGCCAAACCGGTGTTCTCTTCTCAACTGTTCCTTGTGAACGATCCCCAAACGGTGTTAAGTGGTGGCAGGGGGAGGAGGAATTTATGAGAGAGAAAATATTTTACCACTTCCATTGATCTTAACCGATTTTGGCCGTGACTTCTCAGCAGAAAGAGTATAGAAATCTAAGATTATCGAGGAATTTGAGAAATAATAAGCCTATAACACACCTCAGATATTGTTCTGCCGTTTGTGCATATTATATTTGCATGAAATATCTTGATTTTTAATCCTATTAATGTCAAAATCAGACGGGAAAAAATGAGTTCATTTTATTTATATAGAGATATTATTAAAGCAACAAATCATCAGATATATAAACCCTGTATATCGCTTTATTGCAGGTCAGTATTTTTTTTTAATTTTGAAATTGCTATGAAACGCAGAGAAGTGAAATTTAGTACACTGGAAGAGCATAGCAAGAAGCCTTATTTCTCTGATTTTTGTGGAATGGTCTCTATCAAACTACTCGATCGATTTTTGGTCTTCAAACTTGAAACTTGGTATATAGGAGATTCGGATCTGTGGAACAAATTTGATTTTGTTTTTTAGCTGATAAAAATAGATGCTAAGGGGTCAAAATTTTAAGAATTGGAATTTGGAAGGCATAAGTCAACTTAAAGTGCCCCTCTACACATGTGCAAATATACATTTATACGTTAAACTGCATTAATTTGTAAAGTTTTGATACCCATGTGGATAACGGATAACGATGGTGAGCTAAATGTTTTTGTTTTGATTTTAGCTGATGGCATACAACTCATCTTAGCTATAAATTCATTTTTTTTTAACTTTTGAAATCACTATGACATGTTGGGTACAATACAATAATCAATAGAGAATTGGCTCTGTAATGATGAATATGAAATCTGCGTGAATTAAAATATCATATTTAAAGCATTGCGAAAGCTGCTGCAAAGAAGGATTTCCTCTATTTAGAAGACTACTCACACCTGAGAGTACCCTGTACCTCTAAAAGGCCACCATTCGCTCATGTATAGAGTATTGTTGCCACATCTGAGTTGGTGCATCTACCACTAGCCTCTTCCTCTTGGATAGGGTCCAAAAAAGAGTTTTCAATCTAATAGGTCCCACTTTGTCAACAAAGCTCCAACTCCTGTCCCATCACCGCATGTTGCATCTCTGTGCCTGTTTTATAAATGCTTTAATAGAATGTGCTCTGATGAATTCATTACACTTGTGCCCCCCCTCGACGTACATATCCCTCGACAAACCTGATTAGCAACAAAATTACACCCCTTCACTGTTGAGGTTCCTAAATGCTGGAAAGCTTTTTATTTTAATAGTTTTTTTTTCCTCGGACAGTTAGACTTTGGAATTCTCTTCCTGCTACCTGCTTCCCTACCTGTACTGATATGCAGAAGTGTAAATGTAATGTAAACTAACATCTTGTTAATCTTTCCTAAACATGGTCCCAAATAGAAGCGATATGCCTTGTTGAGGTGAAGGTGAGTAACAAAAACGAAAAGCGTATTTTACAACTGGGCAATGCCAGACGACATGCTAGTTAGCTACAAAAAAGATATTGTATACCTGAATTGTGTTCAACCGGAAGTGGCTCCAAATACATGCAAGATTTGATGCTGGGGTGCAACAACATCGACAGAAATGTAAATCTATCTTTTGAAGAAATTTTCATCACAACGGCAAGTCATGATCGTTGCAGGTATCTGCAAAATCTGTACCACCATCGGTTTCAGCTGCTTGTAGATTTCTGCTCTATGGAAAAACTATCGGTCGGAGCTCATGACCATGATCAGCATAATAACGATATTAGTAAAGCTAACATAAAATTAAAATAAATCAAAATCAGGGCCGAATTAAGAGAACGTACCTTACACACCTAAATCGAGGACTACCTTTTGTCAACCCAACAACGGACACTTCCCGTCTTCTATACGTAACTCTGGTGCAACCTATTCTTGAGTACACCATCCAAGCAACAAATCCTTATTTACAAAAGATATCGCACATTTCGAGCGTGTTCAATGGTCGACAATCAGAATGGTGACAAGACTCTCCACATTTACCTATAACGAGCAATCCCAAAGACTAAACAGGCACCTGCAAGAAATATACCACCGTCACATTTGACACAATAGAAGATATGCAGCATTCTCTGTTCTGTGTAAGATACTATTGTAACAGTGACTACCATATCAACGTTTAAAGTTGCCTTGAACAAACATGCAAAGTGTATGTGGATGCATATAGTTTCTACATATCTTTTTACATAACTTGTTGCACTATGCTAAAAAAAAATGTATGCCAAATAAATTTGATTTGACTTTATTCTTTAGTATCTTTCTCTTTAATCAACCCATAAAAGTGTGCTTGTTGTGCGGACTCACCCATAAACTAAAGATGAACTCTTCCTCACTGTAGAAATAGACCAAGAGGTACGACAGCATGGAATTCCTAATAGAACACTTTATATAATCCATGGGGGTAGCATGCTCTTGTTCCATCAGTCCTAACTATTGCATAGATCGGTTATTGGTTAGATAATCAACATTGTTAAAAGTAAATTAGTTATTATCTCTCTATCTATCTATCTATCTATCTATTTATCTATCTAATCAATGATATTCTTAAAATAGTTTATATTGGGAGTTGTTTATTGTTTATAGAATAAAGTGTAGCAATGGATTTTAGCCGAAGATGTTTACATAAACTAGCTAGGTTAAATAAAATAAACAAAATAACCTTCGGCAGGCAGACGTGGAAAGGTTACATGTTAGAGGTACGTGTGCTTTTGGAATGATGACGTAACGGAATTGAGGTCAGGAGGTTGGGAAGTTTAGTCAGTCGAAGAGTTGGAGTTTGATCATGAGAGTGAACAGACGTACTTCAAGTCAGGAAGCGAGGCTGTGAAGAACAAACATGTAGAGACGAGGTGCAGACTCTAGCGAAGACCATTTGATAATTAGAGTGAAAATGCAATGTATTTTGAGTGTCGTCCACAAGGACCTGTGGCGTAGTGGATAAAATACTTGGAAAAAATTCAGTTATAAAAGTTACATTTCTGGAGGTTGAAGGTTACATCCTCAGTGTGAGCGACAATTAAAATACAATTGAAATTACTTAGAACTTTTACTCAGTCATGGATGATGAAATGAGAGCATGCTATCCTGGTGGATTGAATAAAAAGTTCTGTTCAAAATTCCATACAGATTCCAGAGTTCCACAGAAATACATCTGAAGAAGGTCGAAGGTTACATTGATCGAAACGTTGTGAAGATCACACTTAAGATGAGAAAAGTAGTCCGAATAATCCAAATAATATGAATAATCAATCCTCATCCTAAGCATAAAATTGTAAAGCATTTCCTTGAAGTAGAAACAGCTGCATTTCGAAAATATAAAGAAATAAAAAATAAAAAAAATTTTATTTTGTCTAAAATAAAAATGGAAGTATATTTGAATCTTCCGTTTTTATTTTATTTTATATTTATTTATTTTTTTTTTTAATTTTTTTTTTTACTAATTCTAAATAAATTATGGAGTGGAAAAAGGAAATCTTTTATTTCTACTTTTAATTTATTTATTTTTTTATTTCTTTTTTACTGCCTGCCCAAACTTGATTCTTGACACTTGGCTTATAAATTAACTTCTCTCAGTTCAACCACCCAACCAGAATGCATGTATTTATTCATATGATATAGATATACGCACGCTTATCACAAATAAAAATGACCAAAGGAAAGCTGGGTCTGGCGCTAATGGCCACCAGGGGGACGCATAGAATACCATGTATTCAGACGTTTGAACTACAGATGTAAAAAAAAAGGTAAAGCTTTTTTTCTTTGTTTTTATTTTAAATTATAATCTCTATATTTAGAACAGAATAATGAGACAACTTCATGTATGTCTATGTATTTTCCCACTATATGTGACTTATTACTATTTTTAATGCTTGCATAGATTGGTGATCTTTTAGACTAAAGCATTTCAGGTGAAAACATTAAATACTTACATGTCATATCGAAATTCGTACAAATTCCAAAAATTACGCAAAATGATCCAATAGAAAAATAATTAAAATGAAAATAGAATTTATTAAATTATCAAGTTTTGTTGTATGTTTTAATGTGGAGAATCCAGTATGACAAATTGACTAATCTCCCTTGACTCAAATAAATTTAAATTAAGAGTCCACCATTTTTAAACACAAAATCTCAGAGTGTAATTGTGAATGACTTTTTGTTAAAAATACAACTAGCATATCTTCTACTGGATCAATTTTGGAATTTCTACTAATTTCGATATGCCACGTAAGTACGTAATAATGTTTTTCACCTTAAATGTTTAAAAGATCACCAATGTACACAAGCTCCCTATTTTTATTATTTATTATTAATTACTGAAATCAAATACAATGATATGAAATAAAACGAATTTATTAAAATTCTTAAAGAAAATACAGGAAAAAATTTTTTATGATGTACGTACCTGTCCTAGAACGAAAATGTTATATTCCAGAAATCATATAAATTGATCAAGTAAGTTTTTATCCATATAGAAATTCATTTTTTTAAAATAATTTTTAACAATTTCAATTGGAAATCGTAGCCATTACAAGGCTGATTTTCATCTCGGTAGTACAAATCGAGTTGTCTCTTTTTAATTATCAAATATGGTGGGCCCAGATACAACTCTCTCGCTTCCTCATCAAATTTGATTTTCTTAGTAAAACCCTCCCCCAAAAAAACAACTATTTGATCAATTTACATAATTTTTAAAATATGACATTTTCGTTCCATGGCAGATATATACATAATAAAGCTTTTTCTTTTCTTTTTGATTTTTAATTAGGTTGAACTAGTACCAAAATAATTTATTTACAGCATTAAATCCATCACAATGCCTTTCTGTTTCCCGATAAACAAGTGAGCGATTTCAATTATTTATAAAAAATTGAAAAAGAACAGATCATTTTGCAATTCTTTAAAATTTGGAAGTATTTAAATCGTTGTATGGAAAATCATTTCTGGCATTTTGATAATATTTGAAAAACGAGTAAATTCCTCCATGATCCTTCGAAATTTGGAAAGAATTTGAAAACACTTAAAAAATCGAATATAAAGATTTGAGATGCAAGATGCACCTCTAATTATTGATAGTAAATGAAAATGTAGCATTGAAGGAAAGACAAACCTCTACAAGAACAACAACAAAAAACGGTTTATTTCAGTGGCAGAAAGTTGAACAGTGTCAGGGTAAAAAAAAGTGAAGAGGAAAGTTCTTTTGGCCTGTCACAAGTCAGCCATTAGTTATCTTCCATGAAGATCGTCAATACTGGAATGTTCAATGGATGGAGACAAGAGAGAGAGAGAGAGAGAGAGAGAGAGAGAGAGAGAGAGAAAAAAAAGGATGTCTTTCTTTGATGCTTCTTGGGATCTCTTTACTGACTGACCGTAATTCACAAATGGGGCTAAAGAAGTTCCTTAGGGGACAAATGGAATCAGTGCATTGAAAAACAGTTCATGCTGAAGTTTGCTGCACATGAGGGGTTTTTGAATTCTGAGTTGTGCTCACTCTACATTTCATCTGAAAATCTTGGAGACTATTCACGTTCGGTTGAAGAGGCCTTCTGTCTGTAAACAGAGGGAATGTCTTAGGTTTGAACGTGATTAACCACTAGGATCTTCAAAAATATCTGTTCTTTCTTCTTTTTTTTTTCACCCACGAACAGAACGCAACATAACTTTATTTTAATAATGTACATATTTTCGATTTTTCCTTTTCAAATCCCTCGATACAGCTTTGATAAAGCGAGGGAGAAACCGGTCAGCTGATTCTCTCTTTATTTTTCTTTCCTTTTTTCCCCCCGCTTTTTTAAACCGTGTTTTACGCATTTTTCTTTCAATCATGAATAATAAAAGTCTTCTTTTCATGATTGCAATATATATATATATATATATATATATATATATATATATATATATATATATATATATATATATATATATACATAAAGTAATTTATAAAATATATATGGCGATTAAGCTACACTGAATATTCCGCGTTTCATCCACTCTAGGACTCCTCAGGCTTATGCGCAAATTCTGTGGTTGTTTATCGTTTTTATATGCTCCTCTTCTATTGAGATTTTAGTTAGCCAATCAGCTTTCTAGTATCCACCGCGCCCTTCCTATCAGGCAATGGGCATGCATTTTATCGGACAAAGGATCTGTTTTAAAATTAGGTTAGTGTTTTTTTTTTATTGTTAGTTTATATATAAATATATATATATATATGTGTACATACATATATGCACATATATATACATATATATATATATATACATACATATATGTGTGATCGTTTATGTATATTCATGTTTATTTAATTTATTTATTTGTTTATTTTCTATTGCTTTTGTTAGTTTTAAAACTATTTTGTATCGCTATCCTAGAGTAAATTTTATCTTGTGAACACAGTTATTTGCTATTTCTATTCTACAGTTTGATAGATGTTGGGGTTCTTTAGAGTACAGGATAGCAAATTTTTCATGAAGGCATAATCTACATGGGTCGTCTAGGTCCCTACACGTGGTAGCTTGTCTTATTATTTTCCATTCGACTACCGGCGAATGTCCGCTTTCTTTGAGTTCCCAGTATTTATTCGCTCGTGTTGTTTTTATACAGTGTTTTTTATTGTTGAATGTACTTTTGTGGTCATATTATTATTTTTTGTGCATGCACAAATTCATTCATAATTTTAAGTGGTTTAATTTTAAACCTTTCTTATCAATAGCTCAAACAGTAGGAGTTGTGGCTGAAGTCCTAAATATTTTGATTTCAGTTCCAGCTGATGGCACCCAAGTCATTTTATTTTGAACTTTTGATATCAGTACTATATCTTGGGTACAATATAGTATTCAATAGAGAATTGGTTCTCTAATAATACATACGAAATGAAATCTGCATGAATTAAAATATATTTAAGCGTATTTTATAACGGGTCAAGGCTGGGCGACTCCCCCCACCCGTTACTCAACAAATAATAAGAGCACTGCTCCTCCTGTAGCTGAGTCACTTCATCCCTAATTGTCTTCATGAGGTGTGTTCGTGCTGGAATTAAAATTTCACAACAAACAACAAAAAGAAAAATATTCTGGATCTTGAGAAGAACCATTAAACTGTCGTCTTCTTTTCTGCAAGCAGTAAAGAGAAAAGACATTCCAGCCTCTCTGTATGCAATCGGTTTTGAAGTCATTCCATTGCTTGTGCTGTCCGCTTCAAAGTTTCCCAGCAAACTCTCTTATTTCTCTCCTCACTCTCTTTTTGAGTCATGTTACGTCACGTCCATCTCTAGCGCACAGCAGATTGGGGTGACCTCTCAGTGCGCTCAAGTTGCCCCTCTGAAACCAATTTCCTGTCTATATGTTAACGTTGCCCTACAAATCAAAATCAAAAGATATCTACTAGCGAACGTACCCTTTACTTTTTAACATTAATAGGGTTCATTTTTAAATATATTCTAAAACTATTCTTTTGTCTACGTAAAAGGGTGGATGCATAATTGGCATAAAGGATATTCTTGTGGCATATGGAGTTAGCTTGGTCACGTACAGATCTATTGAGAGAGCATGAACCCACAATTTATACAAGTATAGATTAAATGACAACTTGTGTGTAATTAATTGTATACAACAATAGGAATTTTAAAAAAATCCAAAAGGGCTGATCTGTTGTATAACTGAGAGAAACCGAGCTGCCTCTAAAAGTGACACTAGACTCCCATGAAGTGTATGAAGGTCGTTCCAAAAGTAAAGCCTCCTATTTTTTTTTATTGTCATTCAAAAAATAAAAAGGGCTACGAAGACGAGAGTGGTACCATTAAAACGACCGACTTTTTGTGCTCTAGAATTTATTTTTCTACTTAGTTAACACCATTCACAATGCACTTTTTTGCTAGCTATGAATAATGGATGTGCATGGACATCTGGAGTGTGCTTTGTCATACGAAGGTCGTTCTAAAAGTAAAGCCTCCTATTTTGTTTTGTAACCCAAAAAGTTTAAGAGCTACAGAGACGGGAATAGTATTATTAAAACGAGTGACCTTTTGTGCTCAAGAATTTACTTTTCTACATAGACATCATTCTCAATGCACTTTTGCCAGGAATTCGATGATGCATCTCTGCATTATGATAAGGGTTGCTTTCTTAGAGTATTACACTGTCAATACCTGCGACAGAGAGATGAAACTTTCAGGCCATGAAGACATAAATTCAGTCATGATATCAATGCAATTTGCAATCTCCTCTGATCCAATCGTGCGGAAGAAAAATAAGAGGCATTACTTTTGGAACGGCTCTTGTATATCCTATTTATCTTCGTTAAAAGGGTATGGACATTTAGTTACCAAGATAAATCTTCTTGTGTTTTGTTCTGTGTATCAAGGCTGATAAAACAATTTAAGTAAGTAAATAAAATATTTTAGATAACATTCCTATTTTGTTGTATTGAGATAAAGCAACTAGTTCGCTTCAATATTTAGTGCACACTAGTTTATACCCGTTACTTGAGCAGTGTTGGTACATTACATGGTTATGTCAATTTCCCTACCTTCTTCCGTTTTATATCTTGTACAGAAAAACTATTTGTGAAATTTTGCAGTAAACAAATATGATACTTAGTATTTGCATGAGAGAGAGTAAGTAACTTCAGGGAAAATGTAGTAAAAAGAAAGAACATTCTTTTATTGTTTAAATTACCTGTAATGTTATAAAAGATGCTGGAAGTGCTCTCCGTTGATATCCATCCATTTCTGGGCACGTTTAACAATGTTTGTAGATACTGCCTATAGTTCTTCTCTGGTGATTCTTCTGATAGTGTTCATAACGTTCTCCTTTAGTTGGTCTAGATTGTGAGGATTATTTGCATAAACTTTTTTTTTAAAGTCCTCCAAAGATAAAAAATCACATGATGACAAGTCCGGGGAACGTGGTGGCCATAACCCTTTGCTTATTGTTCTCTCTTCCGTAAACATGTCATGAACTCGTGTCAGTGATCTGTGAGACGTGTGGCATGTAGCGCCATCTTGTTGGAAAAGAATTGCATTTAGTCTTGTGGTGTCAGTTGGTCCTTAAGAGAAAGATTAGAGAGATCGGGCTACTTTTAAATAGATCACCTGTATAATGAATATATTTACATTTGTAACCCCTCCAGGGTAGCTCAGGGGCATAGGCTCGTGGTTGAGGTGCACCTGTAGCCGATACCTGTGGCGTCACCCGTGTTTTCGTCTAGTGGTCGAATTCGTCTTCGTCGTCGTCATCGGTCACTCTCCGGTTCCGCTTTCAAATCAGCTTCCAAACGTCACCTGGGCTATCAGAGAAATATATTGCATTCACAACGGCGTTTCCAATTAAAGAAAAGAAAGTCAAAACTTAATTGGTTCTTCTTAACATAAAATTGATTATTGTCTTCGACGATAGTTACACACTGGCCTAGTCATGCAACTTAGGGGGCTGGCAGTTTTCTTTCCTTTACCAAGTTCTTCGTTCTTTATCTACCGTCAGTCCACGGGAAGGGATCAGCTGCTAGAGCGAAAAGAAGACCCCGATTAGCCAAGTGTCTTGTTTTTATCAAATCAGTAATTCCTCCCTCTGCCTTTTTGGAGTTATTCTTTCTTTTTCCTTTCCTCTCCCTCTCTTTTTTTATCCTATAAATTTCTACTCCTCCTCTCGAACTTATCTCCACCCAATTTTTAACCCCCATTTGCACTGAGGTGTTTCTACTTATTATCAAATTAGGGGTGATTAGTCACCCCGGTCGAACAACGCTCGGCGGCGACACTCAGCCCCGACCCCCACCCCAAGCTGTCAGCTAAGATATCTGGGTCTCTTCATATCGCTCAACAGAGGTTTTAAAAACCTTTTCGTTGTTAACAGATATATAACGACAATGAGATAAAAACAATTATTTGTTTTTTCTCTTTCTGACAAAATCCCATAGACATTTCTGTTTAAAACAACATCAAACCATCATCATCGTCATCATTAGAATTCAGCTGTGCAAATTCCTCTGAATTCGTGTTGACTAGCAAGGGCACTCAGCATCGCTCGGTCCCCATCGGGTAACACATTATGGGTTTTGCTATATGTTAAAACATGCAATAACAACTCCATACAAAAATAACAAGACTGACAATGAACATTTAACATTTGGATAGCTTTTATACATAATAAAAAATTTGGATAGCTTTTATACATAATAAAAAATTTGGATAGCTTTTATACATAATAAAAAATTTGGATAGCTTTTATACATAATAAAAACATTTGGATAGCTTTTATACATAATAAAAACATTTGGATAGCTTTTATACATAATAAAAAATTTGGATAGCTTTTATACATAATAAAAAATTTGGAAAGCTTTTATACATAATAAAGAATTTGGATAGCTTTTATACATAATAAAAAATTTGGATAGCTTTTATACATAATAAAAAATTTGGATAGCTTTTATACATAATAAAAAATTTGGATAGCTTTTATACATAATAAAAAATTTGGATAGCTTTTATACATAATAAAGAATTTGGATAGCTTTTATACATAATAAAAAATTTGGATAGCTTTTATACATAATAAAAAATTTGGATAGCTTTTATACATAATAAAAAAGTTGGATAGCTTTTATACATAATAAAAACATTTGGATAGCTTTTATACATAATAAAGAATTTGGATAGCTTTTATACATAATAAAAAATTTGGATAGCTTTTATACATAATAAAAAATTTCGATAGCTTTTATACATAATAA
Source organism: Euprymna scolopes (assembly GCF_053919585.1). NCBI lineage: Eukaryota > Metazoa > Mollusca > Cephalopoda > Sepiida > Sepiolidae > Euprymna > Euprymna scolopes. Next base: position 73,969,993 of record NC_136492.1, read on the forward strand.
AAACATTTGGATAGCTTTTATGCATAATAAAAAATTTGGATAGCTTTTATACATAATAAAAAAGTTGGATAGCTTTTATACATAATAAAAAAGTTGGATAGCTTTTATACATAATAAAAAATTTGGATAGCTTTTATACATAATAAAAAATTTGGATAGCTTTTATACATAATAAAGAATTTGGATAGCTTTTATACATAATAAAGAATTTGGATAGCTTTTATACATAATAAAAAATTTGGATAGCTTTTATACATAATAAAAAATTTGGATAGCTTTTATACATAATAAAGAATCAGAGATGCGCCATTGTGCAATTCATGCTCACTACCGATTTAAGATTTGACAACAGGACCATTGCTGGCACCTTCAAAATGCATTGCTGGACTGCCACGAATAACAGTGGCGTGCCAAGGGTGATGAAAATAAAAGTCTTTGATTATGGTCTTTGGTGTAGTTTCAAATGAGGGCCACATCACACCACCAACAATCATCGCCTGCTCATACAATTGGTCTCCAACAGTTTTGCTCACATAAACAAATGTATTTATGCCAGTAACAACAAAATCTTGCGTTCTGGTGGTGATGAAGTTGCTGAAGGCGTTTTTGATATTGCTTAGGTTTTTTTAGCATTTCTTACGCAGAAAGTTGTCAAGATTCTTGAAAAAGTGGTAGTCAGTAGGTGAGAGGTCTGGAGAGTATGACGGATGAGGCAGAGTTTCGTGGCCCAATTCATTCAACTTCTGCAGGGTCTGTTTAGCAACGTGTGCTTGGGCATTGTCGTGGAGGAAAATTTGGCTTTTACTGTTGACTAATGTTGCTGTCGAAGTTTGTGATGCATTTCACCCATTTGTTGACAGTACTTCTTCGCCATAATAGTTTCGCTTGCATTCAAAAAAACTGTAATGAATGAGACCGGTCACAGACCACCAAACAGTCAGCATGACCTTCTTTTGGTGCAACTGGGGCTTCAGGAAGTGTTGTGGATTTTTGTTGGCATCAAACCAATGAGCTAAGCATCACCAGTTATTGTAAAGAACCCACTTTTCATTGTAAGTCACAACCCGGTCAAGAAACAGGCCATTCTTGTTGCATAAAAGAAGAGAAGATTACACTTCTTGACAGCGTTTCTTTTGGTTGGCATTCAATTCATGAGGGACCCATCAATCAAGTTTTTTATCTTTTCAATCTCTCTTAAGTAGTTGGAAATTGTTGTATACGTTACATCTAATTCAGAAGGAATAGTTATGCATGGATTGGCTTCAACTAAGGCTCTTAATTGATCGTTGTCAACATCCGATGGCCGACCACTATACTCATCTCGTCACCACCACAAAATTTCTTAAACCACCATTGTGCTCCGCGTCTAGTAGTGGTTCCTGGGCCAAACACTTTGTTGATATCATGAGATGTTTCAGCATCTTTTCAGCCTAGCTGGAATTGAAATAAGAAAATTGTGCGAATTTGCTTTTTTTCCATCTTGTATTCAACGTTCTGGAAAGAGTACATAATTTTTTTTTTTTTTTTTTTTGAACCATTGTAATTTAAACGATTAGAACAAAAAAACGCTCTTTAAAATGATATATAAAGTAAAAGTATTATAACGAAAACTTATTTGAAAATATATCATTTGAAATCAAAATTAAAAATTCGGCATGAACTTTCTTGCCAACCTAATAGCTATTCAGGGTGGTGTGAGTAAAAAGAAAAGGGTAATTAGGGGCATGAAAGTAAAATTATATATTTTAAAGAAAATTTGAGTGCTTTACAAAAAAAGAGGGTGTACCTCAGGGGTCGATTCTTGGGCCTTTATTCTTTCTGATATTCATAAATGACCACCCTGATAAAACTGTCTCTGAGATGGGTATATTTGCTGACGACACCATGCTCTATAACAGGCACGAGGGGAAAACGAATAAACACATACCCAAGGCAATGGCAGAAACCCTAGAGGAAGGCCTCCAATCTGTAGTGGAATGAGGACAAAAATGGATGGTAACATTCAATACTGTCAAGACTAAGCTCGTTTCCTTTAAAAATTACAAGAAACCTTCTCAACCACTAATAGCCATGGCTAATAATACATTACCTGAAAGTACTTTGTTCAGACTCCTTGGTTTAAAGTTGACAGGGAACATGAGTTGGAACAGATACATCGAGGACATTGCTAAGGCTGCTGTAAGGAAAGTGGGCTTTCTCTACCATGCTAAAAACTTACTTACACCTGAAAGTATCCTGTGCCTCTATAAAGTCATCATTCGCCCATGTATGGAGTATTGCTGTCACATTTGGGCTGGTGCATCTGCTACTAGTCACTCACTCCTGGAAAAGAGAGTCAACCTAATAGGTCCCGAACTGTCAACTAAGCTCCCATCGATGAAATGTTGAATCCCTCTGCCTGTTTTACAAGTATTTTAATGGTAGATGCTCCAATGAACTGCAAGCCCTTGTACCTCCTCGACATAAATACCCCCAACAAACCTTACAGGCAGCAAAATCCCACCCCACACAGTGGAGATCCCCAGATGCCAAAAAGCCTTCTACTCTGATAGTTTATTTCCCCAGAACTGATAGACTTTGGAATTCCCTTCCCGAGTTCCTGGTTCCCCGACTGTACTGACATGCAGAAGTTCAAGTGTAATGCAAACAAATATCTTGCTGCTGAACTTCCAACATAGTATCTCTGAAATTTATGTCCCAGATAGTAGCCCCCTTCATCAAAGTGGTACTGTGCCTTGTTTGGGGTGAAAATGCAAACAGAAAAAAAGAAGCTTAATAGAGTAAAAAATGCTGATGTAATCAAGACAGGAGGTGTCACTGGCCAACAAGATCAAACAGCATATGTCGATGGATGTCAAAGCACTGATTGGTTGGTTTTCGTAAGTTATCTTCATTCTTATAATATACTTCATATTTGCGATATACTTAATACGAACAAGTTGCTCTCTGTGTGGATGATTCAGGTACTAATCGCAGAATATGAGAAATAAGTAGGGCATGCAGCTATTAGGAAAAATTTGGGAATCATTAATCTAGAAGATGATTTAGTCTATTTTTGATTTTTTTATATATTATTTATTTATTTTTAAACTATGGAAGGCAGTAATTACTGAGAATACTGTTAAGAGACTTAACATTCCTATCCCGTCACGGTTAACCACCTGAAGAAGGCCAAAGGAATAACTGGCCGAAATCTGATGAAACAATAACAACTATGAAGATGAGGATAACAGTCTACAAATAAGTAAAAAAAAAAAAAAATTTTTTTTATTTTTATAACGTTTTGTAATCTTTCCATATTTTATTTTGTTTTATACTAAGCAATTTTATTTTTTTCCCTTTTCATTTTTAGGCTGAGATTGGTGCAACAATAATCTGAAGTTGATGTCCACAATAAAGTAAATATTAAAGAAAAGATCTTGCTTATCATATACAAACTCTTTTTTTGTTTGTTTTGTCACAACACTGGATCTACAGAATTGTTTATCTAATTCTTTTATAAACAATGAATAAAACGTCAGTCGAAACATCAAGGTACCTAAGCCTCAATACTTCAGGTTTCATACAAAACATTGGACGGATGATAGCCACATGTAAGAACGAGATCTAAAATATGCTTGGGTGTTTCAGCAAATCTCTAGCCATCATCTGAGACCACGCCATATCTATTATGATGTCATCTTGCACCGTCTAAGACTTTAGGAGTATTCCTGTGATGGTATCTCTGTGCCTGGCTAATAGGCAGAGTCTATTTAAACTTTGCACTATTTCATTTTCCAGCATGTCCTAATTAAAACATATTCCATGTTTCATACAAGATATTGGATGGATGATAACTACTTGTATGAAGTAGGAACAAATTCTGAGAGATTATTTGGATATTCTAACGAATCTCTTTAGCTATCATTCGAGACAATGCCATATCTGTTTTGATGTTATCCTGCAATGCCTAAAACTTCTCATGCACATTTATTGCGTCTACGTGATGTACAGATTATTAATCATTTTTATTTTTAACTATTGATCGATTGCTTATTGAAATAAATTTCACACACACAAAAAATATACATATATATAAAGATAAACTAAAAAGGAAAAAAAATTGAATTGCAAGAAATATTAAAAAATGAAGATTCTTTTTCTATCGAGACAATGGAATGATTTAAATACACCTTTTCTGAGTATAATTACCTGTTGATGAAAAGAGGAACCTGTTTATAGCAGGTGACAAGAAAAGGTCTTCCCAACATTATAAACTATATTGTACAGAAATGAATGCAAGATATTTAAGTAATCAAAATAAAAACATTTGTATATTCTTCAGTCATAAAGCCATTGGGTGATATTGTAATTAAACAAGTTTTAATTTATATACTAAATACATGTATTACGTCTTTCTTAGAATGGAAATACGTATGCAGTTAAGGTTTAACACTAAGATGAAGCAACACGCTCTGCCTTTATTCAAACAACAATTAAAGAAAAGAAGCCCCCCCCCCTCAGATAATGTAAAATATTGCATTCAAGGACTGTAATTTCAGCTTAGTTTTTTTTTTTTTTCTATTTCAAGGGAGACAATTCAAGTCGTTGATATATTACAACATTTATTAATTGTAAGCACAGAAGTACCAATTAAATTATGAATATCTCCAATTTTGTTATAAACTTCGAAAAACACTTGCACAATGACTGGAATGGATTCAACCAGTCAGATTTCAATGTTGAAATACCAATACAAGAACCAAAGAGACTCATCACCCATGCATAAAAATGATCGTCCTTTTTTCATTGTGGGTTACAAAGGGGCAAGGCACCTTCACCCAGAACGCTTACCTTTAGCCAATCGTGGCCCTCCCCAAACTGTTCAGTTATTAGACACAGCCAAAAATACTTTGAAATGTTTTTTGGCGAGTTCACAAGATGTTCACAGATTTGTCGCAACGGGATTACATTTGAAATCTCTTCCTGGAGATTTGTTTCAAGGAATGGAAAAGATAAGAAACATAGACCTTGGTACCAACTATTTAACGAATGCAGGGATTCCTCATTCTATTGGGGAGCTGAAAAATCTTGTAGAACTAAAATTAGCATCAAATAAAATAAAATCGTTTCCAAATTGTCTGGTTCAGTTAAAAAATCTGAAACGACTAGACTTGAGTGATAACGCTCTAAAATCACTTCAAGGAATTGAAAATCTAAAAAAATTGCAATTCTTGACTGTAGATAATAACAATCTTGAAAGTATTTTTCCACATATCAAACAACTAAAACATCTTCAATTTTTATATTGTTCCCGAAACAATATATTACAAATTGAAGTAGACATTCAATTTCTGGTATCTCTTCGGGCTCTAGAAATGGCTGATAACAGAGTTGCCTCCCTTCCAATTGAACTCTTCAACCTCCCCAATTTAAATTCTTTGAATGTTAATAACAACTGCATATCAAAATTACCGAATTTCAATGTTAGATTTCGTGACAAAAAATGGATGGAATGTATTGATCTCTCCAATAACAAGATTTCTAAATTTCCAGAACATTTACTTTTGTTTGCCAAAAAGTTAGATCTTGATTCTAATAAGATAAAAATGTTAAACAATAAAGTCCTGAGTAATTTGAACTGGAATTCTGACCAGGAACTGATATTAAAACATAATCCATTGGTCTACCCCCCAGCTGAGGTCTGCAGTGGCGGGTTGCACTCAATGCTTCAGTTTTGGGCTGATGACCAGATTAACAAAAAGACATACCAAGGCATCAAGATTATGGTTCTTGGTTCATGCGGTTCAGGAAAAACAAGTCTTGTTCAATCTTTTGTCGCTCAACAGTCCCAATTGCAGGAAACATCTGACTGCATTGGTGGAATCGATATTTATGATATCACTGTTGATAAACAATTTGAATTTACAAAGAAATCTTCCGGCAACATAGAATCTTTACAATTATCGATTTGGGATTTCTGCGGAGATTATACTGATTTTAATTTCCACTACCTGTTCTATCAAAGACCATCGATCACGCTTTTGTGTTTTAATGTATTTGAATACAAGATGAGCCAGGATTTCACCAATTCGATTGGCTGGTGGCTTGACTGGATCATCTCGCGGACCAATCAGCTTATCGTTGTTTTAGTTGCAACACATTCAGATCTTGTCGACAGCGACGAACTTTTGCAAATAATACAACGAGTAAGACGTGAAACAAAATTGTACTTACGTGAACGTAAAAAATCTATTGAAAATGAAATCAATTTGATCTCTCAAAACCCGCATATTAGTGCCGCCTTATCCAAGCAACTTAAATCATATGTGGATCTTCTCCAGGCGCAAATCTCTATTGCTTATAAGATAGTCTGGATCAGTTCCATGTCCATGAGCGGATTCTCTGATTTATATGCACAAATTGAAAGTTTGGCACTTGACAAACGATTTTTTCCAAATGTGTCAAGAGTAATTCCAACATTTTGGGTCGAGGTTGGGAACTTTCTAGAAGAGCAAGGAAACAGTGCAGCAATTCCTGTATTAGAATGGGACAGGTACACAACTCTGGTCGCTTCCAAATTTGGTATGAAGCATTTGATCTGCAGCATTTCTCAATATCTGCACGACATGGGGAAAATCTTCTGGTTCTCAAAACATCAGCAATTAAAGAATTACGTTTTCCTACGACCATCTTGGGTTACTGACATATTTCGGCAGATCATGAGTGCTGCTTCAGGGCAGTTTTTGGAAAAATTCCAAGAAAACAGCCCAAATAAAACGAAAATGTTTCAAAACAGATTGGAAGACATGACAGCTCTATTATCTGATAAAGGAATTTTGACTCATGAACTTTTAAAGATTATCTTGTCTAAAGTGATCTCAACAGCTACAGATGAATGCATAGATAAAATCATGAATCTTCTGAGCAAAGCATTTGAAGTTGGGTATCTCCTACAGAAAAATACACCAAAAACTTCAGGTTCTGCTCAATCTGGGACAATAAGGAAGTATGCTGATTTATTTATACCGTTGTTGCAAGAATCGTCTGTAGTAACTCAAAATTTAGAATCGTTTGGATCGCTTGGGATAGCAGTTGCTTTTCAATTCAAGAAAAGCATTCCTGTTGGCATATTTGAGTTGCTCATTTGTCGGTTGTATCGATCTCAAGAGTTCAGCTTCGAAGAACACTGGAGTGATGGGGTACACCTTAAGTGCAGCTACCTAGATGCTTCCATTGTGGTCGTTCGTCAGGCAGCCATCACTGTTATCGAAAGCGGAAATCTTCACGCGAGCATCAAAATTGCTAGTCTTGGAAATCAATTGGAAACGGAAGAACTGGTTACTCTTTGGAAACCTATTCTCTCTATTGTGATGGAAATTGAACGGATTATGGAATCCTTTCCTGGTAAGTTATTTCTTTTGCTCGACAACTCACCCCCCTCCTCCTGCTCCTCCTCCACTTTTTCTTTTTCAATAAGCTTCCAGAGCATTCCAGTACACTTCGTGCTTCCTAGTGGGGATCTGGATGATGCTCTCTTTCTCATTCTTTCCATTCTCTTTCATCCTTCATGACCATTATTATTATGTATTCACCAGGAGTCCTCATACAGGGGTCTATGTGATAACAAGTTCGCCCAGATCACCAGTACTATTTATCACTTTTGATAACCTGAACAAATGACTTGGCGTTATCACAACAAACACTTGCCATTGTCTTTCCATTGCTGATTACAACATTGTTGCTTGTCATTGTCTTCTTAATCGCAATGACCATTAGTCTTCACTGGAATTTGGGTAGGAACACGCTTCCTCGATTTTCCAGTTCTTTTTGCGCTCATTCAGTGGAGGTCTGATTAGTGTTTTTATTATTATTCACTCACTAGGAGTTTTCACATCAAAGAATTCTCTTTGAGAACTTGTGGTGTTCCCTGGAGTCTGAGTGACAACAAGTCTCCCCAGATTTCCAGTACTTTCCACCTTTTTTTAATACCATTTGCAAATGAATTTGCATTATTGCAACAACTGTTTACCATTGATTTCTCGTTAGTAGCAGCCATTGGTCCTCACTGGAATTTGAATGCCAATAAGGTCCCTGTTCTCTTCGCACTCATCCAGTGGAGGTCTGGTTAGTGCTTTCTCTCCTTGGTCTTTCTATCCTCCTTGACCCTTTGACTATTTGATGTGATGCTAGATGTGCTGGCGCCAGTTTTTCGGGGGGTGGGGAGAAAGGGGAGGGAATAGGGAGGAGAAAAGGATGAGCGAGGAGGAGGGGTAGAAGAGGGAATAGGCACTTTTCACTTTTAGAGTACTAGTTCTCTTGGTTGCATCATTTTGTTTCATTTCTGTCGCAATGCCCGGTTAGAATTTGTCACACATATGGACTAGTTTCTGCACCCAAGGTTTTTCCTCAAGATTTCATCTATTTTCAGCATTACTGTTAGTTGCATAATCCCAGTCTTCCTGTCGATTTTGATTTCTCATCGTCTTTTTTCCAAGTTTTTTGTGACTATCTCTAGTGCTCCTACAATTATTATTGGTATTATATTGATTTTATTCAGGTTTCATATTCTTTTAAGTTCTTTGGCAAGTTTCATATATTGTTTCATTTTTCTGTCTCTTTCTTCTTCACCCTGTTGCCTGTTGGGATGGCAAAATCTATAATTTGGCAGTTTCTTTCCTTCTTGTTAATTATTATGACATCCGGTCTTTTTGCTTGGATGGATTTATCTATTTATATCTCCATGTGTCGAAGGATTTTGTGGTTTTTGTTTTCCTGCAGTCTCTGGTTTATCTGTGAACCATTTATCAGTATGTTTGAGGTATAGTCGTCTGCAGTGTTCTCAGTGCACTATATATGTATATGTAGCCATGCCTGTCCTTATATTCCTTTTGGGTTAGCTTACTGCATTCACTTATTATGTGGTTTACTGTTTTGTCTCTCTGCTTGCAGAGTTTACATTTTCTGTTTCCTTGTGTTTTATCTATTTTAGCTTTAATGTAGTTGGTTCTAATTGCGTTGTTCTGTGCAGTTGTCAGTAAGGATTCTGTTTCTCTGTTCATGCATCCTTTTCTTAGCCACATCCAGGTGCTTTCATGGTTCTCTTCTTCTGTTATTCTGATAAATCGTCTATGTAGCTCTTTCTCTTCTCACTTTTCTTTTCTTGCCTTTTTGTTTCTGGTTTCATTGTTTTCTGTATTGTTGTTCTTGGTGGTGTCTCTCGCTGCGGTGATCAATCTTTCTGTGTTCTGACATGTAATTTTTAATGTCTTTTTGTGTGCCTTCTACACAGTCTTCTACATTTATAAGTCCTCTTCCTCCTTCGCTCCTTTTTACATAGAGTCGGTCAGTATCATCTTTTGTGTGTAATGTATTGTGCATTGTCATTAATTTCCTCGTTCTCTGATCAATGTATCTAAGTTCTTCTTTAGTCCATCCTATGAATGGTCCAGAGTACCTTCGTAGCAATACTGCCCAGGTGTTTATTCCCTTAATTTAATTTCTACGGTATAATTTTGTTTCTAGCAGTTCCCTCGTTATTCTCAGGTACTCTTTTCCTATCTTAGCTTTAATTTCTGTAGATTTAATGGTGTCTGCTTCCAGTACCCCTAAATATTTGTAAGTGTCATTTACACTGATTGCTCTCATCTTCTCTTGGTTGAAGAGTGGCATACCTTCTGATGTCTCTAGTTTTCCTTTTTTCATTTCTAGTAATGCACATTTTTCCATTCCAAATTTCATTCCAATGTCCTGACTGAATATTCTGGTTGAATTTATCAATTTTTCAGTTCCTTTTTGCTTTTAGCAAACAGCTTCAGGTCATCCATATACATGAGGTGATTTATTCTTTGCTCTGTGCCTGTAAATTTGTATAATAATAATACTACTACTACTACTACTACTATTACTACTACTACTACTACTACTACTACTAATAATAATAATAATAATAATAATAATAATAATAATAAGAAGAAGAAGAAGAAGAAGAAGAAGTTTTCACACGAGTCCATATCAGTGATTACTCACTGGAAAAATAACAGGTGATGTTCCCCAGAGTCTAAGTGAAAGTAAGTTTCCCCAGTTTTCCAGCACTGTCTATCTTATTCAATAACCATTGCAAATCAATTTGCATTATCGCATTGGTAGCAACTATTAGGCTTCTCTGGAATTTGAGTGGCAATAAGCCTCCTCAAGATTCCACTACTTTCTTCATCGTTTAAGTGAAAATATAATTGGTGTTCTCCCTTTCTAGTCTTTCCATTCTCTGTGCCCACTTCATGACCATTTTGTATGGTACTAGTCGAAACCAGTAGCATCACATTTTTTTTTTTGGGGGGGGGGGTCAGTTTATGGAATCTTTGGAATATTATTCTTTTTCTTATTCACTAGGAGCTTTCACATAAGTAATTAGTAACAAGTACTTGAATGGAATGTGCTCTGACGAACACATAGCACTTGTGCCCCCCCTCAGTGTAAATACTCCTGACTAACCCAACAAGCAGCAAAATTTCACCATATCACTGTTAAGGTCCCTAGATATCGGAAGGCCTTTTACTCTAACAGTTTTTTTCCTACGAATTACTAGACTTTGGAATTCCCTCCATGTTTTCTGCTTCTCTGCCCATACTAACATGCAGAAATTTAAATGTACTGCAAACAAACATCTCACTGTTCAACTCCCCACATAGTCCTCTGTAGTCACGATCTCAATTAGTAGCCCCTCATATCCAATTGGCAATACGACTTGTTTGGGATGAAAAAAAAAAAAAGATCATTACCAATGATTTTTCACTAGTAAAACCAAGTCATGTTTCCTGAAATTTGAATCCGAACCAATCTAAACCAACTTTGGCCAAATGAGATTACCTAAACAACTGGAAAAGCCAAGTCAAACCAAGCCGTCGTCAAACAATCAATTAGTACAGAATGAAACAAATTTTCTTTAAGGAATATGAATTTTTTAAAAATCATTTAAAAAACAAACAAACACTGACTTGAATATAAAAGAATAAACAGTGAAATAATACCCCCCCCCCATGCCTGAGAAATTTTTTTTGCCATTTAAAAACACATTGCTTTTTTTAATTTTTAATTTTGTTTTTGTTTAAAAGAGTCTGAATCGTTAAAAACAGTTGTCCTCTGAACATTTTTCATTTTAGGTTTGGCATTTTTTCATTATCGCCTGTCACACATGTATTTCTCAACTTCTGATTCGTAAACCTTTTTCGTTTGTTTCCAGATGGTTCCAGAAATCCCCACCGATAAGAATCGATCTAGTTTGGTTTGTATTTCTGTAGAAGTAACGATTATAATATTTTCATTATATATCCAGTGAGGCATTCTCAGTTCCCTTAGAATCATCTTGCTATGTCCCATCTATAATACTAGCTGTGTTTAAAAAGTTTGTTTTTTTTACTCATCTTAATCACTTACAAAGCATATTGCCACTTGAACGTAAGGAGCTACTATTTGTTTGGGACCATGTCTAGGAAAGATTAGCAAGATATTTGTTTGTGTTACATTTAAACTTCTGCATGTCAGTACAGCCAGGGAAGCAGGCAGCAGGAAGGAAATTCCAAAGTCTAGCTGTTCGAGGGAAGAAACTATTAGAATAAAAAGCTTTCTGGCATTTAAGGACATCAACAGTGAGGGGGTGAGATCTTATTGCTAAGTGGGTTTGTCGGGGATATGTACGTCGAGGGGGTACAAGTGAAACAAGTTCATCAGAACACATTCCATTAAAATATTTGTAAAACAGGCACAGTGATGCAACATTGCGGCGATGAGACAGAGGCTGGAGGTTAGTTGATAAAGTGGGACCGATTAGATTGACAACCATTTTTGGACTTTATCTAAGAGGGAGAGACTAGTGGTAGATGCATCAGCCCAGATGTGGCAAAAATACTCCATGCATGAGCGAATGGTGGCCTTGTAAAGGTACAGGATACTTTCAGGCGTGAGTATCTTCAAGCTCGATAGAGGGAACCCACCTTCTTTGCAGCATCCTTTGCAATGTCCTCTATGTATTTGTTCCAGTTCTTATTGCCTGCAAATGTTAGGCCGAGGAGTTTGAAGGTAGAATTCTCAGGTAAGGTGCTATTTGTCATGGATATAGGGGGTTGGAGAGGCGTCTTGTAATTGTTAAAGGAGAGCAGCTTAGTTTTACTAGCATTAAATGTTACCATCCATTTACGGCCCCATTCCACTATAGTCTGGAGGTCATTTTCTAACAATTCTGCCATTGTCTTAGATTTATGTACATCTGTTTTTCCTTCATACATATTATAGAGCATTGTATCATCAGCAAATATATCCATCTCGGACACAATATTATCAGGGAGGTCGTTTATCAGGAATAATAATGGTCCAAAGATTGACCCCTGAGGCACTCCCGCATTAATGTTATGCTGCTTGCATGTACGTCTGTCAATGAGAACCTGTATGCTTCTATTGTTTATTATCACTTATTGGTTGGTTTCTTCACTATGATTATTTTAATGTCGGCGGTTTTCATCAGTGTTGTAATGTATGTTGAAGTGTATTTTAATTTGAGCCTCATGTACTACACATTAACGGCATCAGATAAAAATGCTTTAGCATATTATCATAACTACGAGAAGTGTTTGATAAGTAATGCCTCTGACCCACTTCCAGATATCTGATCTAGCTGACATTTTGCATACGTAATGGTTTATATCTCTATGTGTTATGTGCCAAATTTCATCTCTGATATAATTATGGTTTCTTATTTATGCGTTTGGACTGAGTCAACTGTGAAATGGAGCCTGTTAAGTGTTGTACAATGATCTGGTTTTTGTATTTGAAAAGACACACACCACAGGAAACTTTTGATAAAATAAAAGAAACGTGTTGTAATGATGCTCCATCATATGACCTTGTTAACTGATAGCATCGTGAATTAGCTCTCAGACTTGATCGCCCCCACCTGTATTTATGAGATCTGATTTGAGGCTGCCATTTTGAAAGACCGATGCCTGACTATTCACCAAATAGCCCAAAAATAGTACAGGATCTGTGAAAACTATCATTCATGACCATTTGCATATGCATAAGGTGTCAGCCAGATAGATTCCTAGGTTGCTGATAACTTTCTAGAAATGATAATGTGTGGCATGCTTGAGGATGAATTTAAAGATGTACCACAAAGATAAGTCAACATTTTTTAGAACACTGATTACGCAGGATGAAACCTAAGTCTATCACTATGACCTAAAGACTAACGCATAGTCAATGCAGTGGAAGTAGTTGGATTCACCCCTCTCTCCCCGAAAGAAGGCAAAAGTGACCCCCTCCCCCACTTGCAAGATAATGCTCACAGTCGTCTAAGAACAGGATGGAGTAGTGATGATAGATATCCTGGCAAAAGGTTACTGCAATTACATGCTTCACTATTAAGGGAAACTACCAAATGCAAGAGGAGGGATAAGATCAGCAAAGGTATCACAAATGTTCACAACATGCATGTTGCCAGATCAGAAGCATAGGCATATGAAATTCTTCCCTGTGCCCTCTACTCTCCTGCTTTTGCACTCTCCAAATTTCATCTCTTTCCAATCATGAAGTTGTTTCTGAAACGAAAATGTTTCTGAGATGATGCAGCCTTGATTTTCGAAGTCACATTGTGATTGGAGGACTAATCTGGGTGCCCGGCGTTGCCCGGGTGTGTGAAGGTGTGTGTTGAGCAAAAAAAAAAACAAGTTGTAGTAGGCAGGCAGACTCAAACCCGTACTGTGAAGGAAGAAAAGAATGTGAAAAAAAAAACCCAACTTGATGTCTTTGCTGTTGCGCCCATTGCCAAACTGGAAATGGCGAATGTTTAAATTAAGGCTAGTCAATTGAAAAGAGGGGATGACTTTCGGAAATATCGGCGAAAAAAGCGACCTCTCCCTGTAGAAAAGTGCTCAGTTGAGGGTGATTAAAGTTTTTAGCCAATTTTTTATATTTATCGTCCAAAGGGTCGAGCTTCAAAACGATACTGATCTCGTGAAAATCCGTCGCCTGTGTCGAAAGTTTTAGGTAGACATACAAGCATACAAAAATACATTTAAACAGACAGGTGAGATTTATATTATAGACTAGTCTGGGTGTCCAGCGTTGCCCAGGGTGTTTGGAGGTGTGTGTTGAGCAAAAAAAAAAGTGATAGTAGGCAGGTAGGCTCGAACCCGTAGCGCGAAGGAAGAAAAGAACGCGAAAAAAAAATGTGACGTGTTTGCTGTTGCACTCATCGCCAAACCGGAAGTGATGTAGGTTTAAATTCTACAAAAGCGGTCTCCAGAGCTGGATTAAACAATAGGAGACATGCATAATTCAGGTAGAGAAAGCCTAATAACTGTGGCAGGTTCTGTTGTTCTACTGCTATGAGAAGTGGGGCAGGAGCATTACTTAATGAATAACATTCGTATATTCATGTTTCTGATAAATTTAATATTGCTTATTCTGACCAGAAATTCTTATTATATTTTCCTCAAAATATAAGGTTATTTTTAAAACATTTTTTTAAATGTTTTCTTATTCCATTTTAAAAGAAAACATTGCAGCATCTACAATCACACAGGCACATGTAAACAAGACAGCATTTTAGATCCTTATTTTTTTTTTTTTTTCAAAACAGTGCACAGATATGATTATAATAATAATATAGAATAGATTTATTCCAATAGGTACAATAATAGACGTCCGTGTCGAGTACTAACAACTGAGAACTGAGTTGACAAGTAAACCACTAAAGGTTTGCTATGAGTTCACATTTCTAACTCACAGTTTCAATGCACCACAGTTTTGCTCTCCTTAAATATGTGGACCCTATTCATGTGTTTGGGCCATGTCACAACAATAAGTGGTGGCCCATTAGTAAAAAAATAAAAACATTGATATATTTAAGCTTAGTTGTTGTTATAAGCAAATCGTTTTTTTTTTTTTTGTTTTTTGTTTTTTGGTGCTTATTCAGAATTGCACTTATGGCAATAAACAAAAACAAAAACAAAAACTTTATTGTGTACCTTCTAGTCACAAAATGAAGATGGTATAGTCCAAAAATAACTAAAATTGATCAAATAGTTTTTTTACTTAAGAAAATAAAATTTTACACTTTTTAGCGATAACTTATTGCCACAGCCATTTGTTATAATCAAATTGTTCGGTTTGTTGTTTTGTAAACATGAGGGAGCACTAGCATCTTGACTATAAAACCAGGAACGCACAATATCTTTTCTCTTTTTTTACCCTGTTTGTGCTACTCTACGAACCTCCCTAGACCATAGCAATTACTCATGGTCTACCAATCCATTTGCGTTCTTTTTTGATACACAAAACTCAACAGCTACTCATGGCTTACACAGTCCATATACATCTCTCTTTTTTGCTGCAGATGAAACTATTATGGTTGTTTAAAAATTTAATTATTTTATTTAATTACTTTAGCGGTACCATTGGAACACAGGTGTAATAACATTGTAAGAGTTAGGAATGGATGGAGTAAGTTCATGAAACTTCTGCCATTACCAACTAGCAGAGCGTTATCAGTGTCAACCAAGGGAAGAGTCTATCAGACTTCTGTTTGTAGTATGATCTACACTTCTGTAATTTTTTTTTTTGTGTGTGTATTGATATCATATGAAACACCCTTTTTTTTATTGGTATTTATTTGCTTCCCCACGAAAGCAAAATGTGACACAAGGTCGTTTTTAATGTGGGGGGAAAACCAGCTCCCTCCCAAAAAAGGCAAAAGGGGGACTCTGGTAGGGACCAAAAATCATAATTATCTCAGTATAGAAGGTCTCCTCTCCATTAACAGAGACAAATTACCTTAAGAGTAGCATCAGAATAGATACTACACCCTGATACTGACCTGAAGACCAAGAACAACAGAAAAAAGTAAGCTTTTTTTCTATATATTTAAAAAGAAAATACAACTTTCTTATATATGGGTCGTGGAATTGCATTCACTAGCAAAAGATCTAGCTAATTAGCATATTCTTTTAAACATTCATTTTAATTTGTATTAGTTTTTTCTGTTTTCTTATAGGATGATCATCTTTAGTTAACTATTACGTGTAATTATATTCATGCATATATTTTACATGATTTATACTTGCATAATATTTGCGTAAAAAGGTTATAGTAAACACAAACTTCTTTCTATATATATTTATGTATGCATATATATATATTTGTTTAAAAAATTTTGCCTACAAAACTCCTCTGTCAGTTTTTGGTCTACAGATATGAAACTTAATATATAGGGTGTTAAACCCACGCAAAACTTTATAATTGGGTTTTAGCCAGGGAAAATCGATGAAAAGGTGTGAGAATTAAAAAAATGGAATTTGCCAGGTGAAGGTCGAACATCAGCATTACGAATATGCATGCATGACATAATAGCTACTAGTGTATATTTAATTTTTAGCCTTGCAGCAATCATGTCTTCATAGCTCAGGCATTAACATCAAAGGAAAAAGTAAATCGTAAGCTAAACATTTTAGTTTCGATTCTCGGTCATTTTTTTTTAAAACTTTTTAAATCATTACTATATATGTAGTTCAATATAATATAATTATAAATACGAAATCTGCATTAATCAAAATATCATATTTAAGTGTATTTTACGACCGGACAATACTGGGCGACCTGCTAATGATGCATAAATGTGTAACTTGGCCAGTGAAGACATGCGTTGCATGGAGAGAAATGATATGAGAAGAATACAATGAATTTGTAATGTGAGTTTTAAAGACAAGCTTAGATCTGATGACCTCAGAGGAAGATTAAATCAGGACAGTATAGGGAGACGTGCAGAACAGCAGACTTTGATGATATGACTACATTGAAAGATTGGATTAAAAAATGTAGAACAGTTGAGGTAGCAGGGTCAGTTAGCAAAGGTAGGTGAAGGCAAACATAGGAGAAAATAATAATGAAGAACATGAGAGAAAGACAAATAAAGGCTTGATCAGAGATAGGTTATGGTGATCCATATGAGTCATCTACCTTAGAGATTATCCCAACTGGTCACGCAGCTTCCGGACGGAAGTTGTACAGCTGCCATGACTGTAAATAGCTGCAAATAGATGTAACTAGAAGGAACACAAATAATAGATATTCTCTCCGTATCTACTGCTGAAATTCGTCATTTCATTCTTCCTTATACATATTTAACAGTCCTTGATTTTTAAATAAACAGGTTAGTTTGGAAGTCAATTTCAAAAAGCCGTCCAATGAATGCCAACACGTAAAACAGAGAATGATAAATGAATGTGCAATGTGAGTTTTAAAGACAAGCTTAGTTTTGATAGTCTCAGAGTCATATTAACTCTGAACAGTATAGGGAGATGTGTGCGGAACAGGAAACTTTGATGGTATGGCCATTTTGAAAGAATAGATGTGAGTTCTTGGGTTAAGAAATGTGCAATAGTTGAGGTAGCAGGTTCAGTTCACAGTGGAACGCCAAGGAAAACATGGGAAGAAGTATAAAAAGGGAAATAGAGATAAATAAAGACCTGGTCAGAGTTAGGTGACTCTAGAACTCACTTTCTTAAGGCCAACCAATGTATGTTACATGTTAAACGGATGCTAAACCGATAATGATGATGATGATGATGATGATGATGATGATGCATAAAAATGTTACGTAAAATGAACATTTTCCAACACTTTACACGTACATATGTGTCCAAACTTTCATGCAACATATGCAAATGCGTTGGTTGATAAGAGAGAGATTGTTAATGTCAGATGATACATGAGCTATTTCCCTTTAATACTTATGCAAGAAATGGAGATTATTTAAGGTAGACGTGCTTACTGCTAGCAGTGTGAAGTGAGCAGACAAGTGAATGCCTGTGGTGACTATGGAAAACATTCCCGTTTGGATCACATTAAACAGCGCATTCTTAGCACCTCAGGCACACATGTCGTCTTAGAATGGACTCGTTTGAACTCGTCTTTAATAAGTGGAGTATTTCAAACATATTATCTTTGTTTTAATTATTGCTTGTAAGATACAAAAATATGTGGTGTGGATGCTGACCAAGACAATTCTGTTTAAAAATGAAGTATGGCCAAGTTTCCCTTCCCTGCAACCTCTTCCCCACAGAAGAGATGTTGCGAGCCTGCCTCTGCTTTATCGTTATTTTCATGGCAAGTGCTCATCTGAGCTTCAATCTATGCCCCCCCCCTCTTGCCAGACTTTCACGAAAAACACTCACTAGCCAAAACCACTATCAACAATTTCCCACACTCTTTATCAGTTCCTAAACCTAAATGTAGATTCCATGAACAAAGCTTCTTTCTTAGAACTGCACGCCTGTGGAACTCTCTTCCGATTGCCTGCTTTCCAACTGACTACAATCTGATTGTCTTCAAATCCAATGTAAACAAATTCTTGATGAACCGTCCCCCTAAGTAATACAATTTACAAAATCCCCACTACTTATGTTTACTATGCTATAATCACATTGACTAATGTATACTCATTAACCCTTATCCTCGAGTGGCTTCTGGGCCTTGATAAGTGGTGATTCCTATGTAAAAAAAAAAGTATAAATAAATGTAGTATATTTTGTAATTCTAATGCAGTCAATCTAATGGATAAAATGAAATTTTTGTTTTTAAATGGTATTTGCTTTATTTTCCCATCGGCAAAATTGAAAAGGTTATGTTTAAATGTAATACTTTGATATTACGAAAATAATCTGGTTTAAATTTTTTTAAGAAACTGATATTTAGAACCCAGCCCAAATCTGTGACCAATGAAAAAAAAATGAATATTCAGAAATACAATAAAGTTGAATAAAGATCAAAATGTTGCTTTTTTTAAATTTCATTTTAATAGTATGCTTCCATCTTAATAGTATGTGTTCATTTTAATAGTATGTGTTCATTTTAATAGTATGCATTCATTTTAATAGTATGCATTCATTTTAATAGTATGCTTCCATTTTAATAGTATGCATTCATTTTAATAGTATGTGTTCATTTTAATAGTATGCATTCATTTTAATAGTATGCTTCCATTTTAATAGTATGCATTCATTTTAATAGTATGCATTCATTTTAATAGTATGCTTCCATCTTAATAGTATGTATTCATTTTAATAAGTATGTATTCATTTTAATAATATGTATTCATCTTAATAGTATGTATTCATTTTAATAGTATGCATTCATTTTAATAATATGTATTCATCTTAATAGTATGTATTCATTTTAATAGTATGCATTCATTTTAATAATATGTATAAAAGAAAATCCTACAAAGTTTGTAGAATTCAATTCATCACAAATACAAGGCACCAGTTGTGTTTAACCAGCGTTGCTCAGGATGTGATGGAGTCATTTTTGTTTCTAATTGTTATTTGTTTTCCCATTTTTTTGTTAACTTATACAGAAAAAGAAAAGAAAAAAAGAAAAAAAAAAGAAAATTTCAGCTATAAGGGAGAAAACTCTTTTGTTTTAATTTAAAACTTATCCCCTTTACTTAATTACTGAATCTTGTAAAAATAGAAATTGCAAATACGACTATAATTCATATTATCTTGATTATTCCGACTACTGTTCTCATCTTGAGTGTTATTTTAACAACGTTTCAGCCGATGTAACATCCGACCTTCTTTACATGAACCTTATCAAACTCGGAAGTCTTTCTGTCAAACTCGGAAGTCTTTCTGCCAAACTTGAGGATTTGCATGGAATTCTTAACAGAATAATTTATTTTATCCACAGAGCTAGCATGCTCTTGTTCCATCAACAATAACTGAATCCTGAGTAATTCACAATTGTATTTTTGAGTTTCGCTCACAGTGAGTGTTGAATCATCGAACTTCATGAGAGTGTAACTGATGACTGAATTTTACCAAGTACTTTATCCACTACCCCACAGGCTCTATTCAAAATTCCGTGCATATTCTTGAATTTGACAGAAAGATCTTCGAGTTAAACAAAATACATCTAAAGATGATCGGAGGTTGCATCTTCCAAACCGTCTTTTTTTTTTCAAACACAAGGAAGCACTTGCATCTTGGCTATAAAACACATAAAATCACACAACATTTTTCCTCTTTCTCACCCTGTCTGCGCTATTCCACAAACCTCCCTAAACCACAGCAATTACTCATGGTCTACCAGTCCATGTGTGTTCTTTTTGGATACACTAAACCCAACGGTTACTCATGGCTTGCATAGTCCATATAAATCATTTTTTTTCTTTCTTTTTTTTTTTTGTCGCAGGTGAAACAGTTTTGTTACATCTATCTGTCCCATTAACCTTTATGTTCGAGTGGCTTTTGATCTTAATAAGTGGTGAATCTTTAATAAAAAAAAAACATTCATATATCTCATCTTATTTTTTTTAATATCAACTCGGTTCGGCCGTTATACTTTTTGTTCTTCTTTTATTATAATCAGTCACCTGAAGAAGGCCAAAGATTACAATGACAAATACTTTACCTCATAAATATAGTTAAATGATTTCCATTGATAATTAACTGATGCAAGCATTTCTTTTTTTTTCCCCCCTTATTTTCACCCAGGGGAATTTGTCAAACGTTTGGTTGTTTGTCCTTTCTGTGAGGAACTTGTGTTCACCGGAGAATGGCACTCCCCGAGAGAGCGACAGAACATGGCTCTTCAGACTTGCTTGAATTGTTTAAGAGATGTCCCGACTTATTTTCTCATCCAACCAAAAGAACAGACGAGAGGTAATTTCGAAACTTTATTGAATCGATACAAAGTTAAACTGAAATGTTTGTTTTTTTAAATTGAAACAACGTTTTCTTAGACTTTGACACTTACTATCCCCTCGAGCAACCATTGTCCTCCATTGAGATGTTATTATTATTATTATTATTATTATTATTATTATTAGTAGTAGTAGTAGTAGTAGTAGTAGTACAACAACAACAACAACAACAACAACAACAACAACAACAACAACAACAACAACAGGGAGGTGACTGTGCCTAAGTGGTTAACGACACAGACTAACAAACTGAGGGGTGCCAAGTTTGAATCCAGTTCGTTCCACAGAAACACTTTCACTTAGGGATGTTGGCAACTTTCACGTGGTCCCTCACATAATTACCTGATGTCGTTTTAGAAAGAATTCTAATTAGAAAGATATTGGAGTAACGAATGGCAACAATAATCATCTGATTTATTCGAAATGATGTTCAACAAAAACAACAGAAGAATAAGTAGTAGTAGTAGTAGTAGTAGTAGTAGTAGTAGTAGTAAGGGGATCTAATATCTTTACTGTCATCCAAATTGTTAGGTTTTCAATCGAATTTGTTACTACGTTTGTTTATTTACTTGTGTACAGCTTAGGGTTCACATTGCTCAACAAATCGTTATCAAACTTAGTCAAAATATCGATCATGGTTGAGAACTGATTTAATGTTGGGATATCTAGGCCAAGGTCACAAAAAACGTGAACGTCACACTTTTGATGACAATTTTGATTCTGCTCATCATAGACACTCGCTATTTGATCCTTGAAAAGTTCGAAAATTTGATAGAATTTCAACTTCCAATTTTTCCAAATTTGTTGTATAGATCGGATGCTTCTTAATGACCCATAACCACCAAGCAAGATCTTTACCTGATCAGATAAATATTTTTTGAGTTATCAACGTTTACATAACATCAGGAATACTTCATACGATATGAAAAAGTAAGGTCCAGATAACACTTTGGCCCATCCTTACTCTTGCTTTGAAAGCCATGTTTAGTTTCAGAAGAGTGTCCGATGGGTAGTTATTCTATACAAGTCCTGAAGATGACGAATTCTCAGTGGACAGCTGTTCTGTACAGGTTCCATAATTTTGCAGCCAAAGAGCAAAAGATCCTTCTCGTGTTGACACAAAAAAAACATATGCAATGTTGCTAAAAAGGTTTAATTTTCATGGTTTAATTCTGGTTTCTGATTGGTTGATAGCAGAACATGAATTAATTTGATTTGTCAGTTCCTAGCAGCAGCGTTTATAAAGAGAATCTCCCAATTTTGAGGGACCATATCCTATTATGACTCAAAAATATTGCAACACTTACATTGTCAGACGGAGTTATGATGTCTCACAACTGTGGAATTCTCTTCCGTTTGCCTGCTTTCCAGCTGACTATAATTTGATTGTCTTCAAGTCCAACATAAACAAATTCTTCATGAACCGTTCCCCTAAGTAATCCAATTTAACAAATTTCCACTACTTATGATTACTACGCTATAATCCCATTGACTAATGTATATGCATTAACCCTTATCCTTGAGTGGCTTCTGTGCCTTGATAAGTGGTGTCTCTTTTGTAAGAAAAAACTTATTTCCTTATTAGCTATGTAAGAAGGATGTTTTAAGATATATATATATATATTAGTAATGGGATGATTCCAATATTTTTCCTGATTCTGATACATTACCGATTCTGTACTAAATTACCGATTCGGATTCTGATTCTTTATAAATCTCTAAATATTTAACTATAGATTCGTGTTATTTTTTCCCGATTGCCATAAAAACACGTTAAATGTGCATATATTTTCTCAAACATATAAACACACTTGCAAAGAGTAATCTATAGATTTTAGAGTTAGTGGTTGTTTAAAATCAATTAATATTTATTATTTTATCATTACTACTAGTAATGGAAGATTTAGCTTTAAACAAAATCAAATAAAAAAGACGATTAAAAGAATCGTTTTCGGCATTGGAAAATAGGCACAAATTTTTTTTATTTCAATATCGATTCCAATACACCCAAAAGTTAAGATTTTTCCAATTTCCGATTCCAATTAATCGTCCCAACACACACACACACACACACACACACATATATATATATATATATATATATATATATATATTAAATTTATTTATACAAACATTAATGGCTACATATGTGCATACATGTTTCTGTAATCACCCGCGTTGGGGAATTACGACTTTCGATTCTTGGCCTGAAGACGTAATCCCCCAACGCGGGTGATTACAGAAACATGTATGCACATATGTAGCCATTAATGTTTGTATAAATAAATTTAATATACCTGCTCTGTTCACTCATTGAGCACTATTTTGGTAGACACATGTTGTTTCATTGGATGTACTTCTAGGAAACTAAACTCTACTGGCTATATATATATATATATATATATATATATATATATATATATATATATATATATATATATATATACACACCTTAATAATATTTTTTTAACCAAAATTTTAATATATTAAAATATATTAAAATTCGGTTATATTCATATGCTAATAAAAATTAAAGTAAAAATTAATTGACCCAATTATTAAGTTTCATGATTATCAGTTTTTATAATAGAGCATGCATATAATATTTTCACAAAATCAAAACAATAAAAATAAAAAATGAAAATATCATATTGTAGATCTTCATATTCGTTACAATTGTTTCGTGACCATTCGGACAATTTCAAATTTTATATCATTCAAAAATATTTCAAAACGGCCTCTCTTCATATATATATATATATATATATATATATATATATATATATATATATATATATATATATATATATATAAATATATATATATATATATATATATATATATATATATATATATATATAGTGAATAAATGACAAAGGACTATATTCCAAAGTTCATGATGTTGACCATCTTATAATTTATTCCTTTAATTCAGTTGACATTTACAATTCTTGACAGTATCTGTTTCGTAGCGCAAAAGCAATCAATTATTATATCAATCAGTGAGTTTATTTTGCCCTTAACTCATCAGAAGAAATAGCAATAATTAATCCGTCAAAGGGAAATAAAGTGAGTTTTGACATGATTAAAATCTGAAAATTGGAAGGGAAGCTGTAAATACCTTATAATATGTTTCCATTACGCCATTTTTAATTGGAAAATTCAAAATGGCGTAATGGAAACATATAAGGTATTTACAGTTTCTATTCCAATTTTCTGATGAGTGAACTTTGGAATATAATCTTTTGTTATTTATTCACTATATTGCTCTGTAATTACATTGAGCTTCTTAAATAAGGATTGGAGAATATTATAAGGAAATAAAATATATTTCTACAGAAATATATATATATATATATATATATATATATATATATATATATATATATATAATCTAGGTAAGATTTGTATCCACAGAGTAAAAGTTCGGTGAATCTTTACTGTGTTTATATAATAGTGTCCAATAATAAATATAGCTATTTATCTTTTACATCTTTAAAAACCTGGGTAACGTTTTTTTTTTTTTTACTTCGCTTATTCTTTAGTTTATCCCCCCCCCCTATACACACAGCGTTTTTTTTTTTTGTTTTTTTTTTCGCTGTTTTTTTTTTTTTTCTTTTTTGGTTTTTCCGATTTTTTTTTTTACATCGTTTCAGGGTTATTACTTATCCCCCCCCACATACACACACCTACAAACACCCTGGCAACGCCGGGTACCCCCGCTAGTATATAATAAAAGTTGTATTTATACAAACATATTATGGCCAAACACCCGGTGCATGTTTCAATCATAGTTTTGATAAGCTCGATTCTTTCAAGCCAAAAATACGTGTTTGTTCTCTATAACCGATTATATTATTATTTTTAATGGTTTAAACGTGTTTAGATATATCTGTTTTTATAGATTTTAATACTGCTGTTATCTTGTCATGTTCTTGTCTGGTGATGCTGTCTTTGGAATATTTGATGATATTGTTATTTTCAATTATCGTTGTTTAGTACTTTGGCAATAAATATTTCTTTTGTTTAAATTTCTATTTTCTGTTTTTCTTTTCCAATTTTCAGCTGATTTAATCAGACAAAACCTAAAAGAATTGCGCGAACAAAAAAAGACGTGAGTAAAAAAAAATCATCATCATCATCATCATCATCATCATCATCATCATCATCATTCATTCATTCATTCATTCATTCATTCATTCATTCATTCATTCAATGTGACAAAACCAACGAAGTCTCCTGTTCTGTAGGTATTTCTTTACACTGCTTCGAGGTAAGATTACGGACCACATTACATATGCATCGTATCATTTGCTTTTGTCATCTATTTCTCAGAGAAAATATCTTGCGATTGTTGTTTCTTTTCAATATTTTTTATTTAATTTGGCCATTTTAGAAAAACAATGTTATATAAATTTTTTTATTAAATGAATAAAAATGTTGTTCTGAGACTTTTAGTGCAAGAAAACATTTTTCTCTTTTATTTCTTCTCTTCATTTAGAAAAGAAAATTTTGTAAGAATCAAAAATAGTCTCTTTCGAAAAAAAGCTGTCTTGAACCAAAAGTTTCAGAAAAAAAAAGAAAAAGAAATTCTTCAGATTACTATTCTCATTTTGAGTGTTATTTTCATAACGTTTTGGTCGATGTTAACTCTAACTTTCGTATTTTTTTTTCTTTTTTGGTGTATCTTGTCAAACTCAAATATCTTTCTGCCAAACTCAAGAATCTTTCTGCCAAACTCGGGAATCTACAGGGATTTTTGAACGGAACCCTTTATGTAATCTTTTACTTTTATAACATGTTCTCGTTCCCTCAGTCATAACTGGGTAGACGTCTTCATAATTTTGTTTATTTAATTAATAATAATAATAATAATAATAATAATATATATATATATATATATATATATATATATATATATATATATATATATATATAACATTAATTATTTATTTTTTATATTTTTAATTTTTACATTAACCTCGCATCTTTCCATTTTTATTTAAATTTAAATGTTTTGGTTTTTATCATCTGAACAATTCATTGGCGCTTTTTAACAGTCTCCCTCGGCAATACCATCAAAATCTGAACCCTTGAACGTGTCACCCATATAAAGTGATGATACAAACAATGGTCACTATGCCAGCAATCTATTGTCCTCTATTGGCCCCCTGCAAAGAGAAAAACACAATTTAATTGTCGGCGAACCCAGTAAAACAAAACCTGATATTTCTGTCTGCTTAAGCAACAATATCAAAATATGACAATAGTTTTTTTTAAATGTGTGAAGAAACATTTTATGCCTCATGGAGTAAATGATTGAAAGTTTTCTTACGATTGGCTGAGTAAGAATGTTGGCTAGGATCACTATCCTACTGCATAGTTTTCGTGTGTGTGTGTGTGTGTGTGTGTGTGTGTGTGTGTGTGTGTGTGTGTGTGTGTATACATCTATATATCTATAAAAGTGAAAATGTCTGTGTGTCTGTGTGTGTGTGTGTACATTCCCCTACCAAATAACTTTGTCAATTTTCGGTCTAGAAACTCAAGATTTGATATAAGGGGTATTGAGATTTGGGAATTTTTAAAAATCTGTTTTCAGCCAGAAATTTGGCTGTTAAGGGGTCAAAGTTCAACGATTTGACCTTTGAGAACTCTACCAAACTCCTCTGCCAATTTTGGGTCTAAATACTTGAAATTTTAGATATAGGTTACGTAGACATGGATCTAACTTTATAATTTGATTTGAGTCCAAAACAATAAATGTTAAAGGATCAAAATTGGGGTCAAAGTTTAAAACGAAAATTGGCCTCTGCTGTCTCTACCAAATTACTCAGCTAATTTTTGATCTAAACATTTGAAATTTAACATAAAGTGTATTCAGACATAGGACAAGCTTTTTAATCTTTTTTTGCTGAAAATTTGGCTTTCAAAGGGCCAAAGTTTCAAAGATTTTACTTTTGCAGTATCTAGCAAACTATTAAGCCAATTTTGGGTCTAAGCAGTTGAAACGGGTATTCAAACATACAGCAAGCTTTTTAATCAGTTTTGGGACGAAAATTTGGCTGCCAAGAGGTCAAAGTTTACAGAGTTGACCTTTGCAGACTCTACCAAACTTCGCCAATTTTGGGTCTATATATTTGAAATTTTAGATGTAGGTTACTTGGGTCAAACATTTTAACTTGATTTGAGCCCAAAACAATGAATGTTAAGGGGTCAAAATTGGGGTCAAAGTTAAAAAAAAATGTTGACGTCTGCAGTCTCTAGCAACTTTTCTCTATGGTAGTTAAGAAAGCCTATTATATAAAAAAACATTACCGTACATATTCATACTTTTTGATATATACATATGCACAAAAAGTTATGAACACTACATAGGGCCCGATCCAAGCTGAGCTGGACAGCTAATATATATATATATATATATATATATATATATATATATATATATATATATATATATATACAGTGAGTAAACGATAAATGGTAGTAATTTCAATCCACAATTCAGGTTTTTTAAAGTGGTATTATTAATCTGAAATGTAAGTTTCTGTACTCTTTAGAGTCTGATATTCCAGATTAACCACCTTAAAATGCCAGTGTAGAATGGTTATTGCTGAATTGTTCTTCTTCGAGTATAAGACGTCTGACATTTTCAGAGACCCTGGATATGTTCCTAGGACTGTTTATCGTGTTATAGCTTAAGGGAAGTTAAAGGTATCCAAAGGAAGGCTTGCAGTCCGAGAAGTGATAAAATCCACACCAACAGTGCAGACCTTCTTGAAGAGAGAGTTGTCGCTTTTTGTGCCCTCAAATATTTGGCCCTCTAGCTCACTAAGTTTAAACCCCTGTGACTATTGGTTATGGGGCGATGTTGAAAAGGTCTTTAATGCTCGTCCCCGCCCCATAACAGTGTTGCCTCCCTGAAGACTTCCATAAGACGAGCATTCTGTGCTATCAAGAAAGAGTTGGTTTTAGGGCTCGAATTCAACAAGTTGTGGACGCAGAAGATGGACCCATAGAATAAAATGTTTGTATTTCTTTGTATTTAATAAAACAATTTGTTGTGTCTGCACAAATGATTAACACGGAAAGTAAAGGTATACAAGAACATGGAAAGTAAAGGTATACAAGAATATATTAGAAAGAAAAGTTATATACATATTTACATGTCTTCAGATATACTTCAGTTGGAGATATTCCGGCAGGTGGCGTGTTGCATGTCTTACTAGAGGCAGCATAGGCGTCTTGCCTATTTGGCGGTCGTTGCCGAACTCTCCCGGTATTGGTGATTGATACCTTTATATATCTCACTCACCCACTTATGTAAATTAGTGGGCGTCTCCACAACAACCCCCTCCCAAGAGTTGAAGTCGTGTAGATTTCAATATCTTTTTCTCTTGAGGTTCATTATAATTGGTTCTGTAAACTTTCTTTTCCTTCCCGATCTTCCCTGTTCGGACATGGTTTGTGGTGGTTCGATATCAAACGCTTCGTATAGCATATCAATTGGATCTTCCTTTCCATCAGGTTTGTCATGTTCGTTGTCTTTTATATGACGTTTTCTCAATTGATTTTGATGTCTTTTGTGTATCGCTTTTGAACCTTTTATCATGTAGACCAAGTCGCCGATACGTTTATCTACCGTACCAAACTCCCAATATGAAATATTATTTTTCATACATTTAAAATATACACGATCACCAGGTTTAAAGCTTTTACGTGATGTGTGCGTAGTTTGATGGACGATTGCTTGCTTTGGTATTAATTTATCAAATGGTGATTTTATTTTTCTAGCAAACATTAATTCTGCTGGCGATAATTTCGACGGTGTACTAGCGAAAACACCTTTTTTTTCTTTGACTTTCGTAGTCACTTTGAAATGGTTATTGGTATTTTGCTTTCAAGTATCCAGTGTTCGAATATCTCGTTCGACAATTTTATAGTTACCTTCGTTTGTTTTTCTTTTGTTTTGAGTAAATCTTCGCTCGACAAATGTTGTAGTTACTTTCGTTTGTTTTTCTTTTTCTTTTCCATGCTAACTTTCCGCGTAAATTATTTTTCGAAAACTGTTGCTGTGTCTAACAGTGAATTCCTGAGTAAATCTTTTTCAAAATCGTCGATGTTACTGTTGTGTTCAACAGTAGATTTTTTTTTCTTCGAGTACGTTTTATTTTTTTTCAATCTTTCTCGAATAAGTATTTTTCGTAAACCGCTGTTGAGTTTAGTGGTGGATTTTCCCGCGTAAGTCTTTTTCCGAATTCTCGAGGCCACTGTTGTGTTTAATAATGGATTTTATCCTGCGTAAGTCTTTTTTTTTTTTTTTTTAATTCTCGACGCCGCTGTTGTGTTTTAATAGTAGATTTTATCCTGTGCAAGTCGTTTTTTCGAATTCTCGACGCCGCTGTTGTGTTTTAATAGTGGATTTTTATCCCGCGTAAGTCTTTTTTCGAATTCCCGTCGCCACTGTTGTGTCTGCACAAATAATTAACAAGAACACGGAAAGTAAAGGTATACAATAATATATTAGGAAGAAAAGTTATATACATATTTACATGTCTTCAGATATACTTCAGTTGGAGATATTCCGGCAGGTGGCGTGTTGCATGTCTTACTGGAGGCAGCATAGGCGTCTTGCCTATTTGGCGGCCATTGCCGAACTCTCCCGGTATTGGTGATTGATACCTTTATATATCTCACTCACCCACTTATGTTAATTAGTGGGCGTCTCCACAACATAATTAAATAAACATACACACATCTTTTACTGTTCCTCCTTTACTAAGGTTTAAAGTTTGAGATCTCACACTGCCAATTTATCGTTTACACCCTATATATATATATATATATATATATATATATATATATATATATATATATATATATATATATATATATATATATATCAGGGTTCTACGGACAAATTTATTTTTAGTTGACCTTTGACAACTAAATATTTTCGTTTACTAGCCAAACAAAAACGCTACTAGCCAAATCCATATGATTTTTGGAATATGACGTCTTCGTTCCATGATGAGTACGTACATCATAAGGATTTTTCTTTTTTTTTTTTTAAGTAAGTGTAATTCTAAATATGCAGCAATTTTATTTTGAGACTTGAAAGTATAAACATTCAAATTTCTTCAGTTTTGTTTTTTTTAGCAGCTTTCATTAAAAAGAAAGGAGTATATTGTTCTATTAAACTTTTATTGTTTAAATAAGTTGACTTTGCTTGTTTTATTAAAAAAAAAAAAAAAAGAGCGAGAGTGAAAAGACATTTTTCACTCAGTAATGAGCTTTGGAAGATTGTTGGTAGGAAAAAAACATAATCGTCAAAAGATAAGCGTTTTATTAGTTCTGGTCGCCACTTGGAAAAATCACTCGCAAATGCGAGTGTTTCACTTATATGTATATATATATATATATATATATATATATATATATATATATATATATATATATATATAGTTGATAAAACTAGTAATTAGTAAAAACCTGAAGATAGTGGTCAATACTATTGCAGAGCAAATATGTGTTTTATTTGTTTATTACCGTATATATTTTAATTTTTATTGCCTTTTCAACCCAAACAAGGCTCAGTGCCACTTTGATGCATGGGGTTACAATCTGAGACATAATTGCAGGGATAGTATGTTGGGAGTTGAACCGCAAGATGTCCGTTTACATTACACTTGAGCTTCTTCATGTCAGTACAGTCGAGGAAGCAGGAACCCGGGAGGAATTTCAAAGTCTATCAGTTCTGGGGAAAAACTATTAGAGTAGAAGGCTTTCTGGTATCTGGGGATCTCTACTGTGTAGACGTGGGTTGTCAGGTTTGGCGGGAGTATTTATGTCGAGGGGGTACAAAGGCTTGTAGTTCTTTAGAGCATCTGCCATTAAAATAATTGTAAAACAGGCAGAGGGATACAAAATTTCGTCTGTGGAAGAAAGGCTGAAGCCTAGCTGACAGTTCAGAACCTATTAGCTTGGCGACTCTCCTTTAAACCCAGTCCAGGAGTGAGAGACTAGTAGCGGATGCATCAACCGAAATGTGACAACAATACTCCATACATGGGCGAATGATGGCCTTGTAGAAATACAGGATACATTCAGGCATAAGTGATTTTCTAGTATGGTAGAGAGAGCTCCTCCTCCCTCTCTTCGGGGAGGGTTTGGTCTTCGGGCCGGGATCAAAGTGTAGTATCTGTTCCGGCAGATACTGCAAGCAAAGACCATATGTGGGGGAAGCCCCACATATAAGATCTTGGTCAATGTAGAAGCAACCCTTCATACCAATTGTCACTCCCAGGGGAGTTAGTCCCCATTTCCCCTTCACTCCTCACATTAAAAATCGGCCTTGTGCCTAATTTGCTCAGTGGGGGAGCAAATAAATACCCTGTTCCGGCAGATGCTGCAATCAAAGACCATATGTGGGGGCAACCCCACATATAAGACCATTGCTCTTGTAGTAATCAGTTATTGATCAATGTAGGGGAAACCCTTCATACCAATTGTCACTATCCAGCTCCCCTACTCCCCAATGAGCTAGTCCCCCATTTCCCCAATCTCTCGGCCTTGTGCTTAATTTGCTCAGTGGGGAAGCAAATAAATCCAGCCCCCCTCCCACTCAGAAGGTTTGGCCTTTGGGCCAAGATCAAAGTGTAGTATCTGTTCCAGCAGATACTACAATCAAAGACCATTGTCCTTGTGGCAATGGGCTTCTGGTCCATGTAGGGGCAACCCTATATACCAAGAGGCTCTCACTTTCCAGCTCCCATTCCCCACCTCTCGGGAACTGGTCCCCTTTTCCCTCCTCCCTCTCCACATTAAAAAACGGCCTCATGCCTAATTTTCTCTCGTGGGGAAGCAAATAAACACAGCCCACCTTCCTCGCAGCAGCTGCGGCAATGCCTTCAATGTATCTGCTCCAGCTCATGTTCCCTGTGAACATTAAGCCAAGAAGTTTGAACAAAGTACTTTCAGATAATATCTCATTAACCATAGCTATTAGTGGTTGAGAAAGTTTCTTATAATTATTAAAGGAAAGAATCTTAGTCTTGGCTGCATTAAATGTTACCATTCATTTGTGTCCACATTCCAGTAAAAACTGGAGGTCTTACTCTAAGGTTTCTGCTATTGCCTTAGATATGTATTCATTTGTTTTCTCCTCATGCCTGCCATAAAGCATGGTGTCATCTGCAAATATAACCATCTCAAAGACAATTTTATCAGGGAGGTCATTTATGAATATCAGGAATAATAAAAGTCCAAGGATCGACCCCTGGATTCTTCTCTTGCTTAAAAAGGATTTAATTATGTTAAGTATTGGTCCAGTAATTCCATATGATCTGATTTTCCTGAAAGGATCCTCATGCTATACCCTGTCAAAAGCCTTAGATATATCTAGAGCTACTGTCCTACCTTCCTCTGCTTTATTCAGTGCATGGTATATATGTTAAGAGATTACAGTTAAGATATCGGCAGTAGAGTGGGCTTGCCCAAATCTATATTTTTGGCCAGACAGAAGTTTAACAATTGTAAGGTGGTGGACTAGGGCTTGATTAATTATGGACTCAAATATTTTGGTGAAAAAAGGGAGGAGGCTAACTGGGCGATAATTTAATGGGTCAGTTCTTTCACCAGAATTCTTGTAAACTGGTATCACAGAAGCAGTTTTCCAGCAGTCAGGAAAGAAAGATTCGTTAAGGCATTTTTTGAAGAGTTTGGAGAGAACTGGAGCAACCTCAGCAGAGCATTTCTTTAATAGTACAGCCGGAATGAGATCAGGTCCACATGCTTTTGAGGTGTCTAGGATTTTTATGATATCATCCACTTGAGAAGGGGTGATTTTCAGATAATCTAATGTGGTTTCTGTCCGCAAAGGAAAACCATTGGGGAATGTGGGTTTTGCTATAGAACTTCTGTGTGGGAACATGTGCTTCAGTTGCCACTTTGAACCATTCGGTGATCTCATTTGCACACTTCTGCAGGAAAAGAAAAGATTTTTGCCCATGGGACATCTCTGATGAGATCCCTGATGGCTTCCCATATATATAATAGTTAAAATGTAATTTTATATTCTTTTAATTGGGAATAGAATTATATTTATCAAATAACTAAAATGTAATTTTATATTCTTCCAATTTCTTTTCAGGGATCTACTTCAGAAAACAGAAGAAAATGCTGAATAAGTAATAAAGGGGATATGTTTTCTTTTTGTTTGTTTTT
This sequence comes from Euprymna scolopes, assembly GCF_053919585.1. NCBI lineage: Eukaryota > Metazoa > Mollusca > Cephalopoda > Sepiida > Sepiolidae > Euprymna > Euprymna scolopes. Next base: position 74,002,955 of record NC_136492.1, read on the forward strand.
TTCTGATTTTCTTATTTAAATTGTTTCATTTTTTATTTTTATTTTTCCTATGATATTTTAATGTTTTTATTTTTTTTAATATTTCTTATGATTTTTTAAGTCATCGTTCTGTTTCTAGAAACAACGGACTTTCTGAAAGGGTGCATATTCAAAAAACAAAAATAAAATATATATATATATATCCTGTCCAAAAGTATTTGTCCAGTTCTAAAAACGCACAACTACCATGTGATAAAAAGATTAAATATTTTGACAAAATAAAAAATAAATAAAAAATGAAACTGATATATGCTTCGAAATTTTTTCAGATGAGGATTGATAATTTATATTATTTGATTTATTCGGACTACTATTTCGATCTTGGATGTTATTCTCAAAATGTGTCAGCCGATGTAACCTCCAACCTTCTTCCGGTACATCTTAAGAGTTCTGATTGATTTTCCAGAATAGCTAACAAAGCAAAAAAGAATAGAAAGTAAAAACAAATAAATACATAAATAACTAAATACACAATGAATAAATTTACCAAAGACAAGGTAAATTACACTTCTACCTATCTAAATATGTTGTTTTTTTTTAGTTAAAAATACAGGTATTGTAAAACCTTTCAATTTAGAACGAAAAACAAAATGGTGATCTCATTTTTGAGACATAGTCGAACCTTGATAATCGCTCAAAAATCGAAAATTAAACAAAATACTAATAGAACAGTATATTTTCGCCCGATTGGTGACATTTATTGGATATGTTTCGATCAGTACTTTGTTTAATTTGATATTTTTGAGCGATTTTTAAGGCTCGAATAAGACCACTATTTTTATTTTTCATTCTAACTCGACACTACCTTTTATTTTTAACTCAAATAAATAACACTTTAAGTTAATACAGCTTGCCTTTAACATTTATTTGTTGTGTACTTTTTTTCATCTCTTTTTTTTTTTTTTTTTACTTTGTTAGCTATTCTGGAAAATCACCAGCTTCTATATCAACTTTCCGAGTTCGATATAAAGCAAAGATTTTTGAATTTGATAAGATACACTTAAGTAGGCCACAATCTTAGTAATTTGAGATAGAAAATTTTTGAGAATGAGATGAGGCAGGAATAGCACCTCCTAAAAATCAGGTTGCAAATAGGGCTAATTCGTCGGCGGTAGCCATATACAAGTTTTTGTTCTCGATCACCCTTTGTCTTATTTAATTAGATTGTGTACTCCACTGATGAAAGCATCTCTTATTGAGATATATGACTTGGCTTACTGCCAGGACACTAAAATATTTTCAGGTTTTTCAGATACAGTTCTAAATTTTCTTCAGGTTGTTGACACCGGGTAGCAAGTAAGTATCTTGCAAAAATGGAGTTTTTCTTCTTCATAAATAGGGCTATGACTATAGCATATTCTTATTCTTTTGACTCTCGAGTATATATTCGACACACTCTCGTCTTCGAGAAGCCCCATGTTTTGACAAGCTTCTGGGATTGACCTTTACTCCTGATCTGAAATGGAACACGTACATCAAATCTGTTGCCAAGGTCACTGGAAAAATGGTGGGATCCTTCTACTGTTCCAGTAGATATCTCACTGCTGATACAATTCTCTATCTATATAAAAGTCAAGTACGTCCAAGGATGGAGTACTGCTGCCATATCTGGGCAGGAGCTGCTAAAAACAGCCTGTCCTACCTTGACAGAGTACAAAATAGACTTTGTGGCTTAGTGGGGGATGCCCTTTTCTTTTCCCTGCAACCTCTCTCCGACTGAAGTGACGTTGAGAGCCTGTCATTGTTTTATCGTTACTACCATGGCAAGTGCTCGTCTGAGCCCCAATCTCTGGTCCCTCTCTTGCCAATCTTTTACGAAAAACACCCGTCTAGCTGAAACCACTGTCAGTAATTTTCCCCACTCTTTATCTGTGCCTAAATCAAAACGTAGATTCCATGAACAAAGCTTCTTTCTTAGAAGTGCACGCCTGTGGAACTCTCTTCCGTTTGCCTGTTTCCCACCTGACTACAACTTGAATGTCTTCAAGTCCAACATAAACAAGTTCCGGATAAACCGCCCCCTTAAATAAGGCATTTTATCAGATCTCCATTACCAACGATTACTACAATATTGTCCCATTGATTACTGTACACGCAATAACCCTTATTCCCAGGTGGCCTCCAGGCCTTGATAAGTGGTGACTTCCATGTAAAAAAAAGAAAAAGGTTAGACATGGTTAAACAACCGAGAACCACATCACTCTATATAAAAGCATATAAAATATCAACGGATACACACTCGAGAGTCAAAGCAATGAAAAGAATATGCTGTTGTCCCAGCCCTATTAATAAACATACCATCTAGAGTGCTTATAGCAATATCGTGATTTTGACATCCGGACAAACACTTATAAATGAGACTGGAAACAGTGTAATAAGAGGGTTAATTTCTCGATGCCAAAGTATGACTGCAGCTGAGAGAAATCCCTTGAATATGTACCTCCAAAGTTGCCATTTGTCGGTGGAGTCATAGTCTGACGTATCAAGTTCCAGACGATCAGGCTCCTGGTATCGTTCCATAATTAATGTTGAATAAATTGTAATGAAAGACTGAGACTCGATTAAACTTTAGAAAAATTTTATTCAACATTAATTCGAAGTACAAAAGTGAAAGATTAATTCTTGCCTAGTTTTTATAATTCTTTACAGGAACAGTTCATTATCGTAAAGGTTGAGGTGCAGGTTGTAGAAATCTATATAAATAAAACACTAGATGTGTGTGTGTGTGTGTGTGTGTGTGTGTGTGTGCGCGTAAATATTTAACAAGTAAACTCTTAAACTATTGGTCACATAACACTGAAACTAACAGGAAATAGTAATCATACACAAAGGATGATTTATAAGGAGTAATATATATATATATACATATATAAGACATATATCGGCATCTTGAAATGCGAAATGTTCATTTCAATTGGCCGACATGTTTATACTTCTTTCTGCGCATGATCACATGAAATTCATTATTTCAAGTTTGTTAATATTTAGACATATTACTATCTTTGTCTCGATATCAACATCGGTAGAGCACGCGGCTGGAATGCGAGATGTTTTGGTTTCGATTCTATCTGATGGCACTAAATCATATGTTTTAAACTTTTGCCATCATATTTTTGTATTAATAAATGCGAATATCTGCATGATTTAAATATATTTAAACGTATTTTACGGCAAGTGGAATCAAAAGCGCTATCATATTAATATATAAATTTTTGCATCATATTTTGAAATAAGGACTAAAAGATAAAAGATTAAACTAGAAAAGAGAATTAGTGTACTAGCGAGATCTCTATCAAATGAAACGCACCTACTGCTCCTACCTCATGGAGAATATGGAAAAAGAAGCCATTATGAATTAATGTTTTGTTTAATCAATAAGATAATTGTGTATGATGGACGGAATATTCATATATATATATATATATATATATATATATATATATATATGAATATATATATATATAAGTAGATTGTAGTTTGCCTGAAGCATTGTTGAAGAAAATTATAAGGTAAAATTAAAAGCCAAGAACAATGCGAGATTTTTTTATTTATTTTTTTATTTTATATAGAGTAAAATTAAATGAAAACAAAAGAAATAAATTTCTTTTTTTGTTGTTTGTTTTTTCTTTTTCACACAAATTTTAACTCTAAACAACAGTAATTTTTTTTTTCCTGTTGTATTCAATGGTGTTATAAATCTCAATATATTTCAGACCTATTAGTCCTTTTTCAAGAGAAGACAGCGGAAGAGTGTTCAAAAATGGAAAAGCAGCTACAGAGTTTGCCACGTGATACCGCAAATATAGAACAAAAAATGACGTTAGGAGAACGTTAAAATAAATCAGTTGGTGTTTAAATACTTGTTGCGTTTGTGAATCAAGGGAGATGACTATTCAAGCAAGGGTTGAAGGGAGGCAACTCTGTGAGATTTTATTAATCTTTTAATTATTTTAAAACAATAATTTTTTTTTTTATTATTATTTTAATTATTGTTTTTCTTATGTTTTAAACTTATATTATAAAGAAACGACGTCTAAAGCGTTAACGGTCCCCTTTATAAAATCTCTTGGTTAATATCCCGCCTACTTAAACCCCTACTCTCTACCTTCCCAGCCCATGTTAGTAGTTCCAACCATAGAATACAACAGGAAAAAAAAAAAAATTTACTGTTGTTTAGAGTTAAAATTTGTGTGAAAAAGAAAAAACAAACAACAAAAAAAAAGAAATTTATTTCTTTTGTTTTCATTTAATTTTACTCTATATAAAATAAAAAAAATAAAAAAATCTCGCATTGTTCTTGGCTTTTAATTTTACCTTATATATATATATATATATATATATATATATATATATATCAAATACAACCTAGCCGGGTACTTCAGCTAGTCATTTAATGCAACAGTTTGCTTGTTACAATTTTTTTCTGAAACATTACTAGCAAAAAAAAACAAAAAACAAAACAAAACCAGTTTAGACTCACTTTATTTTAGACTAGCCTGGGTGCCCGGCGTTGCCCGGGTGTTTGGAGGTGCGTGTTGAGCAACAAAAAAAAAAGTGGAAGTAAGCAGGCAGGCTCGAATCTGTACCGCGAAGGAGGAAAAGAACGTAAAAAAAAAAAAGAGTGTGACGTCTTTGTCGTCCATCGCCAAACCGGAAGTGGCGAAGGTTTAAATTAAGGCTAGACAATCAAAAAGAGGGGATGACTTTTGAAAATATTGGCGAAAAAATCGCCCCTTCCTTGTAGAAAAGTGCCCAGTTGAAGGTGAAGGAATTAATGTTTTTAGCCAATTTTTCGATATTTGTCATCATCAAAAATCTCGTGAAAATCTGTCGCCTCTGTCGAAAGTTTTAGGCAGACATACATACATATATACATACATTTAAACAGACAGGTGAGATTTATATAATGGACAAGCCTAGGTGCCCGGTGTTGTCCGGGTGTTTCGAATTGAGCAAAAAAAAAAAAAATGTGGCTCGAACCCGTACTGCAAAGCAGGAAAAGAATGTGAAAAAAAACGTGATGTGTTTGCTGTTGCGCTCATCGCCAAACCAGAAGTGACGTAGGTTTAACTTAAGGTCAGACAATCGAAAAGAGGCTATGACTTTCGAAAATATCGGCGAAAAAAGTGCCCTCCCGCTGTAGAAAAGTGCCCAGTTGAAGGTGAAGGAATTAATGTTTTGGGGCAATTTATCGATATTTGTCGTCCGAAGGGTCGAGCTTTAAAACGATACTGATCTTGTGAAAATCCATTGCCTTTGTCGAAAGTTTTTGCAAGACATACATACATACATACATTCATACATACATTTAAACAGACAGGTAAGATTTATATTATAGATAAAGGCTTCCTGGCCAAAGTCTGTCCATTCTGATTGGCTGAGCTCTGAAAATTCTCATATTCAGGAATCCAGTTCTTCGCTTTATAAACGAATGCTTACTCACATTAAAATATGGCATCATTAAGTGACATATTATTTCGCCCTGCTTCAAGTTCATTTAATGCATAGGTCATTTCAGTTATGTAAGATTGAAAAACACAAGAGAGAGAAAATCATTTGACAAACGTTAAATAACCCGTTTACTTGCTTTCTTTTACAAAGTTTAAAACACATAAGAATCTCCTTCATCATCATCGACGTCGCTGTCTTTGTCAAAATTACAAAAAAATTACCCAGCCCTTGCGATCAGGTTTTTTTTTACCATTAAACACACTATCTGTGGATTGGTGATGTTTCAAACAGACGCATTTCAGAAGACACAAATTGAAGAGTCTAGCTCCCAAATATTTGCATCTTTTATATGGAGATTTCTCCTAAAATAATAAACAAAAAGTAAACAAATGAAAAAATACGCAAGTTTATTTGTTAATTATTTTATCTTTTCCACGTGATTACGACATTTATAGTTTTCCGGTATTATGATATAATGAAGATCACATGTAAAATTGTTGGTGACAAATAGTTTTTATGTAATAACGCTAGCCAAACAACGCATGTGCTCGCATCGTTTGGCTTATGACAAGACTATTTATCAATTTTACGTGTGTTATTCATTTACAGATTACCCGGAAACCTATAAATGTGGTCAAATTAAGGTGAACGAGAAAGGCTATGAGAAACGACCAATTTAACTTTTTTTTAAACCTTGAACATTACCTTTATTAATGCTATATAGAGAATATGGCTATATTGAAGATGTTAACTGTTAGAATATTTTGATTATTATAAGGGTATGTCTCCAATGATTTCGACGATCGTTCTTATAACCACAGTTATAATAATCAACCAATCAGAAGCTTCAAAAGTTGTTATAAAAAATGTCGAATTTTGGATTCAATCAGTTCGCCATCGGCCTCTGTCTCGAAATGACTCAAGATCGGGACTGCATTGATCCTTCGCTGCCATCTTTGTTACTAGGAATTACTTAACGCTGAAGATCGATACTGCATTGATTCTTCACCACCATCTTTGTTGTTAGGAATTCTTTAAACTCGAAATCATGACTGCATTGATTCTTTGCCGATTTGATTTACTGCTGCCATCTTTGTTCAACATAAAGTCTAAACTCTTAACAAACTGGACTAAATCGAAGAGATTAGCTCTCATATATTTGTGGGTTTTTTTTATTATGCCAAAAAAAAAAAATGGAAGTTTATTGAACAAAATAAAACGAACTTATTTTTTGCCAACAATTTTATTTCCCCAACATATTTCTTTTAATTTTTAATAAAATTCCATTTTTTTTTTTTAGCAAATCGCAATAAAAAGACGCGATTATTTAGAAACTAAACTCTTCAATATATAAATATGAAATGCGTCGGTTCAAAACATCACCAATTTACACAAGTACACAAAAATAACAATAATGATGTGAAAATAATAAATATTTATATATTTATGCACACACTCTTTGTTTTATCAATTTGGCTTTTTGGTTTGTTAAACTCTGGCTATACTTATCAATTCAGCCCTTTTTCTGAAAGATTTGGCTTCAAATATTTAGTAGAGTCTGGCAAACTAATTAGGGTCAGCTGTTATACACGTTTACCCTTTAGAATCTTTAAAACACTTATAACTTTCAGATTGCAAAATAATTAAAAAAAAAAAAAATTGGTGGACCTGAACAACGTGGCCCTTACCATTTATTTTTATTTTTCACTTATTCTTAAATTTTTCGGGCGATCATCAGCACCTACAGGCTTAAATTTGGAATTATGACGTTCTACTACAGTGAACACCCACTTTTTGGCCACTATTATTGTTAATGATGCCATTAGTATTTAGATTTTTCTTTTTAATTTTTTGCAAATTTCTACAGCGCTTATCATAGATTTCACGCTTAGCTTTCACATTACCAAAATATCTTGGAAAATTTTGTATACACCTTACCAACAGAAAAGGGAAACATTTAACGGCCAGGGGCAGCATTAACAACTGATGTGGAAAAAAAAAAAGTGTGTTCCATTTATTGGAACGTTATCATTACATCCTCGATAAATATATAAGTATTTATTATTTTACACATCGAATTGATCCTCGACTATTACAGTCATTACAAATACTACATTAAGCCTGTACACGATGATAACCGCCGGAAAAATTTACAACAAAGTTAAAAGGAAAAATTTAAAGGTGTTCGAACATGTTTTTTTCCTCACATACACACACCCACATGTACATACGCACAGACACGTACATATATTCACGTTCACGTATATACACTCAGATTCATGTGCATACACACACACACACACGCTAATGTACACACATGTATGCACACATACATGCAACGTCACTTACCCTGAAAGGAATTCTAGACATGCGCAGTCAGAACACTGACCTCGGTATAAAAGTCAACAACAAACATTCAACTTCCTCTTTCTTCCCTTTTGCCTTGGTTTGTCAACCAGACAAGTTCGCGTCCACAGCTCTTGGCTTGAAGACTTTTCCACGTGGACGGCTGCTATAATGCACGCGCGGCTTTGCTGAGGCCAACACTCTCTCTCTCTCTCTTTCCCTTTCTATATGCGGGACTGCCATTTCTCGTTCCTCTACTTCATTCCTTTCTTTTCCACGCGTGTAGTTGTCAACGACTGAATGAACACTTGTTCCACCTAAACCCTTTATTTTCGATAGAAAATAAACGACATGTTTATTTTATTCAGCAACTGAGTTTTGTTTCCTTCTTTCCATTCATTTCATTATTTTCTTTTGTAGCGAGTTAGAATTATTATATCCTGGTCCGTAACAAAGGCTACAGAAATCATTGTTCAGATGCTTTTTGGCTATTTCTTTTCCTTGTAACATAATGTTCCTTCTGGAATAAATGCACTGGGTTATAATTATTTTTTAGTTTATTCTTTTATTTTTATTATACATTACAGGCGGGTGTTAACAACTGCTACCTATTAGTTCACACTACCGTACTTTTATTTGACATGTTAGTTAAAAACACAGAATAATCACAGCACATAATCAAATGCCTATGTTAAGAATGGGTTCATAGATACTAACGTTATTACTTCGGCACGGTACATCCATTTTGGCCGTGGGTGCCTGTACCAGTTATTTTACTGGGCCAGCAGTGGCTCTCACTAACAACCGTAATTATTTATTTACTTTTTTTTTACAGGTGGGGTGGAGGGTATATGCCACTGGGCAACGTCAGTACACGTGTCCTACTAGTAGATAATAAAAACGGAAATGGCATATGCAGAAACCCGACAGTTTATTTAGCAACAGTTAAAGTTACATACTACATTATTTTTCAATGTATCTGCCGCAAGCAAAGACGAGCATCTCAAAGCTTTGAAAAACATCTCCAAGATGGCAGCCTTCAAAGTCAACTGTATTGTAGATGTACTTGTTAGTCTTGGCCTCGATCATGCTGCAGAAGAGATAGTCAAGGAGATTACAGTTGAGTGATAAGGGTAGCCACAGTGGTGAGAAACATTATTGGGCAACCTAGTTTTTATTTTTTTATTTTTTCTTACAAGATGGTCACGACTTATCAAGGCCCGGAAGCCACTCAGGGATAAGGGTTATTACAAGTACAGTACGTTAGTGTGGAGATTTAATAAAGTGTCTACTTAAGGGGATGGTTCATCAGCAATTTGTTTACGTTGGACTTGAAGAAATCCAGGTGGTAGTCGGGTGGGAAGCAGGCAAATGGAACAGAGTTCAACAGGCGTGCAGTTCTAAGAAAGAAGCTTTGTTCATGGAATCTACGTTTTGATTTAGGCATAGATAAAGAGTGGGGAAAGTTTTTGATAGTGGATTCAGCTAGACGGGTGTTTTTCGTAAAAGATTGGCAAGGGGGGGGGTACCAGAGATTGGAGTTCAGACAAGCACCTGCCATAGAAATAACGATAAAACAAAGATAGGCTTGCAACGTCTCTTCTGTGGGAGAGAGGTTGCAGGGAAGAGAAAAGGGCATCCCCCCACTAAGCCACAAAGTCTATTTTGTACTCTTTCAAGGCAGGATAGGCTGTTTTTAGCAGCTCCTGCCCAGATATGGCAGCAGTATTCCATCCTTGGACATACTTGGCTTTTATATAGATAGAGAATTGCATTAGTAGTGAGATATCTTCTGGAACAGTAGAAGGATCCCACGATCTTTCCAGCGACCTTGGCAACAGACTTGATGTACGTGTTCCATTTCAGATCAGGAGTGAGGGTCAAGCCCAGAAGCTTGTCAAAACATGGGGCTTCTCCTAGATGAGAGCCATCCATTTCAATTGATGCGAGATGGGGATCAGAGCGTTGATGATGTAAAGATAGGAGTTTGATTTTAGATGCATTAAAGGTAACCAGCCACGTCTTCCCCCACTGAACCACTCATTCGAGATCAGAGGAGAGAGAATCAGAGAGAGTTTTGTCATTTACAGCCTTTGATGTGTTGCCGTAGATGGTCGTGTCATCAGCATAGATGTCAACGAATGATTTAAGTATGTGTTTAGTGAGATCATTGATGTAGATCAGGAAGAGAGTTGGGCCCAGGATGGACCCTTGAGGGACCCTAGGATTACTACTGCAGGCCTCTGATTTTTGTCCATCAACCACTACTCTTATGAGCCTATCAGAGAGAAATGATTTAATGACAGAGAGAATATTTCCAGTTATACCATAGCTGGAAATCTTGTGAAGTAGGCTTTTATGCCATACCTTATCGAAGGCCTTTGATATGTCAAGAGCAATTGCCCTAGAAAGGAAGCCTTTGTCAAGAGATTCACTAATCCTATGAGATATAACCATTAGCACATCTGCGGTAGATCTTGCAGAACGGAAACCGTATTGTGTGTCACTAAGAAGGTTATTTCTGCTGAGGTGGTTGACTATTTCTTTATTTAATATGGATTCCAGCAACTTACTCATGACACACAGGAGACTTATTGGTCTGTACTGAGTAGGAGATGACTTATCACCTGAATTCTTAAATACAGGGCATACTGTGGAGGTTTTCCAGGGTGTTGGAAAGCACTTCTCCTTAAGGCAATGCTTAAACAGTTTTGTAAGTATGGGAGCAAGTTCTGGTTGAAGCTTTTTTAACACTATAATTGGGATGCCGTCAGGGCCAGTTGCTTTACTGGAATCAAGGTTCTTGATTAGCTTGGCGACCTCATGCACAGATATTTGTATGTTACCTAGCTTGTTCTGTGTTATAGGAGGAAATATGGGGAGTTGATGGCCTTTATCCCATAGGGTAGAATTTGTTGCAAAGTTCTTGGCAAATAGTTTGGCCTTGTCTGAAGCTGACGAGATGACCTCTGGTCCGTTGATAATGGTTGGGATAGAACGCACTCCTATTTGTTATTTGCCAAAACTGGTGGGAACCAAGCCGCTGATCAACTACTTTGGATTTAACAGACTGGGCATATAGCTCTCTTGCATTTTTTATTACTCTTTTACAGTGGTTGCTTGCATTCCTGAAAGCAGCTTTAGTCTCGGTGCATCTATTACATTGGTAGCTATGGAAAAAGTGATTTCTGTGTGCGATGGCAGCACATTTTGGGGCGAACCATGGCTGGCTAGTAGTCCTGCTGGAAGATATAGGGGCGTCCGATGGTCATCTCATCTATCCAAGGCTTCACCATTTCCCTCAGCACCTCCTTCGTTTACTTTTCATTAAATATCAGATTTAACTGCCACACCCTGTAATACAGAGTAGAGCAACACTGGAAAATAAGACGCTTGAAATAATTGAAAAATAAATAGCATGTTGACCATGGCTTCCATCATCTTGTTCCTCTTCCTAGCAATGGGAACTGAAAAAAAAAAAACCTTCTGACGATTTAGTGGAAATTGTCTTGGGTTCAACTTCTCTGAGTTTCCACAAAGCCCTCTACTGCCACAGCAATCCTCACAGAATCAGCATCGGACATTTTTAAAAAAAAATAGCCAACATAGCAAAAAAGTAGTGAAAAAAAATTACAACAAATAAATGTTACTAAAAGCAAGATAAAGTAGTTTTCTACCTAGCTGGATAAGTTTTGTTATGTTTTAATGTATTAATTTTTTTTTTTTTTTTTTTTCCAAAAGTAACCGCATATCGACTCAACCAATCATTGCTGTCACAAGTTTTGCACAAGGACCCTTGATAATTACTCAAAAATCCAAAATTAAACAAAATTCTGGTAGAACATTACACTTTCACACGATTAATGACATTTATTGGATGTGTTATAAAAAAGTGTTTACTTCTCTTTCTCCTATAAATCATTCTCTTCTCGTTTACTCTTCTATCCTAAAAAAAAAAAACTTGTTCGATTGGCCAAGTTGATTCTCCTTGACCAATCAGCAGACACCCTATTTTGTTAGGTTGAATGCGAAAACCCCTACTCTTCCTCTTTTTATAATGGAATCAACAAGTAAGAAAACCTCTCCTCTTTAATTTGAATGTGATTACCTAAATCTGAACATTCTGGGGAGGGGGGGGCGTCCATTTTTTTTTGAAGGTGAAAGAACTTTATTATAGTTGGACTTCTAAAGCCGCAAACATAATCAGTTTTGCAAGAACTTTTCTTTATTATTGTTTAATTTAATAATCCAATACATATATTATTCCTATCTCAGTGTTGTGTGTCTTCTGTACCCCCCTTTTTTTTTTCAACATTTTCCAACCTCGGCAAGTGAGAATTAAACTGTTATCTTGCCAAATCATTTTGCACAAGGACTCTTGACAATCGCTCAAAAATCGAAATTTAGACAAACACTGGATTTTGACATGATAGGTGAAATTCATTGGGTGAATTTCTTCCAGTAATTTGTTTCATCATAGCTGGGGAGTAAAAGTGCAAAAAATAACAAACAACTTCAGTAATAGATATGGAGCCGCAGTGGAAAATAAACACAGCTTGAGTAGATACATCCTCACCAATCATTTCGACAGTGACTTTCTTGCTGTCCGGCTGAGGTATGTTCCTATTCAGTCCACCCTCTAAGGTTTTATTTTCTCTCTGAGAAAGAGTTAGCTCATTACTAATCGCCTGAGGCGTCTCAACCATGTAATGTCGACGGGACTGCTCAGGTACATTTTTTGTAAACCAGAGAGCTCTTCACTTAGTGTACTGGCTTTTAAAACTCTCTCCAGACATTGTTTCTCATCATTCTACAGAGGAGGTAAATAAATACACTGGAAAAAAAGATTAAAATAGTTTAAAAAAAAATTGTTATATATATATATATATATATATATATATATATAAGGCGCTTGTGGATATAATTGGATATAATAAAAGGCATTTTAAATGAAAACACTATTACGTAATTAAGTGTCATGTCGAAATTAATAATAATTCGCCTCTCCCCTCAACCCCCCCCCCAAAAAAAAAAACGGTCAAGTAGAAAAATAATTATGAGAAAAAATAAAATTTATCGAATAATGTAGTTTTAACGGTTTAGTCTATTGCTTCCAATTCTATATGATAACTGATTTATCTCCCTTCTTTTTACTTAACTTTGCTTATTTCAAATCAGGAAATGGCAGATAGATAATAATTTTTTTTTATTATTATTGTAAAATATATTCATAGCAGATTTTCTATTAGATCAATTTTCATACTTTTTGGATTTTGGCACAAGTGCACTTTAACTCGCCACAAGTTTTTTGTGTGTTCGTTTTCATATTCAGGAGAGTGATACTAGCAAAAAAAGGAAGACAATCTAAAATTCAATACCTTTTTTCTAAATATTCTGTTAGAATTCTTAAGACTTTATTTAATAAATTTATCTTTTCTAAAGAAAGTTATATAAAAATACATTCAATCGATTTTATGTGATATTTTATTTGTGCATTTAAAAAAAAATATTAATTTAAAAAATAATTATTTTGAAATATAAAATGTTACATCTTATTTTGAATACAGTTGCAAAATTAAAGTAAATCACTGTAAACGGATGTTAAATTTTATTTGATTAAACTATAATATATATATATATATATATATATATATATGATATAAAAAATTTAAATAAAGCATTAAAATATATTAAAAATACACTAAAATATTCCTATTTGACTGTTGTATTCCCCCCCTTTTTTTTTACAGTTTAAATTAATTCAATAAATGCTACGATAAGTAACGTTTATTTTTTTGTGTTATTTCATTTGCTTTATTGAACTTGTTTTGAATTACAACAAAAGTTTTGTATGGGGGCCGGGAAGCATTCATTTTGGATTGTCTTCCTTTTTTGATAGTATCATGCTTTAAAATGAAAAAAAAAACAAAACACTTCCAGCATGTGCACTTATGGCGGAATTTTTACTGATTTCGACAGGACACTTGATTACATTTAGGTATAAATATAATATAGGCAGTATTTTCGACCTCCATAACAAATAATAACAGTAAAAACATGTAAAATAAAATTGATTCATTGTAATTTTTTCAGTGTTCTCAATAAGAAAGATTCTAAAAATATCTCATATTTTTTTTTTACTCTCCATAAAACTGGTGAATTTTCAAAAAATTCCCCCAAAAGCTAAAAACGGGAAAATTGGAACTGCATGTTATTTCTACGTTTTGACGTAAGCAATGAAAACAGCGCGATTTTAAAAATTCTCGCAAAAATCAAATAATTGATCAATTTAATTAAATTTTTTTACAGACTTATTTAAAAAAAAAAAAAAAAAAAAGCTTACTATATATAAGCTGAAATAAAATGATATATAAAATTTTTTTTTTTCATATTTTGTCCCCTTCATCCCCAACACGATCTTATCATAATTGGGGGGGGGGAGAAGATTCACCTCTTAGTTTTTTCACATATTAAAATATACTGGAATGATGAAATAAAATATAATTTAATTTTGGGTCACAAATGTTGCTGATTTATATGATTTTTCTCGATTTTTTTTAAAAAGAAGTTGGAAAATATATTAAAATTATTTAAGTTTTAAGAAATTTAAAAAAATTATTTATTATTTATATTTGACAATCTTTACCTGTGTAATCTCGAAGGATTTCCGAAATTACTTATTATTTTTTTTATTGATTGAATTTTTCAAGGATTGTGGAAAAATGTTATGAATAAACAGACAATCTTACTGTTAACAATAAAAAAAAAAGATTTGTTTTTAAATTGATGCCGTTTTTGAATAGTGAATAATTAAAAATATATTTAAAAATCGAATGTGAATAATTTTTTCTACAGAAGGCCAGTGATGCAGTAATCTGTTTGCACTTTACTGCTAAAAATTATAGCGTTACTGGTTTCTTTTGTCAGAACAAAAATATAATTTCTAAACCAAGTAACTGAAACAATTATGATTTCAGAATTAATTAAATTTCTTTGTGCACAGCATGTTTTACAATCTGTTAATATTAAATAAAGATGTAACTTTTAGTTTATAAGTCCACACAAAAATTTTGAATTGAAAATTACTTTCTGAAAGTTAGTTTAAGGATTCAGTTAAGATTTATAAAAAGGTCAGTTTTAGAAATTTAAAACTGATATTTCCTAGAATAAAAAGGAATTTAATAAAAAATAATTTAAATATTACTTTTTTCGAGCTACAAATTACGATACTGAAAATTAATAATAAAGAAAATTCTGACAGTTAACGAGTTCCATATCAAACCGGAAGTTAATTGTTTTAGGTGTTGTCTGCTTAAAATATGAAATTATTCTGGATATACATATCTGTATATGTTTTTTTATATAATATTTCAAGCCAAAGGTAGGACTTTTACTGTTATATTTCACTTAAAAAATGATTGAACAAAACTTTAAAAAGATATAATGTATATTCATTTTCTATATTTTTAATGTTTTATAAAACCTGTTTTTCGGATATCTGCGACGCCATGTTATATTCCCATTTTTTATGCTTTGGTTATTTTGTGAAGTTCAAATCAAATTTCGTCCGTTTTATTCGGTGTAAAAATTTTGAATGTTTATATGCGATTTACACCCTGATCCTTTCTCTTCAATATAGAGTAAACATTATGATGAATTAATTTCATTTTACTATTTTTTACTTCTATTTTTGTTATAGGTGTCGAAAATGAGTGTCATACCTAAATTATGTAATAGTGTTTTACTTAAAATGCATTTTTATTTTATATTCGATTATAATGCACAAGCACAGCAACAATAACAACAATTAATAAAGACAATTCAAATGAAAATAAGACACTTTTTTATGGCCGTTCCATAACGATTTTTAATAGCATCAACATTAATTAACAGTGTCATGTACATCACAATAAAATCAGGTGAATAGGTAGACAGTCACAATTACATCCCCCTCTCGTGTCATTCCTTCTCCTCCTCGAATAGAGAAGATGGATTTGAATCAGCAATATAAAAGGCCCCACTGTATCGACATGGCACACATACATACAAAAATGTGGACAAATTATTTACTTTTATTTTATATTTAAAGAGGGACCATTTTCTTCAAATATTTCTCCAGAAATGTAGAAGTTTTGAGTTTTTATTTTTTCAGAAAAAAAAAAAAAAAAGGAAAAAAGAAAAAAAAAAAATAGAAACGCTTGGCGCATCTGTTTGATTTATTTTTGAAGAGTTTGATTTGGGATAAGCGGAGACAATCACAAAATTTTCTCTGGAAATTGACGTAATTCTTTGTAAATAAACTGTTCGTTGTTTAAATTTATTCTGAAATTTTAATTATCAAAAGAAAAAAAAAAAAAAATCACACCTTTTTTTCCATTAATGACTATTCTAACTTATTTAAAATCTTACTTTATCTGGAAGCCATTTGTTGTTTTAATTTATTTTGAAATTGTTATTTATTACGTTAATTGTTTTTTTTTTAATGTTTTTTTTAAGTGCTCATTAAAAAAAAAAGTCCATTTAATTCAATAAATGTCCGGTAATTAATACCTTTTCTTATGCTACTATTAATGTATTTGTTTGGGTTTTCTGAAAACTTTTGCAAAAATTCTGTGAATATCTCCTCTTACCTAGAATCGGACACTTCCAAAAATGAAAACCAAAGAAATGTATAATCATGCAGAAGTGCCGAAAGTTTCTTATATAGTCGTATCTGTAGGGTTTGTTGAATTATTTATTCCTGGTTTTTGGTAATATGGAAGCGCATAAGGGACAGTTCTTCAAGCTGATATTAAAAGGATGGAAATTTGTAAAAGAAAAAAAAAAATCAGAAATAAAATAACATTTCTCTGTTGTTGTTTATTGCCTCGCACAACTTTTCTTGGGTAGATGATGAATTGTGGGTAAAATGAGGCTGGCTTTCTCATTGGTTGAAATTTTATGCTTGGGAGAAAGAGGGGTAATTTATTTTTATTTTTCAACTGTCAATGAAATTTCATTCTTATTTTGCTGCCATCTGGATAAAGCACATTTTAAGACACAAATTGCCAAAATAATAATAATAATAATAATAATAATAATAATAATAATAATAATAATAATGGAAATCTGAGAAGCCTTGCTATCACTTAGAATCCAGGGAACACAACGTATTGCCAGTGAGTAAATCTTCACTGATAATG
The DNA here is from genome assembly GCF_053919585.1 of Euprymna scolopes. NCBI lineage: Eukaryota > Metazoa > Mollusca > Cephalopoda > Sepiida > Sepiolidae > Euprymna > Euprymna scolopes. Next base: position 74,019,973 of record NC_136492.1, read on the forward strand.
ACCTGTGTGAAAATTCCTAGTGATTAAAAAAATAAAATGAATTAATAAAAATGATAGGTTAATGTAGTTTGCTTGAAGCATTGTTTAGCGTGTAAATACAAGGAATTTAAATTCATAGAAGGCAATACAATGCAGAGGTGTAACGGATAGACACAAACTAAAAAATTAAGATATAATGGAGGAATAAGCTATGCAAATTCACCTTCTATCAACACTATATATATATATATATATATATATATATATATATATATATATATATATATATATATATATATAATGCAGACATATATATAATGCATAATATAATATATATATATATATATATATAATGCATACATATATATAATGTTAATATACATAGTACTAATAAAAGGTGGATCTGCATAGCTTATTTTAGCATTATAAGTTTTAATTTGCTTCAGTTTGTGTCTATCCATTGTATTGCCTTTTATAAATGTAAATTTTCTTTCAAATAATAAAAATGTTTTTAATAAAAATGAAGAGAAAACAATCTAAACTGATTCCTAACATATATAGCCATTTTGTTTTAATAAAAAAAAAAGGATACAACCTGGATTTAACGAAATATCATCAGCTAAAATATTTCTATACTTAAAAATTGTATTCTTAACATAACTTTAAGAATTAATAAATAATAATAATAATAATAATAATAATAATAATAATAATAATAATAATAATAATAATAATAAGGATAACAATTATAATGATTTATGTATTCTACCTTTAATCACTGGCCAGTGTATGGTCGATCCAGATCACAACGATCAGTTCAGGGCTATCTGTTATGTTCGTTGTATTTTACAAATTGTTATCGATCAGTGGTTTGCAAGACCACTCGGATCACATTATGTTCATCAGATGATTACAATATTGGACATTTTTTTTATAATCGTCAACAAAATAAAAATGGGTGAAAAATAAATATGCAGCAAATTAATGTTACCAAAGGTAAGATAAGTTATTTTTCTATTTATCTGGATAAGTGTGTGTATTTTAATACATTTTAAAAGCAGTCTTCAATTAAAAAGCAACCACGTGTCCACTTTGTGCAGTTTGAACAAAGAAAAAATGGTGACCATAAGCATTGCACAAAGACTTTTGATAATTATTTAAAATCCAAAATTAGATAAAATACTGGTAGATCATTACATTTTTGCATGCATTGGTGACATTTATTGGACGCGTTTAGCAATTAAAAAGTTTAATTTTCAATTTTTAAGCGATTATCAAGAGTCCTCATGCAATGCGTATTTTCACTATTCAGTTCAAACGAAAATAAAAATACAAGAAGTTACTCTTCTACCTAACTGAATAGGTTTTTTTGGCGTTTTAATTTATTTTAAAGCATTTCTCGGTACAAAAAAGCCGCATATCCACTTTACACAGCGTGAAAGAAAAAAAAAATGAAGTGGATATGCGTTTTTTTTTTTATTAAAGCCAAAAATGCTTTAAAATATGTTTAAACACCAAAAAACCTATCCAGATAGATAGAAGAGTAACTTATCTTGCCTTTGGTAACATTTATTTGTTGTATATTTGTTTTCTCCATCCTCTTCTTTTTTGTTGTTTGTTCTCGTTAAAATGCCTAAAATATTTTTTTTATTTTTTATTATTATTATTATTATTAATAATAATAATAATAATAAAAAGTTAATTGATATATTTAGAATATTTCTTAAAACTGCACATATTTTCTTGTGTGGGGTGGGGGGATAAATTACAAGGATTGTGCCATGAAACCAACAGATGAAAAAAAAGGGTTAAAAAAAAAAATCAAATATACAATAAATGAGTGTTACCATAGTCAATAAAAGTTATTTTTATACCTACCTGGCTCATTTATTCCATTTCAAATATTCCTTCTTTTTTTTACGAGTTTTCAGCCAACAAGATGGCTTTCATCATTCTTCTCCATGGGAAAAAAGGAAGAAGAATATTGGTGGCCATCTTGCTAGTTAACAACTCATAAAAAAAGTGAATATTTGAGATGAAATAAAGAGCATTTAAAATTACTTTAAAGCAAAAAAAAAAAAAAAAAAAAAAAATGAGCCCATTAAGTAGAAAAGTAATTTTTCTTTACTATGGTGGTAACATTTATTTCTTGTATGTTTGACTTTTTTTTTTCCATTGTCTTGTTTGTTGGCGTAATTGCTCAATTCCCTAAATTTCTTTCAATGCGAAACTTTTTTTTTTGTTCCATATGACTAGCAAAGAAAATTTTTCTTGATGCTCAAATCGACCACTGACAACTACTCTGTTTCCAAGAATAATTGCTAAAAAAAAAATGTTATTCTTTCTTTCATTTGTGATGATTATTACATAACTAAAGCCAATGTAAGCTTTTCTAGAACACAATGAAACAATCAGGTGTTGGGTATTTTCTACTTACATGCTGATATGCGACAGAAGCAAATATATATATATATATATATATATATATATATATATATATATATATATATACACATATATATATATATATATATATATATATATATATATATACACACATATATATATATATATATATTTGCGCAAGTGTATGGTGTATCTGTCTGTGTACGTGTATGTGCATTGAGGAAACGAAATTAATTTTTTTTGTGATATATTTAGTGCATAATTAAAGCTAGATTTCAGATGACGTTTTTTTTTTTTTTTTTTTGCACAGAGTGATTTGATTGGATAAGATATTTTGTGATGCAACAGTGATTAGTTTATGGATAAATAAATCTACCAGTTTGTGAATGAATTGCTTTTGAATTTTGAGACCAAAAGCAGTGAAATTAATTCAGTTTAGAAAGTTTTTTAACAAAAGGTGGTGCTTATTTAGAATTATATTTAATGAAAAAACAAAAATACAGAAAAATCTTTATGGTGTAGGTACTGGTCACGGCAATACATGTTATATTCCAAAAATCATAAAATTAATCAAATAATTTTTTTTGAGTTAAGAAAATCAAATTTTACGATTTTTAGCAATTAAAAAGTTTTAATTATTTTAAGTACAAACAAATTCTCTGTAGTCGAATTGAATTGTCGCTCTTGAATTTTGGCAAAATTTAAAACAATATTGTCACTCACGGCCTCCTTTCTTCCTCATAAAATTTGATTTTTTGTTAAAAAAAAAAAATCAAAAGTACTTGATCAATTTACGTTCCTTTGAGAATATGAAATCTTCGTTCTGTGACGAGTGAGTACGTACATGATAAAGATTTTTCTGTATTTTTTTTTTTTTTAACTAAATGTAATTTTAAATAAGCACTAAAAAAGGATGCAAAAAGACCGGACATTCTGCAAGATAATTTCCAAACTATTTTAGTCTTTTACTAACATACATTGATGGCTAAAATATCATTTTTAGCTCAAGCCACACATTAAGAATTGTTTCTTTATGAAATGTTTATTTCCTTAAACCAGATATTTTAAATATAATCGTTTTAATCGATAATAGAAGTATAAAAATTAATAGAAAGAAAAACATTTTGCAATGTTTTTTTTCATATAATTTTATCTGATATTCTGAGAAGTACATTACTGAAGATCACATCATTTAAGGGGAGATAACTTTTGTTTATTAGCAACAAATTATTTAACAGACCGGGATCATTCTACAACTAAATCAGCAAAACCGGGACGTTTCATTAAAATTACTTTAAATGATTATATTTCAAAAAATAATTTCAACCAAGTCTAATCGTGATTTGAATTTAAAAAAATCTAAAGAAATGTCCTTCAAAATGTGAGAAGGGAGATTATAAAAAAATGACCCAGACCATTAAACGGAGCTGGGTACTCTCAAATTAAATCGACCTTGTGTTGCAACCTACCTGGATGGAGGGGTGGATGTCAAATACCAAAAAGCATATATATATATATATATATACACACACACATATATTCTTACAATTATGAAAATAATATATACAATTGAGGTATATATTCTATAAATAATAATATTTCAAATTGTAACAAATATTAAGCTCAATGAAAGTAATTTTCACATTCAGAGCGTATATATCATAAGTTATCAAAACTAAAAAGATGTAGTTAATTCACAGTTATAACATCCAAATCCTTTTTCATTCCCTCTAAAAAAACAAACAAACTTTATAACAGTTTTTTGAGGAACATACATTTGTATAAGGAGTTGTTTAGTGATCTTCTGTTATTCAATGAAACATGTGTAAAACATGCTATATAATTTTTTGTAAGAAAAATATTAAATAAAAACTTATGAGAGCAAATTAACTACTTCTTTTGCTTTTGGAATGATAACTAATTATATATACATATATATATATATATATATATATATATATATATATATATATATATATATATATTATCTGAATACTATAAATTACTGCATTATCTGTAGATCAGATTCAGTAATAGTATTGAAATAAAATTGGTAAGATAAATTTAATTTGAAACAGTAAAAAAATTGCACATTCATACAAATGCATATAAGAAAATGAGTGTTTTCATTTGAATTAGAAGCACTAGCAAACAAAAATATTTGAAATTTTGGTCCGTTTAAAAGCTTTTAAATTAAACATTTGATGGATCAGGATATGAACACATGCAAGTCATTTTTAAATCTATCAATAATATTAATAAGACAAATAATATTAATAAAACAAATAATATTAATAAAATCTTTTAATATATAATATTGAGTATTAACACGAGCCCCATATTATTAATGTCAAATAATATAATAAATTTAAAACAATTTAATTTCTACAGAATCTGTTCACATTATAATAGCAATAATATGCATGTTTGAAAGTCGGACACATGTCTGACGAAGGGAGATTTCCCGAAATATTACGATATGGCTCCTCCACCTTATCATGCTAATACAAGTAAGAACAGAGTACATGTGAAATAGCATATATATATATATATATATATATATATATATATATATATATAATAAGCATAAACAAAGACTGTAAAAGAGATTTATATGTAAAATTTACATGCAGAATTTTATTTTTTGACAGAATACCATCAATAAAGAAGACTGGTGAAATATTCTTATTCTGCAGAGTTTCAAAGAATGTAAGGTTCTTTTTATCAAAGGAATGAAACTAGTTAGCAGATCATAAAAATAACAGAGCTAAAGATTTGCTGATTTTAGCATTTCATGAAACTTCACTCCATACATAAGTATACAGATGTGTGTGTGCATATATATATATATATATATATATATATATATATATATATATATATATATATATAAACATACATACATACATACATACATATTTTTATATATGTATACATATGTGTATACATATGTGTATATGTATATATATATATATCTATATATATATATATATATTATTATTTATGTAAAGACAGTCATTTACATAAAGAATGAAAAAAATATAATTTGCTTTCCTTGATTGAGCACTATCAACGACCTTTGTTGAAATTCAATTATTCTTCATTTTTGGATATCTCTCTATCTGGAGTATATATATATATATATATATATATATATATATATATATATATATATATATATATTGCATTTATAAAGACGAACCTGCATAGCTTATTCTACCACTATATCTTAATTTGCTTCAATGTGTACCCCCCATTACACCTAAACATTGTATTACCTTCTATAAATTTAAAGATCCTTTATATTAATAATAGATTAAAATGGCTTGTTTTCACTATGGTGACATTTTTTTTAGTCAAATGTAATGCCGACACCTTTAAATTAATTAATAAAAAAGTAATCTTTTGCTTTAAATCCAAAGACAAAAGTCAAGTATTATGGTTTACTTGCGCTTCTTTAAGAAATAAAACTGTCATCTTTTTTCTCTTTCGCTGTTGTGTCAAAAAAATCAACAAATTTATTAAAATTATATTCTCAATCAAAGATAAAGTAAAATTCCCCTATTAAATTTATTGACTAGAATAAAAAAATCTTTGGGCTTTTTGGCTAGGAGCAAAGTGCAGTGTCTGTTCTGATACTACACTTTTCTGTTCTTGGTCGGCGATGAAATGATTCCATTAGATTGCAACAATTAAAATTTTTGTCCCAATCCATAGTGCACCTATTTTGAGGGGAGCATTAAAAACCGACTTGATTTCTAACTCTGCCCTCGTAGGGTGGCATGTAAATAGGATTAGAATTAAAACAGGCATTTGTCCAGCCCCCCCCCCCCGTACAAAAACAACATTAAAGAAAAATATGTATGATGTACGTAGCTGTGACAGAAAGAAAATACCACACGGCTCATTATCACATAAATTGATCAAGTAGTTTTATTTTTATAAAGAAAATCATTTTGAAGCGAATTTGATATTTTTCCAATGTCCGCCTCCTCCCCATGCTAAGAATGACTTTCTAAATTCTAGATTTACAGTTATTTACCTTGTTCCTTCAGATGTGTTACAAGAAGACGTTGTGAGATCGTTGCTCGTTGTTTAGCCATACAATACTTGATCAATTTATGTCATTTTTGGTGTACGATACTTGTTTTCTGTTTCCATCATGGACACGTACATCATGCAGATTTTTCTTTATTTTTATTTTTTTATGGGTGGAATTCTGGATAAGCACCTTAAAATATAACCAAAAAATGATTGGATCATTTTTTTTTCTTCTTTATTCAAATACATTGATCAAGTGAGGAAAAATAATTAAATTAATATTAAAAATCACATGTTTTTTTTAATTTTGGTTTGGAAGGAATAAAATCTTAATAACTGTAAATTAGTCACCTCGTTGACACCGGAAAACTAACGCCGTGAATAATATTACATATTTGTGCATAATAATTAAGAATTAACAATAAAAAAAAGTTACGAAAGTGTCCGTTTGATTCATTTCCCTTTAACATTTGTTTTTTCATTCTAATTATAACAGTATAAAAATTAACAGTAAAAAAAATGTTTAAAATGTTTCTTTAAATGACTAAAGAATTTGTCTGGGAAGAAGAAGAAGAAGAAGAAGAAGAAGAAGAAGAAGAAGAAGAAGAAGAAGAAAGAAACAAACAAAATACACACCCAATGGATAAGATTATAATTATTCGATATTTGCATGATTGTGTAAGTGTTTAAAAATAATTAAAGCTATTTTCAATTTTACAATGTATGTGCACATTTAGTTTGTGACAAAAATAAACAAAATATTAGTTGGTGCATGTCAAATTTTTAATAAGAAGGGGAAATAAATACATGCAAATATAACAATTTGGCACAGAAAAATGGTCATTTGAAAAATTATAATAATTATTCCACAATAGGATAACATCTAAAATAAGATGGTATATATATATATATATATATATATATATATATATATATATATATATATATATATATATATTGGTTGTGCATTCAAATTCAAGTATTTAAGCTCAATGGATACTAGACAATGCAATGGTTCTAATATGTAAATCCAGAGCGATTATGAATTGAAGCAGTTTCTGATAAAATACCAAACCTCGTATCAAGCAAATGGATTTTAATAAAAAAACAGATAATAATATCCGTTTTCTTTGTCACTACACAATCAGAGCATTACTAATGGCAATGCATGAATCTTATAAACAATGAATTTTCAGAAATTTAGAAAAAAAAAAAAAACGATTTTATATAGTTCATTTACACCGAAGAATCTGTACCCTTCATGTTCTTAAAAAAAAGTCCACAATCCGCCATATTTGATATTAGAGAGTTAATCTCGTTTCGGATTGAAACACTACCCAAAACAACTCGCACAGAGTTATCTTTCCTTTCAAAAATCACATACAAAAAAAAAAATCACAAAATATTGACGTTTTTATTTTTCATTTTTAAAAATGTAATATGTTTATTATATTACCAACATTCTGATTGTTCAGCCTTGAAGAAACAGACGTTATTTTTTAAATAAGACCAACTTGCTTGATACAAGATTTCTTTGTCGGAACTGCTTTAATATATATATATATATATATATATATATATATATATTGAAAAATTCATATTTTATGTACAATTGGACTATAGCAATACTCAGTCAAAAGCAGGGTGTTATTAAAATTTTACAATGACAAGCTTGCATGGAACAAATAATAATATAAATTTGTTAATGCCTACCATCTTTATGCAGAGATATACACAATGCTCTTTCCAAATTTTCTTTCAATGATTATAATAGCAATAAATAATATATAGACAAAACGGTAGTGTTGATGATGATGGTGATGGTGTTGGTGGTTGTGGTGGTATACTACTTTCTATAAAATCCAACACTGAGTCTTAAAGCTTATTTGTCTCTAAAAGCAGAGAGGAAAGGGAGCAAGTTATTGTTAAGATGCCAATTATCTCCCTGTATTTAATTTTTTTTTTTTTTTTTTTTAAATATTGGAAACTCGCTCTTGCAATGGCCTGTCAGTCTTTGATGATGTTACTTGCTTGACCTCAGTTGAATACGAGAACTAGAGATCACCTGGTCAGTTATTCACTGTTTATAAAAATGGTTACTTTACGTAAGCATTGCTATAATGTTCTTAAACTTCAAAATATACAAAAAGAAGAGAAAAGATAGAAATAATCTAAAAAAAAAAAAAATTGTGTTTTAGATTTTCATTATAAAATTGTAAAGTTGTAGATTAGCATTCTCAGTTCTCTCTCTCTCTCTCTCTCTCTCTCTCTCTCTCTCCAACCAATATAAGATTTTACACACTGAAAAACTTGGTGGAAAGGAAGAAAAAAAAGAAACAATTATTTTAAAATTTTGAGTGTGGGATGTTTTGCATATGAATTTTACATAAAATGATCTCCATTTCTAAGCCGTTTTTATTTTTAGAAAAGTTAATTAAATTTATTTATTACTAATCCTAAGTCCAACTGCCAGGGTCATAAAATGGCTCATAAATCTTCTAGAAAACTAATGCCCCACCAAAAAAAAAAACATGCAAAATTTACCTCATATAGCACAAAAAAGAAAAACAAAACATACCTAGAAATAGGTGATCAGTTTTGTATATTAATTTTCTGTAAAAAGATACATCATTTCCATGCAAATCTAGCATTTTAGGGCAACAAGTTTATTTTGCTATAGAAGATCATTTTATGTTAATTTTTAATGTAATACTGACCCATATTCTAAATTATAAAAGAATTGTTTTTTTTTGGCAAGTTTTTCAAGTGGATCATGCGTAATTGCCTAAAAAAATAGGATTTCATTATTTTTAGGGGGTGATTTAGCTGAGGGTGTTAATCTACAATAATGCTGAAACATTAAGATAAAAAAAGAAAAGTAAGAATAGGATAATATAAGAAAAGCTGCAAATAGGTCTTAGCAAAAGTTGATTGGGTTCTGGTCCAGAATCTCCCCTATATTAAAAAAAAACAAAACAAATATAAAGAAAAATCTGTATGATATAGTACCTGTGATAAAATGAAAATATCATATTCCTAAAATCACATAAATTAATCAAGTAGTTTTATTTTTAAATAAGAAAATCAAATTTCATGAGTATCGGAAGATTGGACTGTCTTGCCCGCCATTTTGAAAAAAAATATAAAAAACGAGGGAGATAACTTAATAATAATGCAAACTTGTAAGATTTATGTTGTAATGCTTACGAATTTCCATTAATGGCTTAAAAATGATTTTATTTAATAAAATAAAATTACTTAATCAATTTATGTGATTTTTGGAATATGATATTTTTGTTTCTTCACAGGAACATATATCATACAGATTTAAAAAAAAAATTTTAATGTGAGAGAATTCTGGATAAGAACCGATGATTGTAATGTTATTATCAAAATAATGCAATAAACACAGTTTCTCTTGGAACTTTCAAAGTTGGCAATGTTCACAAGTGGAAATATTTGTGCCCTGCTTGAACGCTCGCAGGAATATTTATACCAACATTCCAAGAGTGTGAAATACAAATCCGAATGATGATCCATTTAACTTTTTGGTATTTCATTTTTTATTTAAAAAAAATTTTTTTTTGTACCTTGTGCGTTTTGAATAGAATGCACAGAAAATATGACGGTAAATGAATTTGGCTTTTGTTAAACATGTCTACAGCAATTGTTAAAAAGTGAACGCTGATTGAAATGAAAAACACGCTATTGGTTGACAATTGCAAAGAGACGATTTAGAAACAAAGATTTTTTTTTGTTTGTTTGTTAGCCAAAAAGAAGCAGAGAAAGAAGTACTTTGAAATAAATTAATTCTATATCATGCTTCTGCATTTTGAGATGAGGATTGATAATTGGTATTGTTTGGATTATTCGAACTACTGTTCATATCAATGTTACTTGCATAAAGGTCGGAGGTTACATTGGCTGAAACCTTGTGCGAATAACACTCAAGATGAGAACAGTAGTTCGAATAAACCAAATAATTTATATTACTTATAATTTCCAAATTAGATAAAGTTCAAAAACAAAGTTTGATAAATCAATATTTGCATGTCTATTGCATTAGTGTTAGAGCTATTGTCAATATGGACACCACTTTAGTTTTTTCGGAAACAAATATTGTTATTGGAATTGCTAGAAAACGTATTTGGCCATAATTTCTAAACAAGATTTCTTATCAATAATGCCAGAAAACAAGTGTGGTTGGAATTGCTTTAAAGCATTTGTTTCCAGAATTGCTAGAAAACATTTTTATCCACAATTTCTGAACAAGATTTCTTATCAGTAATGCTAGTTTTCTCTCTGGTGCAAATAAGAAAACCGATACGAGTCTGCCATCTTAAAACTAAAATCCAATATGGCTGCTCAATTCAATATTCCTGCCCACTACATTGGTTTCAGTTTTAATGGAAACATTTTGAAAATCACACTTTTAAAATATTGTTTCTAATTAATTCTGCAAAATCATTTCTTGGTGTATAAAAAAACACCATGTAGGCTTACTTGCCTTTTTTTCATAAAAATATAATTAGTCTTTTTTTTTTTTATTTTAAACTTCCATCAATAATGCAAAATTGATGGAGAATGTTGAACAGATTTAAAGCTTTGAATTTGATCCAGTAACATCAACAATGCTTACATGGATTCACAGTTTTTTTTGCAAATTTTTTCTTTTGAATGTTCTGGGACCTATTTTGTAGAAAATCTAATAATAGTATTTATAATTTCAGGAAAAGTTAACAAAAATCATGATAGTAATTAAAAAAATATTTGATAATATTGTCGCCAGTGGTGTCTATTGATAATAAAGTCGCTTCAGTCATTGCTATTTTGGACGTTACATAGTATAAAGCAGCAGAAACGACATGGCTTAAGTTGTATTCAGCAATAAAACAAAGGATGGAATTTTAAACTACTGACAATAATCCTGGTCACAGCACCATATTGGGGCCCATAATGGTTTAGAAGTAAGGATCCCACATGTTGCCGTGACTAGGATTATTGTTAGTAGTTTTAAAATTCTGTTCTTAATGTTTCACTAATGAGTTTACTTTATGCCATGCTGCTGCTGTTTAATATTTTTGCAACATACAAAAAACAATGACAGGGCCGACTCTATTATAAATAGACGTACACTTCTTGTTAGAATATTATACAAGTTGCAACCTTTTTTCTTTTAGTTTAAAGCATAATAAGAAAGACTGGTTATTATGAGATAGATAGATAGATAGATATAGAGAGAGTGATTGATTGATTGATTGACAGATGATTGTAAACAAATATGATGGGTTCTTCTTTTTTAAAATATGCTCCTCTTCCTAAAAGAACTTTTATACCCGACGGAGCATGCAATCTGAAAAAAGTATCTTCTGCTGATAACTGACATCGGTGCAAGCCGCTGGCAGGTAAACAGGCCTTCAAAGTTGTGTTCTTCAAGGTAATGCACTGAGGTCACGCTTCGGAGGTGGGCCCTTTGGTATCTCTTTTGGTTTGTTTTTCTCTTCAAACATCAAAATCCTGAAAGAAACAACAACGAAAAAAAAAGAACGGAAGTTGTTAAATAAAATGGGTTTACAAAAATAAAATAAATAAATAAAATAAATAAAAAACTAAAATGGATTTTCATTCGGTTCAAATTTGTTAAAGGTTGTTTTTCCAACAGAATCTTGATAAAAATTCCATTCAATAAAATTATTCCTTTTTTGTTCTGTTTTATTTTTTTCTTACTGAACGTAGACGAACAAAATCCAGAGTATATGCAGGAACACTGAAAATTTTATAGAAAAAATAAGGAGGTTAAAATTTCTAACAAAAAATACTGTAACATTCATTGTTGATTTCTGAAATAAACCCAGGAATGAAATATGTCATCCTTCACAAAAAGTATGACTTATTACTGAGATTCATCAGACTGTTGTTCTCATCGTGAGTGTTAATCGATGCAACACGTAAGGCTCACAAAATTTTTACTAGGACTGTCCACAAGGACTCGTGGTTAGAGTACTTGCAAAAATCAATTGTAAAAGTGATATTCTCCTGAAGATTCTCAGGTTCAATGGAAAAACAGATAATTTCATATTTGTTTCATTCAAATAAAATTATTTTTCACATAATTGTTTTTATCATTGGTGAAAAAAAAATACACTTGCAAATTATTTAGAACCTCTATCCTGTCATGGTTGATTGAACAAGAGCATGCTATGACGTAAATAAGGGGTTTTGTTTGAAATTCCGTCCAAATTCCTGCGTTCAACAAGATACACTTGAAGAAGGTTGGAGGTTACATCGGCCGAAATGTTGCGAAAATGACACTCAAGATGAGAATAGTAGTCCGATGAACCCAAATAGTATGAATAACCAATCCTCATCTAAAAGATTCAGAAAAGTAAGTTTAAAATATAATCATTACAATTGCTGAATCTAATATGGCTGACACTTAAACCGCATTGTTATTAATGTCATTAATACACACCATCTAATGCATATATATATATACACATAATGCTGTTGAAATTCAAAGACTTACATTGTTTTCTCTTATATAACTCTTGTTTATTTTATCTCGGATCTCTTCACTACAACCGTTTCGTTAATGGGATGACAATTCTATGATTTTACAGGTCCGCCTGTAACAACGTGGGAGTGGAATTTCTTTTCCCAAACGAACACACCAGGTTTATCATGTACAAATTAACTTTTTATTTATAACATTGGAGGGAAATCACATCGGACGAGTTGATGGGAGGAAAATTTCTATGAAAACATAAAATCATAGAATTGTCATCACATTAATGAAACGACTGTAATGAAGAGATCCAAGATGAAATAAACAAGGGTTGTATAAGAGAAAAATGTAAGTTTTTGAATTTCAACAAAATTTTGTACTATATATGCTCTTCCACTATAAAAGAGATCCATTGAGCTTTACTCAAATTTAACGGGAATTCAGTTTTTATCCTAACAGTCTCTACCCGTTGGATAAAAATGGTATACATCGAAATTAATAATATTTAAAAAATAAACATTAATTAAACTCTCTCTCCCTCTCTCTCTCTCTCTCTCTCTCTCTCTCTCTATATATATATATATATATATATATATATATATATATATATATATATATCTTATACAAGGATCGTTCCAAAAGTAAAGCCTCCTATTTTTTTAACTCAGAAATTTGACAACAGGAGTGATACTATTAAAACAAGCACACTTTTCTGCTCCAGAATATATTTTTCTACATATTCATTAATTCTTAATGCATTCTTGTCAGGAATTTAATAACACATCTTTGCTCCTAGCAAAAGTCCATGAGAGAGGTTGCTTTCTTAGATTCTCACAACGTCAATATCTGCAACAGGGAAATGAAACTTCCTGGTCATGAATGTAAGTTCAGTCATAATAACAATTTGCAATCCTCTCTGATCCATTTGTGTGGAATAGAAAAATAGGAGGCATTAGTTTTGGAACGCCTCTTATATATATATATATAAGATACTGATAGAATTCAGATGAAAATTCTGATAGATATTACTTGAAGTAATACTTTCAAGGAGATCCTAGCCAGAAATGAAAAGCTCAATATTTAAGAATAGAGCAATATATAAGTTTCGTGGTTTAATTTTAAATTATGAAAAAACTTTTTTTCAATAATTGTGCTGAAAAGTAAAATAGCGTCCATTTACAGCTGAACATTTTGCTAACTGCATTTCATTTCCTCTGATGATATGAGCCATTATTGAAAATCCATGGATTAAGGAAATTAAAATAACCCTTTCTATATATTCCTTTTGTCAAGCAATAAATTCTTAAATCGAATATATGCCTCTATATGTTGTTTTTTCAGAATTTAAAATTAAACCACGAAACACACATACACACACACACACACACACAGATTATATATATATATATATATATATATATATATATATATATATATATATATATATATATTAGTGTTGGGACGATTAATCGGGATCAGAATCGGGAATTGAAAAAAAAATCGGAACTTTTGGGGGTATTGGAATTGGTATCGGAATTGGAAAAATTTGTGCCTAATTTCCGATTCCAGAATCGATTCTTCTAATATTTTTCAAACTTAATTTTCCATTGTTTGTACTGATGATAAATCTTTATTGTTTTTAAACTATTAGTAAAACTAAACTCTATAGATCATAATTTTTATTTTCATAAAATAAACAAAAGTTGAAATTTTGCAAAAATTCGGTAGGTAACCTCTAGAAGAATGCAGTTTATTTACAAGGTATCTAAAAAAATGTTTAAAATTAAAGAAATATTTTGTCAAGAAAAATAATATAAAGCATTATTGTTAATTAAATAAAAATAGAATATAAAAAGTGCTGTTTTTTAATCATTAATTTATCTATTTTATAGGTTTATGCTTTTGTCCAGTTGGGTTTTGTCCGGTGTCTGCTCACTCACTCAACATTGACAAATATGAGAATAAATGGAAGAAACGTTGAATTGAATTTGAAATGAATTTGTGAATTTTAATGCTTCCGTCTGAAAAACTTTTAGCATCAAATTTTCTTGGATTCTGCCATGCTTAGATTTAAGGATTCGTAGGCGCCAGATGCCGTCTGAAGTCTGATCAAATGTTCCAGTATTTTTTTCGCATCTACTTGCCAAATATCTAGATGAGGTTTTTCAGAGAGTTCACAATTCAAACGAATGGGCAAGTTTTATTTTCTTGGAACCGCTTTGTCTGATCATTATTTCTACGGTTTAAAGTACCCCCCCCCCATTGTGAACACACTAAAGACAAAATTATTTTAGAATTTAGAATGGAGTTAGTGGCGCACTGGCGCATATAAATTTAGGGTAATTATTGAACAAATATCGATTGAAAATAGCTCGTTGTCCAAGAGTCTTTTTAAAAAAAAACGGCTACTCCTCCTCCAAAATTATATTTAAAAATATCTTAAAATGTTAACGGTTCTTTAAAACCAAATAAAATCGATTTTTATACGTTATAAACACGCTTCGTACTGCTGTTCTCATGTTTAGCGTTCCAATTTACTTGCCTCCTCCAGAGGGTAAAGTTAGATACAAGGTCATCTTTTTAATGTGGGGAATATTCAGTTCCAAAAAAAGGGGGTACTCTAGGTCGGAACAAAAATTAAAATTGCCTCAGTCTACAAGGATTTCTCCTTCATTAAACGATGAGAGAGAATAGGTGAAGTGTAGTAGTACTAGAACAGATACTACATTTTGTTAACGTTTCGATCGATGTCACTTCCGATCGAAATTCTGTGCAGATTCACGAGTTCAACAGAAAAATTCTCGAGTTCGAGAACATAAAACAGAACGATTAGTATATGAATTTTTTTTTAAATTGGAGTGAGGGATGGGGGTCCCCTTCTTAAAACAATATCTCCTGCAAGAACTGTTCTAAAATTTATTTTCAATCGATATTTACTCAATGATTGCCCTTTTTTCCAAGCTGGTAAAAAATGGCCATTTTTCCATTGCCTTTTTGTCCGTTGCCCAATTTTTCGAAATTCATAAATTTAACGTAAAATGATCACACGTTTCCGGGCCATTCTAATTGCTTCAAAGCAGTTTCTTCTACTGGATCATTATTTGTAATTTTTTGGAATTTATACTAATTTTGACATGACACGTACGGACGTAATAGCGTTTCTAACTGAAATATATTTATTCAAAATTCCATTCTACTACACAAACACCTATATCGCAATACAAGGAAGATAACTTAACATATCTCACTTTGAAAATCCAACAAGATAATTTTATATGTTAGATTTAAACTATCTTTAGCAATAATTAAAAGAAAAAGCTTATGTAAAATCCTGATTTGAATGGTTGTACAGGTATTTTACAAACATCAAAGAAAAGGTTCTTGGCTTAAAATTAATCAGATTTAGCAACATCAGTTATATTCCGTAATCAATAAAGATGAGAAAAATATTGAAATATATAGAATAATAAAATCTACAAGATTGTTCATTAAATTAGTTGATCAGACCCAGAAGAAGAAAAAGACAAAAAAAAAAAAAAAAAAAATCTGAAACCCTTTGAAGTGAAATACGAGAAGAATAAATCCGTCTTTCATGCAAAGAAAGATGGCAACTAACAATGGAAAACAGATAATTTCATAGCTGTTATCAAAGATCTTTAAAGTGTCTTCATTTTATTTCTTTGGTTTCATTCAAATTAAATTATTTTTCACATAATTGTTTTTATAATTGGTGAATAAAGAAAGAATTGCTTTTGTTTTGTTTTCATCAAATTTGTAAGAAATTACGCCTCCACCCCCACTTCAAATCAGAAAAGGCTATATCAGGCAAGTAAATATATAAAACAATGGTTGCAATAATTTTTATAGGCTGTTTACATTTCAAATGTATAGTGGAAAATATGATGACATATTGCCGATTACAGATTATTAAAAAGAAAAGTTAATAATAATAACACACACACACACACACACACACACACACACACACACACACACACACACACACACGAGGGGGCATTCCAAAAGTAATGCCTCCTATTTTTATTTCGCCCGAATGGATCAGAGAGGATTACAAATTCTATTGTTATGATGACTGAACTTATGTATTCATGGCCCGAAAGTTTCATCTCTCTGTTGCAGATATTGACGGTGTGAGATTCTAAGAAAGCAACCACTGTCATGGGCGTGCATCAATAGCAGAGAGGCATCATTAAATTTCTGGCAAAAGTGCATTGAGAATGGTGGTGACTATGTAGAAAAGTAAATTCTGTAGCACAACAGTTTGCGCGTTTTAACAGTACCACTCCCGTCTTCATAGCGCTTCAACTTTTTGAGTTTTAAAAAAAGATAGGAGTCTTTACATTCATAATTAACCTCAATCCACGATCTATATATATATTAAAAAAAAAAAATTCAACAAGTATTCAGTTTAATACTTGGTAGTATTAAATACTTGGTGCTGGAACATTAAGAAATGCTAATATTGGTATACTCAGAATTATCGCCAATATAAAATAATAACCTGTTCAAAATGGTGGTCTATGTCCAAAACAAAAAATGTAATCAAGTTGAATAATAATTATGTAATAAGAAATATCGGTGCTTATTTAGAATTACACTTAATTAATGAGGCAAAAATACAGAAAAATCTTTGATGTACATGCTCGTCACAGAATGAAGATATCATATTCCAAAAATCATGTAAATTGTAGTTTTTTTTAATTACTTTTTCTTTACGTAGTTTTTTTGATTAAGAAAATCAATTTTTACGATTTTTAGTGATTTTTTAGCAGCCATAGCACGATCTTCAAATCTCGGCAGTCGAGTTGAATTGTCCAGCTTGAATTTTATAAAACAATGGCCACTGACGGTTCTATGGCCTCGCTGGTCATAAAATTAGATTTTTTTTTTTTGTTAAAAAAGATAACTACTTTATCAATTTACATGATTTTTGGAGTATGACATCTTCATTCTGTGACGAGTATATACATCGTAATTGTTTTTGTATTTTTTGTTTTTTTATTAAGTGTAATTTTAAATAAGCACCGAAATATCTTTTGCCATTCCTGGTTTTCCTGAAATAAAAAATCAAAAAAAAATTGTGGCCTTGTAAATCCAACAGAAAACAAAACAAGAATAAATAAATAAATAAAATAATAAAAAAAACACTGAAAAAATGTTTTTCACATTTTTTTTTTTTTGCCAAAGAGGGAATAACGGTCGAAAACCTAAGCAAAATAAAAAAAAAACTTTAAAAAGAAAAAAATGAAGACAAGCAAACAAGGAAACATTCAATTTATAAAGCAAAAAAAAAAACAAAAACAAAACAAAACAAAAATTCACCTAAAATTATTTCAATCATCTTTGTTTATAAGAATCAACAACAAAAACAACTCGTATTATTCGCATTACTGTTTTCATCTCGATTATTATCCATTGTGTTCCCTCCTGTAACTATTTTAATACTTCTCATCAGAGTATATATATATATATATATATATATATATATATATATATATATATATATATATATATATATATATATATATATATATAGGAAATACACAATATGATGTTCTCATTTTATATTTTGTTGTCTTGATTGTGAATATATATATATATATATATATATATATATATGACGTTCTCATTTTATATTTTGTTGTCTTGATTGTGAATATATATATATATATATATATATATATATATATATATATATATTCACAATCAAGACAACAAAATATAAAATGAGAACATCATATTGTGTATTTCCTTATACGTTACGATTGTTTCATAACTATTTGAACAATTTGAAATATTATATCATTTAAAAAATATTCCAAAATAGTTACTCTTCAGACGGCAAAATACACTACTTATACATATATGAATACATAATCTCTATTTTAAGAACTCAAGCAGTTGGACCTACCTCTACACCACTCTTATATTTTCTTTTTGGTTTTTATTTATTCGATAGCCTTTGGATTTAGTAATTGCCTCATTTTCATATTTCTACTTTTTAAATGATATTTCAATCAATTACCTATTTTAATATTAATTTAATCTTTTGCATGTTTTTTAATTTTAATAATTATTTTTCTTTCCCAATATATTTATCTAATTGATTTATTTCCCAAATACTAGTCTACACCTTCAAATTCTACTTTCTATTTAGATGTTCCACCATTTCTTCCTCAATCTACCATAGTTTCGTATAAACTTTGTTTACATGCTACGATCTACTAATTTATTCTTGTTTAACATGTTATTTCTTAAGAAGGAACTGTAATTAAAAGGTTAATTTAAATAGTATCAATTAAAATTTATCTTCATCCCGTACTGGTTATGTCAATAATTTAAATTTTAAATTTATGTTTTCAATTCTTATCATTATCTAAGTATTTGATTTTAATTTTTTAATCTTTCCTCTCCATTATCACTCGTAATATTTTCACGTTCTAAGGGAGATAACTCTATTTTGTCAATATTTATCAATTTATCGAAATTCTTATTTAAATATTTTGACGTTAGTATTTATTAATCACCTTTGCTTAATTTTAAACTTATAGTTCTAACATTATCGTCTTTATAACAATCTCAGTTCGCTTTCTCACTCAGTTTCCTTCAACTTTATCTTTTGATTAAATTTATTTTAATCCATCATAATCTGTTTGTCTCCATATCTTGCGGTTACTTAATGTTAGAGTTTGCCATTCTTATGTTATTGAAATTACTCGGATGTTATTTCGTTACACAAAGTGTTTATTAAAATTAAAATTACTTCTGTTTCTCCTATTTAGGTTATAATTTTTTAGTTTCTATATGTTAAGTTGATGATCTAATAATTTATTTATTTATTGCACTATTTCAAAATTTTAGTATTAAATTTAACATTCTCTTTCCATGCTTACATTTTCACCCTCAACATATTCTGTAAATTTTTCGTTTTTAAATTCTTTTAAATCAGGTTTTAGGCATGATAACAGGAATTTATTTCTATGAAGACAGCTTTGTACAGCATCTAACTTTTTGTTTAAAATTTCCTCTTTAGAATTCACTGTGCAGTATGCCTCAAGTAAACATAGATTACATCTTTTTAGTTTACTCGGTTTATATTTTCTAGCTTTATCTACTATTGACCATTTTAATTCAAAATCTTTTTTATTCTTACATAGTTCCCTAACCCACTCCCCTAATGCAGTTGTGTTCCTCTTCTTTTTTTTTAATAATTATTTTTGTCCTAGCCTTATTTCTATCATTATCCTATTCCCGATTTGGTTCATTCTCTGGTCCAATTTTAAATGATGCTACATAGTTTCGGTATCTATCCTTAAAAGAAACATTCAATTCCTCCTAGGTATATCTTTTTGCTATTATCCACCTTCACTTCACATTTATATATATATATTATTGGTCTGAAAAAGGATAAACCAATTTCTGTACGAAATCTCAAGGGTGAGAGTTCGATGCAAAGCAAAGCATACAAAATTGGGCTAAGTTTGTGTCGTGATTTTTCTTTTAACTTTTATATACAGTGGAACCCTGGGATACAGCATTAAAAATGGTAACAAAATGCAGTACAGTATATAATACACATGTATATAATCAAATAACATTATAAATAACACCGTAAGGCGGGGCAAATATCGTAACCAGTGGCCGGAAAACATTGTATTCCATATCGTAACCTGAAAAATAAACGTATCCTAGTACCACCGTATCTCGGGATTCTACTCTGTGTGTGTGTGTGTGTGTGTGTGTGTGTGTGTGTGTGTGTTATTTTGTATTCACAAAAGATTTTAAGGTGATATATTATTTCATGCATCGATTGTCAATATTTACTACGACAATGCTCAGTACGTAAGTTGATCTAGGCAGTAAGTTATTAAAATATATATGGTAATTAAGCTTTACGAAAAAAAAATCTCATACATGAAAGCCAATCAGAGAATCATTCTAAATCATATAACTTTCTTTTTTTCACATCTTATCAAGGTCCAGGGGCCACTTGAGGATAAGGATTTATGAGGGGGATGGTAGGGTAGTCATTGGGGGAATAGCGTAGTAATCGTTAGTAGTGTAAATTTGGTAAATTTGACTACTTAAGGGGCTGGTTCATCAAGAACTTGTTTATGTTGGACCTGAAGACGACCATATTGTAGTCAGCTGGAAAGCAGGCAAATAGAACAGAGTTCCACAGATGTGCAGTTCTAAGAAAGAAACTTTGTTCATGGAATCCATGTTTAGGTTTAGGCACAAATAAAGAGTGGGGGAAATTATTGATAGTGGTTTCAGCTGGGGGAGTGTTTTTCATGAAAGTTTGGCAAAGTGGGGCCATAGATTTGAGCTCAGACAAGCACTTGCCACAAAAATAATGATATAGCAAAGACAGGCTAGCAATGTCTCTTTTGTGGGAAAGACGTTGCAGGGAAGAAAAAAGGGCATCCCCTACTAAGCTATGAAGTTGGTTTTGAACTCTGTCAAGGCAGGATAGAGTGTGCCGAGCAGCTCCTGTCCAGATGTAGTAACAGTACTCCATCCTAGGGTGTACTTAGCTCTTATACAGGTAAAGAATTGCATCGGTAGTGAGATATCTACTGGAGCAGTAGAACAATCCAACCATTTTCCAGCGGCTTTGACAATAGATTTTATGTACGTGTTCCATTTCAGATCAGGAGTAAAGGTCAGACCCAGAAGCTCATCAAAACATGGAGCCTTCTCAAGACGAGAGCCAGTCATTTCAATTGATGGGGATGGGGGTTAGAGCGTTTATGATGGAAAGATAGAAGCTTGGTTTTAGATGCATTAAAATCAACCAGCTACCTCTTTCCCCATTGCACCACATTCTCAAGATCAGAGGAGCAAAAAAGCAGAGATCTTGGTCGTTTAAAGTGTTGCCATAGATGGTAATGTCTACGGATGATCTAAGAATGTGATTTGAGAGAGCATTGAGGAAAATCAGGAATTTACTTTACCATTAATAACGTGTGCAACATTTTTATATCCCAATGAAATTTACAAGTGTTATCCGTATCTTAATTGCTCTTACATATAAATAAAACAAAGAATTAAAAAAACGATACATATTTATAGAAATATAACAGGATTCACCTGCGCTTACAAGTGATACACAGCAATATACACACATCTTAATCTTCCTAATACATGGGTATATGAAAATGCAAACTTATCTAGATGCATAGGAGCATGTCGACCCGAATTGATCTGTTTGAGTGAGAAGACCGACTACATGCCACAGACTACATGGACAAAATAAAAACAATGGACAATGATGTCACTCCAGAGATTAAATCGAAAAAAAAAAAAAAAAAGAAAGAAAAAGAAAAAAAACGAGAGAGGATGTTGCAACGATGTTCCCGCCTAAACAATGAAACTTAAAACATAAAAAAAAAGAAAAGAAAGAAAGAAAGAAAGAAAGAGGACTGAGTCACGCCTTTTTATTATTAGAGATAACCGAATGGTTGACCACTGTGTCGTCACGTGATCTGTGACTCCCAGTGCGGTACGACGAAAAAAAAAAAAAAAATACAAAGAAAAACAAAAAAAAAAAAATTATAACATATTCAAGAAATTGACTATTTACATCATAGTTTTATCATAACGGTCATTTATTGCTACTTTATATTAAGCATCGAAAAGAATTCTTGTTTAAAATTGTTGCGAACATTGACAAATAATAAGAAACAAACAAAAACAAACAACAGAAAAACTAAAGTAAAGTTTCTTTTTACTAATGGTGTGTTTTAACAAATTGTTAACAGAGATGTTACCCCTAACGGAGGATTAACCTCGCCTCTTCCTCGATTCAAAAATTTGATTTTGAAGTAAGAAAAATCCTGTTATATATATAAACAGGCTTTTTCAATCTTTGACAGACTATGGATACTCACATCGGGGTGCCTATGCGTGAAATTTTTGTGTCAGGAGGTGCGCAATCTCCAATCACATTTCTCCTGAGTCGACATTGTTAAATACCAGTGGCAAGTGAAGTACAGGACGACTGGAAACAAATGCCGAGATAAGCGGAGAGCACATACAGCGCCTAGAATTCTCAAATGGTCACCCATTTGGTACTAACCAAGCTCAACATTGCTTAACTTCGGTGATCTGACGAGAACCGGTGTGTCAACGCGATTAACATTAGAACAAAAAGTAAAAGTAAAAGAAAAGAGAAAAAAAAAAGAAACCTCTTTAGGTCATGGCATTTCAAAGTTAAATGCTTTTCGTCAGAAGAGGAGAAGAGCGAGAATTATACAAAATATAAATATGGATTAAACTGGTTTAACATTTAGATTGGAAATGAGAATGAATAAGAAATTAAAAAATACTAAAATTATATCAACCTTTTTGATTAACCTTTGGAAAATGAAAAATAATGAAACATATTAAAATGATGAATAATATGAATAGGAGGAAGAGGTAAGTATATGAGAAGAGGAAGGAGGGAATATAAAAATAATAGAAAAGTAGCATAGATGTAAGTCATAGTGAAAATAATAAAAAGAATATAGGGTCACTATGAAGTAATGTTTCGTTTTTCTTCTTTCTCTCTTTTCCTTATTGTTCTGATTTTATAATGAAGTTATATTTTATTATTCATCTTTTACTTATATAAATCTTAACAGTACTGAAATTTTTCTACTTGATAAGTTTTTCTTAAAGATATATTCTTTGATAATCTAATTGCATATATATGTGTGTGTGTGTTGGGAAGATTAATCAGAATCGGGAATCGGAAAGATTGAAATATTTGAGGGTATCGGAATTGGTATCGGAATTGGAAAAATTTGTACCAATTTTCTAATGCGAAAACGATTCTTTTAATTGTCTGTTTTATTTGATTTTGCTTAAAGCTAAATTTTCCATTGCTGGCAATAATGATAAAATAATAAATATTTATTGATTTTAAACCACCAGTTAAGCTAAAATCGATAAATCGTGCCCCACAAGTATATTTTTACGTTTAGGAAAATATTTGCACATTTAACATGTGTGTTTTCACGGTAATCAGAGAAAAAATACAACTATATAGTTAAATATTTAGAAATTTATAAAGAATTGGAATCAGAACCGGAATCGGAATCGGTAATTGTATTGGAATCAGGAAAAATATTGGAATCGTCTCATCAGTAATATATATATATATATATAGCAGGCCGTCTGGCATTGCACAGTCATAAAATATGTTTAAATATGATATTTTGATTAATGCAGATTTCGTATTTATTATTATATTATATTGGACCCAATATATAGTAATGATTTTAAAAGTTAAGAAAAAAATGACTTGTGCGCCACAACCGAGAATCGAAACCAAAACGTTTAGTGTACGATTTACTTTTCCCTTTGATTTTAATGCCTGAGCTAATTAAAACATGAACAAATAGCTATTACATTACGCATGCATATTTGTAATGCCATCTTTTAACCTTCACCTGGAAAATTCTATTTTTTTAATTAGCACACTTGTACACCGATTTTACCCGGCTAAAACCCAAATATAAAGTTTTGCATGGGTCTGAATACACTATATATTAAGTTTCATGTCTGTAGACCAAAAACTGACAGAGGAATTTGGTAGGCAAAAGTTTTTAAACAAATATATCTACGCATACATAAATATATATAGACAGAGGTTTGTGTTTACTATAACCTTTTTATGCAAATATTACGCAAATATAAATCATGTAGAATATATGCATGAGTATAATTACACGTAATAGTTAACTAAAGATGATCATCCCATAAGAAAACCGAAATAAACTAATAGGGAATTAATCAAAATGAATGTTTAAAAGAATATGCAAATTAGCTAGATCTTTTGCAGATGAACGCAATTCCATGACCCATATATAATAAAGTTGTATATCAAATAAATAGAAAAAAGGGGCTTTTAATATGAATATCAATACACAAAAAAGCCCAAATTTATAGGAGTATAGAATAGATAGAAGATATATAGAAGATAGATTGTGTACGTATATTTCAGAGCTTTTTATTGTCCATGATGAGTAATTAATCCCCATTATTACATTATTTTAATTAAATTAGTATAAAATCGACAAAAACATTATATATATATATATATATATATATATATATATATATATATATATATATATAGAGAGAGAGAGAGAGAGAGAGAGAGAAATAGGGTAATTACAAACGTATAACACCAAACATCAATTTATTATAAACTGTTAAAAATAGAGATGCACACTAGGCATACAAATAGCTATATATAGAGTATTTTAAAATTGAAAAGATTAGTGCATCATTGATTGAAATATCAACAAACCGTTTGATGGTAATGTGGTTGTGAAACGTTCACATTCATCTGGATATATATATATATATATATATATATATATATATATATATATATATATATTATTTTTTATTTTTCTTAAGGTCGAGATTGTTATTCGTTTTTGTTGTTGTTTTTTTGGTTTATTTTCTGTTTTTTTTTTTTTATCACTGACAATCAAAATAAGCACAAATGAAAAATAAAAAAGCATTTGGAAAAAAAAAAAATCACTACTGGCAAAGAACTGATACTCGGGTTACAAGAAAGCGGATGGATGCATGGAGCAGAAATCTCACCGTCTTCTAACTAGGGGTTTCTCTTGTGGCTTCAGAGCTTCCCCGCCTTGACCCGTCTTCCAAAAATCTTCCTGGTAAAGAGAAACATTCTACAAATAGACAATGGCTGCTGGCAGAGCCAAAGATGAAACATTCTCTTCCCACCATTAGAAATATCATCATCATCATCATTATCACTATAATAATAATAATAATAATAATAATAATAATAATAATAATAATAATAATAATTGCACAGATTCATTAGAAAAAGGTTTTAGTCCTTTTTCAAAATGGAATTGTGATTGTTGAAGTTGGAAGATTTCGAGGTCATGGTCAATTTTTTTACAAGCAATATTTGATTAAAAAGATATTGTCGACAGTATTTTACGAATTGCAATAGCAGTGACTGTTCAGTGAGACGTTTCTGTGCTTATCAAGTGACTATGTTCAATTCAATTTTAGATAATAATTCAGAAAATGTTGTATCTGCAGAAGAAAGAGGAGGAGTGGGAGGAGTAGTAAGTAAGGAGGAGGTAAAGGTAAGGTGGTATAGTAGGTATGTGAGAGGAGGAGGAGGAGGAGGAGGAGGAGGGGCAAGAGGCGGAGTGGGAAGAGTAGAAAACGAGTAAGGAAGAAATAAAAGCAACTACTCTTTCCACTCCTTTATTTCTCCTCTCACATACCTACTCACGCCACCGTTTCTCCCTCCCCGAAATTTTTTTAATCTTACAGTGTATAAAAATGTCGAGTTTTGTTTCAATAAAGCTATTTCACCAAATGAATATGGTCAAACCAAATATATTGGTCCAGCTTTAATGATGTATGTGTATCTTTGTTTATACTAGTATGTTCTCTTGCTTATCCAGATTTCCATAATCTAATTTTACATTTTGTCCGAGATTTTCATTTCATATTTACTCCCTCATATATATATGTGTGTGTGTGTGTGTGTGTGTGTGTGTGTGTGTGTGTGTGTGTGTGTGTGTGTGTGTGTGTGTGTGTGTGCGTTCCTTGCTAATGGAGTCAGATGGCTCCGTGGCCCGGGTTCAAATCTCCCGACTAACAGTAATCGTGACACCCTGCACTGATGATTACTAAAAGGATGTAACACTAGTTAAAAATAATTAATAGTAATAATTATGCCAGACCTCAGTTCTTATTGTCAAGCACTTTATGTTAAAATGAAATAAGTCTGTAACTTAAGCCCACGTGCGCAGATCATGAAGTTATAATCATAAAATCACACTCGGTCGCCTTGAATGACATTTACACTTTATATAAATGTTAATTTCAACTATGTTGCTTGCAATTAACGTTAGCAGAGCAGTTTGTTCCTTGCTAATGGATTCTGAGATGGCTTTGTGGCCAGGTTCAAATCTCCCGACAGGCAGTAATTGTGACATCCTGCATTAATGATTCCAGAAAGGATGAAACACTAGTGTCTGTAGGTATTAAAAATAATTATAATTATATATGTGTGTGTGTGTGTGTGTGTGTGTGTGTGTGTGTGTGTGTGTGTGTATATATGAGAGAGAGAAAGATGGAGAGTATCAACTTAATACGGATAAAGCAATTTCTGTAATTGAAAGAGCTCAATGCGAAACAGAGCATGCATAATTGGGTTAAGTTTGTGTTGTAGTTTTTTCTTTTAACCTGTGTGTGTGTGTAGTATTATTTCATGTATCCATATAAAATTAAAAGATGCTATAATATTTTAATGCATTTTTTATCTGTATTTACTTCAACAATGCTCAATGAGTTGATCTAGGTAGTAAGTTATTAAAATATATATGGCAATTAAGCATAATTTTTCACATTTATCGCCTGAGGACTCGTCAGCATGAACATGGACAGGAAGAGAGAGAGAGAGAGAGAGAGAGAGAGAGAGAGAGAGAGAGAGAGAGAGAGAGAGAGAGAGAGAACTCACCACTTGCTGGTGTAAATAAAATAACACACACACACACACACATTATATATATATATATATATATATATATATATATATATATGCCAGCTGAATTCATATCCTAATAATAAATCTAAATAATCTATGCCCCCCTCCACACACACACACACACATATATAAGAAAGAGAAACAGGCAGACAGACAGACAAAGGGATGTACATTATGTTTGAGCGATAAAGGATAAAATTTAATGGAATATTCGAATATCTATGTATTTCATATAAAGATCAAGTGTTAGCCGCAGGAAGGAGCTCCTTACTTTCTGAGAACTTCGGCTAAAGTAAAATGAAACCAAAAAATAGCAAAAGATAAGATAATTTATATATATATATATATATATATATATATATATATATATATATATATATATATATATATATATATATAAAGTTTTGAAAATATATATGGCAATTAAGTTTGAGATATTTACACACGCCATTGTGTCACACACACACACAAACACACACACATATATATATATAAATATTTATTCATACAGAGATGTACAAACTTTGCTGCACTGTCATGACAATATTTGGATCTGTAATTATTAATAACTAAGATCTCTTAAGGCAAAAAATCTGTCTTTTCATTTAGATGAAAATTTTCGCCTGTCTGTATAAATAAATATTAATATAAATAGCTCAATTAATTATTGAGCACTATTATATTCTTTGGATTTTTATCCTACGAATACATTTTTAATGATAATACATGATGTTTTGCTGTTTAAATACATAGTAAGTACATACATCTGTAATTCGTGCATAACAATAAGGGAGCTAATCCAGTATGTAATATCAGGGGCATATAATTCAAAGTATTCTATAGAATCATAATTTTCAAGAACTTAGAAAGGTGCACCAACTTGAAAAAAAAAAAAAATGGCTGCCTCATGAATTGTCTGCAGATTTCAGTTTGTGATTTGCTGCTGTTTTCAGGCGATTCAATGAAGAACAATTTGTTGAAGAATAGTTGTGTGGTTTTTGAAAAACTTAATTGCTGATTCTTCAGCTGATACTGCAGGGTTTTCATTAAACGACACCAACTGCAAGAAGTTTATCATTAAACTCACTGATCAGTCTTGTCTTCCACAGTGAAGTTTCCATTTTTGAACTCTGCAAACGTTAGTTCATTCATTCTTCATAAATCTTGTAGCGTTATCTTTCACAGATGAGAAGTTATTAGAAAAAAAATTCTGTTCATGGAAATTCTGTTTGGTTTTATGTGTTGAAATATGATCATCAAGTAACCATTATTATTATTTTTTTTTTTTCAATTTTCTCATTATTTGGTCCTAGCTGGGAATGGGTTATCCTTCCGGATAGTAGACATTCAAACACTATCTCATACATCTATCTTTTTAAGATTCTAATCGTCCCTTTAAGTGTAATTGTTTCTATCTCTCTTGCACTTTGTTCACCGAATATATTTATCAAGTACTTATTGAGTTTTTTTAATGAGTTTGGCTGCTCTTATAATTACTGGAATGATGGAGATCTTCTTAAGATTCCGGCTTCTTTTCATGTTCCTATTTACAATGCCTCCCCACGGGACAGAGTTAGACACCAGGGTCGTTTTTTAATGTAGAGAAAAGGAACAAAAATAAAAATTGTCTCAGTCGTGAAGGATTTCTCCTCCACTGACAGAGAACAAGAAATTGAAGTGCAGCATCTGAAGAACAGATACTACACTTTGATTTTGTCCCGAAGGCCAAGATGTTGTACGTAAGACTTTAGTATTTCCTTATCTTTTCCCTCTCAGCTCTAACCCAGCATCATTGGGGCATTGACTTCTACTAAGGTTGCTTCTTTCTCCTTCTTGTCCCATATCACTATGTCAGGTTTAATAGCTCTGTTTTCTAGGCGCATAGCTGTAGGAATTGTATAGTCATAGTTGATGGTGTATGACTTATTTCCAACTGTTTTTTCTGGTAAACATGTTCCCAGGATTTGCTGTTGCATTCGATATTCAACTTTTACCAGATGGCCCAGTGAAGATATTTATACACTCCATTGTGTCGCATTGTATAGTAGCTGTTCCCAAGCCGAACCTTACCGCTGGATATCAGGTGGTGACCTATACGATAAATAAAAACTCAGGGTTTGCAAGAGAACATGGTGCAATATTGTGGCCCCTAAAAATGGACAGGATGGAGCTTAAATAGATAGGTATTTAGCATCACTGGTCAATTCATGTCTAAATACAGGATCCAAAACGATAACTACATTTATTTCTCTACTTATTAATTTAAGTTTACAAGTTTATATGTATTCATATCCGGTTTTGTGTGTGTGTGTGTGTGTGTGTGTGTGTGTGTGTGTGTGTGTGTGTGTGTGTGTGTTTTTGTCCGTTTTAATACGGTTCTTTTTACTAAAACAGTTTCTTTTCGACTTCCACTTTCTTTTTAGTGGAAGTTTTACCGTGTCTTACCGGTGTTATACCAACGAAATGTTCCTTCTGATTAATACTTACTTAAATTCCAATTAAATTTTAAAACTTTACATAAAAAACTAGTTTTTACTTCAAAATGATTTGGGGGGGGGGGCGGGATGATTTCATTTTTAATAACATATATTATAATCAAAACATATTCTTTTAGTCGTTTGAAAAAACTTTTTTAGAATGATTTTATACAATAAAAATATATTTTAAAAGTTTGCATAAAAGTAAGCTAAATTTTACTTGGTTTAACATTTTCCTTTAAAATGTATGCGCAAAGCATATTTTGGTGCACACGCCAAAAATATGCACACTTGCGCATACAACAAATGTCACCACTTATAACATAAGGGATTACATTGCTTAATATCTGGAAAACTACTTATTTGCGGAAAATTTAAATGTGATATTTGTTTTCAGCATATGCGAAAACTAATAAAAATCGTCATTTGAGTGTATAGGTGGAAAGAAAGTAAAAAATTTACAAAAAAGGGGTTGTATTACAATCCACAAATGTACGAAAATGTGGTCCAAAAATTAAAAAATATAACAAATAAATTTTATCAAAGGAAAGATAAGTTACTCTTCTACCTATCTGGAAAAGTTTTTAGTGGTTTTACTCAGTTTAAAACATTTAATCAGTTCGAAAATTATACAGTGTATGTCGATACATGTGAAAAAGACAAATGGCGGCGAGCTGATTGTTAAATACGTTAAGTTTGGAAAAATGACTTAAAACTAAAAAATTATACAAAATAGTGTTAGAAACCCACCGAACATATGTCACAGTAACATTTATATTCACTGAACATATGTCAGAGTAACACTATTTTGTATATTTTTTTAGTTTCAACTCATTTTTTAAAACTTAACGTATTTAACAGTCATCTCGCCGTCATTTCTCTTTTTTACATATATCGATAAACACTGTATGATTTTCGAACTGATTAAATGTTTTAAAGTGAGTAAAACCACTAAAACCTTTTCCAAATAGGTAGAATAGTTGATAACATTTATTTGTTATATTTTTTTAATTTTTTACCACTTTTTCATACGTTTGTGGATTGTAATACAAACCCGAAATTTATAATATTTTTTGGGACTTGTACAGTTTAATCAAGACATAAAAAAGTGAAAATATCGAAAAAAGTTATATTGTACGTATCCGTTATGGAACAAAGCCTTCCGAAAAAAAATTTCACTTAATTTCATTAAGTAATTTCTTTTTTACAGCGGAAAAAAAAATTTGTTATGATACCGAGCAAAAGGTTCCATTTTTAGGAAGAAAAGCTAGTATTAAAGATGGGGAGGGAGTGTCAGCGCTTTAAATTGAGTTATCTCCCCGTGGCATGTTAAAAAAATTCCAAGATGGCTGGCTTTAATGCGCTCTCATAAAAATGTGTTTTTCCACTGTAAAAAAAAAAAAAAATACTACTTGATCAAATTAAGTGAAATTTTTTTTGGAGATCTTCAGTTCAAAACGGATATGTACAATATAACCTTTTATTTATTTATTTATTTTTTTTCGATATTTTCATTTTTTTAATGTCTTGATTAAACTGTACAAGTACCTATTTTTTTTTTGATTGGAATTGTTATATTCATTTATGTAGAATGTATTATTTCCTTGAAACTGCACAAAACATTCTTCACACAACGGCCACAATATTTTGATATTCACCAAAGGTGCATCAAAAAGTCGAAATTTACTTTTGAGAAAATAAAAACAACCAAACAACTTTTAAGAATTAATTTAAAATAGAATTATTTGATTGGAAAATATTTCATTAAAAAGAAATTTACCTCACAATTTGAGTATATATATTTCGGAAAATATATTTAAAGAACATTTCAGTGAAAATCACAATGAATTTTTCCTGCAAGAATTTTTTTAATGAAAAACATTTATAAAATATTTTAGAATTTGTTTTAAACCAATCACAATCCAAATTGTCTGTTTGAATAAAATAAATATATTTTCATAATCTGTACAACAATAAATAGAATTATTTTTTCAGTTTATATTTAATCATAATAAAATTTAAAATAATTTTATCAATGACTCTGAAATAAAAAAAAAGACGCTTGTGCTTTATAAGTGGATATCTAAAAAAATCAAAATAATGTATTTTAAGTAAAAACATCATTACGTACTTACGTGTCATGTCGAAATTAGTAAACATTCCAAAAAATTATGGAAAATGACTGAGTAGAAAATAATTACGAGAAAAATAAAATTTATTGACTAGTGCAGGTATATAACGATTTAGTCTTAAACTGCCAATTCTGCATGACAAACTGACTTATCTCCCTTGTTTACATTTCACTTTCACTATTTCCAATTGGAAAATGGAGGATCGATAATGACTTTTTTTTTTTGTAAGAAATAGTTTTAGCAGATTTTCCACTGGATCATTTTTCGTAATTTTTTAGAATTTTTTCTAATTTCGACATCATACGTAAGTACGTACTAGTGTTTTTTTTTTTGTTGTTTGTTTTTTTTAACTTAAGGTGCATTATTTTGATTTTTTAGTTATTCACTTAAAATGCACAAGAGCCTACAAAAGATTTGAAAAATATATTGAAATATTGTTTTAAAAAAAATTTAAAGATAAAAAATATATCTGAAATGTTAATTTAATTTTTTTTATTTTATCTATTTATTTATTCATTATTATTATTTTATTTATTTATTTATTTATTTTGAAAGATTGCTGGTGAATGATTTATAAAATTGAACCAACTGGGTGTCAGGGCATTCAATGAGTGTTAATCCGTTTTGGTCAGCAGAACATGTGCAAGATTTTGATTTTTGGATTATACCGAAGCAGGATGAAAAACGTGATCAAAGAATTAAGCAAATTTTTCGGTACTTGTGTAAATTTTAAATAAAAGCATTTCAAATGAAAACATTATTACGTACTTACGTGCCATGTCGAAATTAGAATATATTCCAAAAATTAGGAAAAATGATCCAGTAAATGTACTAGAAAAAAATACGGTATTTAAATCAATTTAGGTCAAGGGAGATAAGTCAGTTTGTCAGTTGCACAAATCTTCCACATTAAAACATACGATAAAACTTGATAATTTAATAAATTCTATTTTTACTTGTAATTATTTTTCTACCGGACCATCGTTTGTCATTTTGGGAATTTATACTGATTTCGACATGACACGTACGACATAATAATGTTTTCACCTGAAATGCGTTGGTTTAAAAGATCACCAATGTAAAAAACAACCGACTTTTCTTTTCAGAAAGAATAATGAAAAGAAATGAATATGTAAAAGTGTTTGAGTTCAAGAAACACAAAAAAATTATTTTTAAGTTGCAAAGCTTTTTCCATTTATTTATTTACTATCTTTCATTACCTTTCATTATATATATATATATATATATATATATATATATATATATATATATATATATATATATATATATATATATATAAAATCAATCATGAATTATGAAACAAAATAAAATATCTAATATCAGAAAGATAAGCGGTTAAAAATAATTTATAAATACAGCTTAAAACAATATTATCTGATCAAAATTAGTTTTAGGATAATTTGATTAAATTAATTTGGTATTAAATAAACGTTACGGTAATAATACATATAGTGAAATTGAGATTTCAAACGTTTTGCTGGTGATGGAAGCATTAGATATCAGCGATTGCATCTCTAAATGGAAAAAAATTAACACACTGGAAAACATTCTTCCTCGAACGCTTGGAAGCTGTTTTTTCTGGTAAAATAACTGGATTACTGTTATTTTGGATTCTTAAACTGGATTAAAAAGTGTGTGAATAGTGTCTCTTATGACCATTTTGTTTTTTGACCTACCTGATTGCCATATATCCTTTTACCTTCGCTATAGCAATTATTTTACTAAAATCTTTCCTCTGCTGAAAAGAATGAAGATTTTGAAACTCCACAGATAAAGGAATTCTTTATGTTGCTTTCTGAGTTTCGTATCGAATAATAAATTCTTGTAAATTATAATTTACAGTCTTTAACTTTGTTATATATATATATATATATATATATATATATATATATATATATATATATATATATGAAAGTGTCTGTGCGTGTGTGTGTCTGTGTACATTTCCCTACGCAATAACTCTGTCAATTTTTAGTCTACAGACGCGAAATTTGATATACAGGGTACTGAGATTTGGGAAAATCTATGTGATCGGTTTTCGTCCAGAAATTTGGCCATTAAGGGGGATCAAAGTTCAACGATTTGACCTTTGAGAACTTTACCAAACTCCTCCGACAATTTTGGGTGTAAACACTTGAAATTTTAGATATACGTTCCTTGGACATGGATCTAACTTAATATCTTGATTTGAGCCCAAAAAATAAATGTTAAGGGGTCATAATAGGGGTCAAATTAAAAAAATTGACCGTTCTTTTTTTTTTTTTTGCTCAACATACACCTACAAATACCCGGGCAACGCTGTATAGTTTATCTGATATATACAATGGTAAACTTCAATCTAATATACATACCAGTATATTATATGTAGATATTTTAATCCTAACCGAATAAAAAAGCAGCTCAATACACAATAGAGAGTAGAACTTCTTATATATATATATATATATATATATATATATATATATATATATATATATATATATATATATATATATATATATATATATATATATATATATATTCGAACAATGAGATGAGTTAAATCACAGATTAATTAATCTTATGGTTTACAAGCTTATAAAATATTGTTGAGAGGAGATATTTTTATGTAAGACAATCCCAGCCAAATAAAATAGCTCAATATACAAGATAAAGCAAAATTAAAATTGTAGGATTCATAGCTCAATTCTGTGACATAAGAATATAGAGTTTTTAGACACAAAATTTATTGTCTGAAACAAGGAATACAAGAAATTTAAAGCTCTTTCCTTAATCCATGGATGTTCAGTGCATGGCTCATATCTTCAGAGAAAATGTATTTAGCAAAACAATAATTATGAATAACCATGAAATAGTATTTTTTTAAAAGAACATATGACATCAACTGAAATTGATGATGCCGATAAGTTTAATTTTTTGTCTAAAAATTCTATATTTTTACTTCACAGAATTTAACTATAAACCCTACAATTTATATATATATATATATATATATATATATATATATATAGATGCCTCCATTCAGTCTCGAAAGACAAAGGATACCCTTGTAGGGGCAACTGTGTGTAATTGTGAGGCAGGAGTTGCGCAATCGCCAACCACACCTCTCCTGAATCAGCACTGTTGGAGTCCAGTGGCAAGGAAAAGTCCAGGACGACTGGAAACACTGCCAAGAGCACATACATCACCTGGAAGTCCCAAATGGTCACCCATTTAGTACGGACCAAGTTCAACGTTGCTTAACTTCGGGGATTATATATATATATATATATATATATATATATATATATAAAGCTGAACGTCTGTGTGTGTGTCTGGTCACGAATAGGCTCCTATATGGTTGACTATTATAGAAAACTCATCACATATAATGATAGATGTATTGAAACACAGGAATGATGATTTATTAAAATTGTGGGGTCTGCGTATGCGCCTGGTCTACGAAGTATGGAAATAAAAAATTAAAAAATTAAAAAAAACGTTTACAAGTGTTTTTGATATAGATGTACATAATAATACTTTGATAAGTATGTTTTAACTTAAATAGGGATGGTAATAAAATTGAAACTATTCCCCCCCCCCCAAAAAAAAAGAAGAATACGGAACATACTGAAATAATAGTGTAATTATTTAGAAATCCATTCTTAACGTGAGGAGGAGGAGGAGGAGGAGGAGGAGGAGGAGGAGGAGAGTGTTTTGTAACTATTCTATACTTTCACAATTATTAGCAATATTAATTTAATTTAATAAACAAAAGATACTGGAAAACTCGATTTAACTTGAAAATCCCATCGAAAAAATTGCACGGTTTGTAAACTGCAGCAGTACACACAAACAAAATTTATTTACCCACCATCACCAACACCACCACCACCACCACCACAACTACTTCTGTAACACGTCCATTAATCTTTTAAATATCTCATCTGAAAGCTCCCAATGATTCATTGTAGAACAAAATTAAATCTTTCGAATAGTTGACAAGTTTAAAAAAAAATGTCTAAAAGATTAATTCTTTCAGTTTGAACCATTTAAATTAATTAAAATATTTCCACACATTAGCCAAGTTTGACAAAAGGCCAATCAAAGAAATGAGAGCAAGAACATTGTAATGAAAGCAATATTTAAGATAGAAGTTCATACAATTTGGATTATTTAAACAGCTGTTTTCATCTTGAGCGTTATTTCCACAATGTTTCGATCAATGTAATCTCTGACCTTCTTCAAGTGTATCTTGTCGAACTCAGGAATCTTTCTGTTGAACTCGGGAATCTTTCTGTCGAACTCAGGAATCTTTCTGTCGAACTCGGGAGTCTTTCTGTTGAATCTGCACAGAATTTGGAATGGAACTCTTTATTTAATTGATGGAGTATCATACTCTCATTCCATCAGCCATAGAAGTCCTAGGTAATTCGCAAATTGCATTTTGAGCATCACCCGCATTAGGAATCGAATCTTTAACTCCTACACGATTGTAACTTAGAACCAAATTTTACCAAGTACTTTATCCGCTGCACCACATGTCCTTGCGGCATTCATTAAAGGTTTCCGTTCGAAATTTTGTGCAGATTCCCGAGTTCAACAGAAAGATTCCTGAGTTCGGCAAGATACACCCGAAGAAGGTCGGAGGTTAGATTGACCGAAACGTTGTGAAAATAGCACTCAAGATGAGAATAGCATTAATTTTATTTATTGTGGGCTATTATCCTCATCTTTCTTTCTTTTTTTTTTAGTTGTTGTTTCACAACGTTTCAACAAACTATTCCTCTGGCCTTTGTCAGGTGGTAATCACGATGGGATAGCAACTCCGAATCTCCTAACTGCATTCTTAGCAATTACGGCTTTCCATAGTTGTTGTCGTCTCACCATGTTTTGGCCAAATAAGCCTCTGGCCGGCTTTGGGTAGGATTGAAACCACTATCTTCAGACAATGCTCACCTGGAACCGTAGTGATTCAACGTCTCTATGCACTGCGCCATGCGAAGGTAGTAATTGCTGAGGATGCAGTTAGGAGATTCAGAGTTCCTATCCCGTCGCGGTTACCACCTGATGAGGGCCAGAGAAATAGTTGGTCGAAACGTCGTGAAGCAACAACTAAAAAAAAACGATGAGGATAATAGTCTGCAATAAATAAAATTAATAAATAATACTCATCTCAATAATGAATTCCAATTAAATAATATATATGAGAATAGTACTTTGAACAATCCTGATAATATGAATTATTAATCGTCATCTCAAAAATTCAGAAAGAAAGAAATTGTTTTCTTATTATTCTATTATATTTGCTTCAAAACCTAAACCAAACTAACCAGGTCGACCACAAGTGTGTCATATCCTAATTGGCGATCACTATCTAGATCCTCTGACCTTTTTTTATTTTTGGATATTATGTTCAGAATGAAAATGCCATGATCGTAAATTCGGGAAGAAATTCAATTTGGGTCAACCATTCTCAGGCAGAATGATAACAAAGAATTCATATTGATAATTCCTGCCGCAATTTATATGCAAAAAATCAAAAAACTCCCGGATATGCTCGAATATAATTTGATCACATGCAGAGGTGACCTTTGACTTTTAGCCCTGACATAATTCATGACACGCCTTATGTATAGGTCAACCCAGTGGTTTCAAGATAATGGAACAGTAAATTAGACAAGCAGATCACACACACATTATATATATATATATATATATTTAGACAAATATTATTGAATAGCACAGAGTTATTCTGTTTTACAATTTTCCTTTTTATTTTCTCCAATCTCCGAATAGTCCTTTTTGTGTTCTTCTCGAAATTGTATAAGTTGGATCCATAATCGCGAGCGCTTTTGACAAAAGTGCTTCTATCATCCTCATGCATATTGTAGAAATAAATGTAGAAATTGTTTTTTTAAATGACATATATATGCATTTTTTCATAGTTACGTGGTAGCTTGTTACAAGTTAGATGGGCGGACTTTATATATATATATATATATATATATATATATATATATATATATATATATATATATATATATATATTAAATATATTTATATACACACACACACACACACACACATATATTCAAAATTTATCCCACACATTTCAAAACGTTTCGGCTGCACTCATAATTAATATTTATCTGAGGCTTCTTTGTTTTAATGTACAACGCCTCGAGTATTCTTAGCCTATTTACATTTCTCTCACTCTGCAATACTCTTGTATTTTCTACCATAATTCTTCGAAATTCCGAACGATGGCAGCCATGTCCCTTCAAATGTTGTGATATGGAGCTAGAGTCAGAGAGGTGGAGAGTCAATCTTCGCGACAATGTTGAAATGTAGCTACTAGTATTGGAGATACACTCTCCTATTGAGCAGCTGAATTTGTAAACTACATTGGTCCTTTCCAACAGGTCACTTGCCTGCGAAAATTTGTTTTTCATTACAAGGCTTGTTGTCTGTATATATCGCCTGACGTGTTTACCTCCCCCTTCTACACACACACACACACACACACACACACACACACACACACACACACACACACACACACGCAAAAAAAAAAAAAAGAAAATCGAAAATTTAAAAACTACAATTATAGTGATCAAGAATGAGATAAACTGCACAACGAAACATCCTTCGATTCACTTTACGAGATAGTTGAAAAAATAGAGATAGATAAAAAAAAAAAAAAAAGATTAACGTAGTTTGGACATGTTTTCCGGCTATCATAAGTTCAACCATGTAAAGAAATCATACTGACAAGATTTTGTCAAGAAAGATAATGAGGGCGATCTCAAGTATTAGTCTCATGAGTGAGTCTCTTGATCCCGAGGACTAAGCAAACTAAAATGAAAAAAAAAAAAAAAAGAAAAGATATGCCCTTTTGTTATATTCCTAAATACTTAGGAAATAAAGACAAACGTGAGTTACACCGAGTGGTATGTGTAATGGGGTTTATTTATAATACAGAAACGTAAGGCTGCTCGCCTAAGGTAAATAGAAGTACATAGTAACAAGTATGGGGAAGAAAGTCTGATAATCAACACGTAAGACTATCCGTCTTACTGCGACTGCTTGTCTGCCGCTGTCTGCCAAACAGTCCAATATATATATACAGTTTGTAACCGGTGTATAGCCAGTTATGTTCCTTCACAACACCTCCCCCTGAAGCTGAAATCTTCCTGATTTTAGCTTAAATACCTCTTCCTTTTAGGGTCAGGGCTTAATCTCCTGGTAACTTTTCTCTTTCTTACGCTTTTCCTTCTGGTCAGCGTTACCCGGGGTAAAGGTTTCTGTCCAGCCCGTATGGTCGGTTCAGGCGAAATATTCATTGTTTGCGGTACACACGCTGGTTTTGGTATATCAAAAATATCGCACAATGTTTCCATTGGTGTCTCTTCCACATTTGGAGACAGTCTGGGACGTATTTGATTTCTGTGTCTTTTGCAGACAAAACTTAATCCTTGGATGGTATAGACCATGCTCCCAATCCTTTTTTTGATAATACCTTCAACCCACTGATTTCGTCCATTTTGAAAATTTTTGAAATATACATTTTCACCTGGGGAGAAACACTTGGTATTAAGGTTTTCTTTTTTGAAAACTTTCTTTTTCTCTGGTAGCAGCCTATCGAAGACAGATCTTATCTTTCTTGCAAACATTAGCTCAGCCGGGGAAGAATTGACATTATTATTAGGATTTGGTGTCACCCTGTAAATTGCTAAAAATGTTTGAATACATTGTTCGTCTGTGTCCGTAGTAAGATTTTTCTTAAGTGCCCTTTTAAACGTATCTACAAATTTTTCGGCCAACCCATTCGATCGTGGATGGTACACAGGTGTTGTCATATGTAGAATATTTAGTGAGTCACAGAATTCTTTGAATTCATGAGCAGTAAATGCTGTTCCATTATCGCTCACTAAGGTTTTTGGCACTCCAAAACGGCTAAAAATTTCATTAAGCGCACTCACAGTGTTTTTTGCTGTTGGATGTCTAAACTTAAATATTTCTGGCCATTTTGAAAAAGAATCTACAATAATCAAGTAAAAATAACCATTTATAGGTCCCGCATAATCAATATGCAGACGTGACCAGGGTAGGTCCGTCTTTGGCCATGGCGTCGTTTTTACTGGAGGATCTCGAGCTGCTAATTGACATCCTCTGCATGTCTTGACACATTTTTCAACTTCCTTGTCCATACCAGGCCAGTACACATATCCTCTCATAAGGGATTTCATTCTCGAAATGCCCGGATGACCTGTATGAAATTCCTTCAGAATTTTCCTCTGTAACGTTAGTGGAATTACGATCCTCTCACCATACATGAGTACATCTTCACAGATGGAAAAAGGCGTTGTTTGATCTACCTTTTTATTTTTTTTTATCCATCCCAATTGATTTTTCATTTTCTTAATGAAAATGTCATTTACTGCCTCTTTTTTTATTTTTTCGAAAGTTACCGGAAGTTCACGTATCATATTACACATTGAACTTGTACATTCACTTTCGTCTTTAAGCGCAGCAATTACCGTTTCTTCGAAACTTTCGCTTCTTTTAGGGATCAACCGTGATAATGCATCTGCGTGTCCTAACTTTTTTGAGGATACATGTTCCATCTTAAACTGATAGTTTAAGAGGGTTACAGCCCATCGCTGTAATCGATTCGCAGTATGTGTGGGAATGCCTTTCTTTGATCCAAATATGGTAAGTAGGGGTTTATGGTCGGTTTGCAAAATAAAAGATCGTCCATGGAGAAATCGATTGTACTTTGTAATTCCAAATATTATCGACAGCGCCTCTTTTTCAATTTGGCTGTAATTTTTCTCCGCTGCAACCAACGTTCTTGAAGCATGGGCGATAGCTTTTGTCCTACCATCCTCATACTTGTGAAGTAATACAGCGCCAACACCGTAATCACTGGCGTCCGTTGCTAGTATTAGTTCCTTTTCTGGATTGAAATGTGCCAATGCTAAGTCTGACAGTAGACATCTTTTGATATTTTGGAAAGCAGATTCACATTCCTTATTCCAGTTCCATTTAACACCCTTTTTCAGTAACTCGTTAAGAGGAGCTCTTAAATTATGTATGTTAGGGATGTAAATTGCATAGTATTGAACTAATCCCAAAAACGATTTTAATTTTGTCACTGAATCTGGAGCAGGCATCTTTTCAATTGCTTCAGTCCTTTGTGGATCCGGTCTTCGACCCTCTTTGTCGATTATTTGACCTAGACATTTTTCTGGGCTCAATTTAAAACCAAATTCCTGTATTCTTTTGAATACTTCT
Organism: Euprymna scolopes; assembly: GCF_053919585.1. NCBI lineage: Eukaryota > Metazoa > Mollusca > Cephalopoda > Sepiida > Sepiolidae > Euprymna > Euprymna scolopes. The sequence continues at coordinate 74,061,376 of NC_136492.1, forward strand.
TTTACATGCTTCTTATGATCTTGCAAATTTTCACTTTTAATTAGGATATCGTCAAGGTAGGCCATTGAAAATTCCAACCCTGCCAGCATCGTGTCCATAATTTGCTGGAAAATAGCAGGAGCAACCTTTAATCCAAAAGGAAGCCTCTTTAGCTTAAAAATGCCCTTATGAGTATTTATGCCTAAGTATTTGGAGCATTCATCGCTGATCTTAATTTGCAAGTAAGCATCTGAGAGGTCTATCTTAGAAAAAATTTTTCCTCCGTTAAGCTTAGAGAACAGATCTTCTGCGGACGGAAGGGGATAATTATGGTCCAATAGACAGTCATTTAAACCCGTTGAAAAATCTCCACAGACCCTTATTCTGTTATTTTTTTTCTTTACATACACGGTTGGACTTGCCCAATCTGTGTGGTTAACTTTTTCAATGACTTCCAGTTGTTGAAGTCTATCCAACTCTTTTTCGATTGCGTCCATCGCTGAAAAAGGCACATTCCTTTTAGGTTTGAATACTGGAGTGGTATTTTTCTTTAATTCAAATTTTGCCTCTGTCTTAATACAGAGTCCTAGTCCTTCGGCAAAAACATTGGGAAATTCAGTTTTCAAATCCTTCAGGAAGTCTTCCCTTTGGTTTGCTTTTTCTGCAGTTAAAACGTTACAAAACGAATTTATGGGTTTCTCCCATAAATTAAACAGGACAATCCAATCTACCCCAAACAGGCATGTATTCTTTCCTGGTACGACGTACACTTTGGATTTATGAGTCTGGTTAGCGAATGTCACTTTGCATTTTAATTCTCCCTTGAACTCTAATCTTTTGCCGCACACACTTCTCGCCGTCTTTCTGGTTTTCGCTAATTCAGGTCGACCTATCCTTTTCCATATATCTTCATTTATAATACTAATATCTGCACCGCTATCCAGAAGCAATGTAACCAGATGTCCATTTATCCGAACATCAACATATTTCCGTCTTTCGCAGCTTTTTTCTTTATTCATGCGAAGCGTATTTACATTATCGGTCCCTTGTCTTTTCTTCTGGGCACAGTATGTTCCCTTGTGACCTCTGAGACCACATTCATAACATATTTTGTTCCTAAACCAGCAGGTCTTATTGTTGTGTCTTAAACTACCACAACATTTACACTTTAGCTTTGGGTCTTTGTATCCTTTAAGGATCCTGTGTTCTTGGAACCTGGACTTTCTTGTGGTCCCTTGCCTTTTTACTTGCTGCACCTTAAAAATATTTTTCTCTTCAATGCGAGTGTTGTCTTTCTTTATGTTAATCAGACGTTGACACTCTTCAGTGACTTTTTGCAATGTTATGTTAGGATCCGCCTCCATAATTGTTAGGATCCGTGAACGTATATCTTTGTCCCTTGGTGCCGTGAGACCTTGTACAAAGATTAAACATTTAAATTGGTCTGCGGAAATTTCATTCAATTTAAATGATTCGCATAAACAGTTCACAGTGCAAGCATATTCTAGATAGTCTTCAGCTTCTGCCTTCTGAATGTTCAAACATTTGTATCTAGAGTGAAATAGGCTATCCCTTTTATCAAATATTTTCGACAAGGTACTAATTGTTTCCTCGAACGAAACCTCCTCCGGTTTTTTTGGTAGAATTAGATTTGCATACTTGGTGTTTTCATCAGTACCCAGTTTTTGTAGTAGCAGGGTAACTTTTTCCTCATCGGTCCAGTCTAAACATCTTTTCGTAAAAATTGTTTCGTATCTTCTGTAGTATGCAGGGAAAGTAACACCAGTATCCGGGGAGTAACGAAATTCCGTTAGTGAATTTGAAATACCCTCGGCAGAAAAATTAGTCTTCTTCCCGGTCGACGTTAGAATTAGCTTTTCTAAATTCTTTTGCTGTGTCGACATTTGTCGTTGTAGTATGTTTGTTTGTTCTTGTTGTGCCTCTAAAGTTTTTTGTGTTCTTTCTTGTTGTTGTTGCAGCTGTTGCTGTAGCTGTTGTTGTTGAATTTGTTGTTGTTGTTGTTGTTGCGCTAAAAATTGTTGAGTCATTTTTGTCTGTTCCTGGATGCTAAGGGCTAGAGCCTTAGTTAACTCTGCTAATTGTTCCATGTTAGCTTCTAGTACAAAAATGTCTTTTCGAATTCTACACAATAATTCCAAAGAAAAATCGTAAATTTACGTATATCGTAAATTAGTAGCAATATGCAGACACAACACGTTTCAACAAAGTTCATCCATAGTAATTCAACAGGCTTTGTAAAATAATTCTTTTTTTTTTTTTTTTTTTTTTTTTTTTCAACAACGTAAGTTCATACACAAAATATTTCTTACTTCCCACGACAAATAGTTCCAATTATTTATATAAAGGCAATAACAAACAATTAATTTTCCAAAAAAAAAAAAATATATGGCTGCCGTTCCCACGTGGCATAAAATGGTACAATAGTCGTTGTATTTATATTTTTTTCTTTCGAAACTCGTAATCCTTTAGTGTAGTTTCGAATTCAACTTGCGACCATTTTTTTTTTTTTTTTTTTTTACTTGTCAAAATAAATATAAATTCCACTTTACCTTGAACATGTTTCTATAATTTCCTGTGAGTTCTTTACGAAGAAAAATCCGTACTTTTCGCTACTTTAGGTAGGAAAAATTTTTAAATTCATTGACGCACGTGGTCAAAAAATCCTTGTGTAGTTTGTTTTTTTTCGTAAAACAAAAAATCCTTGCATTGTACACAGTCCTTGGTACGGTAATTTATCTCTGTTAAGAGAAAGAACATCCTTTCGTCGCCATTGTTATATTCCTAAATACTTAGGAAATAAAGACAAACGTGAGTTACACCGAGTGGTATGTGTAATGGGGTTTATTTATAATACAGAAACGTAAGGCTGCTCGCCTAAGGTAAATAGAAGTACATAGTAACAAGTATGGGGAAGAAAGTCTGATAATCAACACGTAAGACTATCCGTCTTACTGCGACTGCTTGTCTGCCGCTGTCTGCCGCTGTCTGCCAAACAGTCCAATATATATATACAGTTTGTAACCGGTGTATAGCCAGTTATGTTCCTTCACAACACCTTTATTGTTATATAGATTCTACCTTCTAGGTGAAAGCAAGCGCTTTATCTGTAAGGAGAAATTGAGTACACATGTTTATTTCGGTAGTAGCCATGTGCGTTTGCACAAGTCTGTAAATGGGATAGGCATTGTAGATGTGCGTATATATTAGCACTCCTCTTTTGTTTGTGCATGTATGAATTGTGTGCATGTGTTCTATTACTATTGTGTATATGCTGTCATTATGTTTAGTAGTTTGTGTGTGTGTGTGTGTGTGTGCTATTTGCCGAGGGCTTTTCAGCCTCAAAGTGCCTAGCCTGGGTTATTATGTGTGCACATGTGCTGTTTGTGGAAGAAAAATGCTGGAAAGAAAGAAAGATGTGTGTTGGAGTTTTTATAGCATGTGCAAATGTTTGTGCTGTGATTCATTTGAAGGAATTGCTGATTTCAACTTAGGTTCAATCAGGAGTCAATATGCATAAAACAATATTCTCATGCTGCTGAGAAGTAAATAACTCGTGGAATCTCGTGTTACTTTGCATGGAAGATTTTGGAATCTCTAGGAATCTTTTGGAATCTCTAGGAATATTTTGGAGTCTTTGGAACTTTTTGTAAAGTAGTGCATCCATAAAGAAATCATTCAAGAACTGAGATACACGATATAGGAGGACAAAAATATTGTCATTAGGAGGGTTTAGTAATTCTAATTTTCTTATCTTCCTACTCTATGGAAATTTACGGAAAAGGGTTTGAGATAAATTACATTTGCTTTTTCTGATGTTGTTCTGTTCGTTATTCAGTCTCAAGATTTTAATATACTTTTAAAAAAAATCTAAAGATATGTTTTATCCAATTTTTTTAGAATCTTCCGGAATAAGATGGAATCTTCCAGAATTTCTGAAATCCGTTGCAATCTTTTTGGAATCTTGTGGAAAAATATCGACAAACCCGCTGAACAACAAAATCACACCCCTTCACCGTTGAGGTCCCTAAATGTCAGAAAACCTTCTACTCTAATAGCTTCTTCCCTCGAACAGCTAGACTTTGGAATTCCCTTCCTGTTACCTACTTCCCTGACTGTACTGATATGCAGAAGTTCAAATGTAACATAAACCAATATCTTGAATGTTAATGCTTCCTAGGCATGGTCCTAATTAGTAACCCCTTACGTTCAAGTGGTGAAGGGGTGAAGGTGGTGATTCCCTTGCTGGGGGGTGAAAGTAAAAAAAAAATCAAGTTATTTAACCTAAGTTTCAGCCTTCTCTGGGTTTATATTGAGAGTGAGGCCTTTGGTGGATGGTTTAGATTCCTTGCTCTTCTAACACTACAGTCATGTGTTCATTAAAGTCTTCAAGCACCAGCTGAAGATCAAGATCAGATGTGATAGGAAATTTTTTTTTATGAGATTTTAATTTATCGTCTTACAGTCATCATATGCACCTATATATAAATTCCATTGAGAGTCCCATGACTCCCTTCTCCATCCCGGAATCAATATTGACTATTTTTTAGGCTCTATTGTTCTCACATACTGTGTCACTATTATTATTATTATTATTATTACTAGCTCACAAGGAGCTTTCACACAGGTCATAAAGGATCTCGCCTTAAAAACAGCATGTGGTGTTCTCTGGAGGTGGAGTGATAACAAGTCTCACCAGTTTTCCAAGGTCCCAATTCTCTTCGCATTTGTCCAGTGGAGGTCTGGTCAGTGCTCTCTCCTTTATCTTTCCATCATCCTTGACCCTTCTCGTCTATTTGGCATCATTCTCTTGTGGTGGTGGTGGTGGTGGTGGGTGATTGGGTAATGGGATGGGATGGGGAGGGGATGGGGGAGGGATAGATAAGTATCTTCTATGTTCTTGGTTCCATGTGACGCTTTTTTATGCTGTGCCTCTGAAGTAGTTGATCTGATCCACGCGTGTGGCTCATGTGTATTAGTCTTCACATTCAAGGGTTTTCTTAATATTTCAGCTGTTTTCATTATTTTTATTCGTTGCATTTTTCCAGTCTTTCCTCTCATTCCAATTTCTCCCATTTTTTTTTTCAAAATTATTATTATGATTATTATTATTATTATTATTATTATTATTATTATTGAAAAAAAAACGTGTTTGAGTCACATATCAGAAATAATCAGAATAAAAAGCTTAACATCAGAGAGTAACGTGTAAAGGATAAAAACTTCTCAAGTGGAACTAACAGGTTTTTTTTCCGCAAGGTGTGACCATAAACAAATTCATTATTCGGTTCATCACGTGCGATTACGTTCGTATGATTTGATTATTTGGTTGCAAATTGCAGTATTACTAAATCTATGCACACATGTAAAAAAATAAATAAATAAACATGAAATTAATTAGTATTTTTTTTTTTTTTTTTTTAAAGACCAAACAAAAACGAAAAGCGGGAGATTAGAGGTAGATAATTAATTACACGTGTGGCAGTAAATTACAGGTACTCTTTGAAATAGAGTATTTTTTGAGTTGAATGAGTTTGTCTTGAATGTAAAGATGGAAAAAATAAAAACATTTGATTTCTGGAAAAAAAATTATTGCGTCACTTATCATGGCGTTCTAAAGACAACTAAATTTCGAAATGATCGATTCAAATATGACATCACGTGCAGATTTAATCTCCCCCTGGGATTCGAATTAAAGTGTACCTTTTTCCATATCCGGTTGGTTTTCAATAGTTTCTATAATAGCAAAAACTTTTAGGGTTTTGGTGCTTTTAGGACACAACCTAAGAAAATAAATAATTCAACACAAGCTTCTGAAATGACGAACGCAACAACTTCAATATATGTAACAAAGAAAAGGTTTATTCTGGCGAATGTTCACAAGGAGATATTATCCCTAGGTAAAAGCTGGACTATGGTTACCTGGTGCTATCGCGGTAGTTATGCCCAGTGGGAATCGTTGATACCGGATGAAATAACACACAGGTGGAAAGAGAGGGAAGAAAAAAGGGTCTGATCTGTTGTAGTTGTTGTCGTCTCACCACGTTTTGGGCCAAGTAAACTTCTGGCTGGCTTTGGGTAGGATTGAAACCACTATTTTCCATGGGCCCATGGCGCAGTGCGTAGAAATATTGAATCTCCACAGTTCCAGGTAAGAATTGTCTGAAGATAGCGGTTTCAATCCTACCCAAAACCGGCCAGAGGCTTACTTGGCCAAAAACGTGGTGAGACGACAACAACTATGGATGGCAGTAATTGCTGAGAATGCAGTTAGAAAATTCGGAGTTCCTATCCCATTGCGGTTACCACTTGACAAAGGCCAGAGGAATAGTTGGTCAAAACGTCGTGAAACAACAACTAAGAAAGATGCGGATAATAGTCCGCAATAAATAAATTAATGAATAATACTCATCTCAATAATGAATTCCAATTAAATAATATCTAAAACATTCTTATTAGTTTTTTTTGTTGTTGTTTTAGGTTTGTATGTTTTTTTCCTTATGCTCTCTAAAAGTTTCTAATTCATTTTAACATGACTTATCCTTTTTAATCCAAGGAAAAACTAAAAAAAAAAAAAAACTGTATTTTTTTTTAGGAACTCATGTATTTGATGATTTGTTTGGTATATTCATGTCATTAATGAAACGCGCGTAAGACGCAGCAATAAAACAATATGAATATGAATTAAGTGAATACTTCTGTGGCTTTGAAATGTTTAATAAAGTTACGAGATATGCTCTGTTAGTGTAAATCCATTTTTGTTGAGCTTAATTGTGGTAATTTTGAATAACTTTATTGAATATATACATTATAAATATATATCTATTTACACACACACACACACACACACACACGCACACACACACACACACACACGCACACACGCACACACACACACACACACACACACACACGCACACACACATATTATATGTATACACCAAGAAAATTAACTGCTGACAGATTAAAAATTTACATTATTTTATTGAATCATCAAATATTAAAAAAATAGGGAATGCAATAGAAATTATTTCTTAATCCATGGAGTTTCGAAAATTCATATTTTTCTCATCAGAGAAAATAAATAGTTCAGTCATGTAAAAGAAACATTTCTGGAACAATATAAAATTGAAAACTTAAAATTTGCGATTATGAAAACTGATTGCAGGAATGGGAAAGAAGGTAGACTTTAAATTGAACAAATCCAATCCAATGGTATTTTTTGTTGACATATTTAAAAAAAAAAAACAAAAGACAATACAAACCCATAAAAGATTTTGTTTTGAAAAGAATTAAAGGTGGAAGAAGAAATGGAATTCTTTTAAAGTCATAAAAGCACAAAATAAAAAATAAAAACTTACTAATTGTAGGTCATTTATGTATTAGTAAGTTATTTCTAGTTTTTGCTCTTATGATTTTCACAGAATTGCACTTCTTCTTCCACCTTTGATCTTTTTCTAAAAACACCCCAACCTTTTATGGATTTATATGGGTCTCTGATGAGTTGTTTGGTATACAACTCAACGAAAAATGTGTAAGACATACCATATATCAAATAAAATGATATGATGTGCTATAAATATACTTGTGGTTTTTGAATTGTTTGAAAATGATACATATGCTCTGAGAGTGCAATCTATTTTCATTGAAATCACATATATTAATATACGAAGATATAATTTAATGCTTAAATTTTCAATATTTACTTCAACAAATACATAGGTAGAGCTAGGTAGTAAGTTATGAAAATATATATGGCAATCAAGCTACACAATATATTCCGCGTTTCATCCTTGTGAGAATTCGTCAGGCATAAGCCGTACTTCTCTATATTGTATGCAATAGAACTTTGAATATCGTAAGCCTGACAAATTCTCACAAGGATAAAATGCGGAATATTTTGTGTAAGTTAATGGCCATATATATTTTCATGACTTACTATATATACATATATATATATATACATATATATATATATATATATATATATATATATGTATATATATATACATATATATGTATATATATATATACATATATATGTATATATATATATATACATATATATATATATATATATATATATATATATATATATATATATATATAGGTCAGTTCAGAAATGCAAGTTTACAAACTAAAGAATTTTGGAAACTTAAAGAGGGTAAATAAATATTAATACTAATATGTATAGGACAATCCTAACCAGATGAAAATGTTCAATACTCGAGATAGAGCATCGGTACAAGAAAGGAGTTGAAATTTTGCAAATTAGAATTTACAACATTTGTCATTCGAAACAAGGGATACGGATTAAAAGGTTTTTTTCCTTATTCCAAAGATTTTCAAAGAATGGCTCTTAAACTCAGAGGAAAATAGTTAGCAAAATACCATGTATATGTGAACTTCAGTTGGAATATCCATTTGGATTATATCATTCTATATTTTTAATAGCATTATATCTCCCATACGCTAAAGGTTTTGAATTATGTGCTAACCAACAAAATTATAGCCAGTCTATATGCATGGTGTTTTGCTAACTATTTTTCTCTAAGAATAAGAGACATTCTTGAAACTCCTTTTAATCTTTTAATCTGTATTTTTTGTTTTGAATAATAAATGCTGTAAATTCTAATTTGTAAAATTATAACTTTCTTCTTATATATATATATGTGTGTGTGTGTGTGTGTGTGTGTGTGTGTGTGTGTGTGTAATAGACATCACGATATTGTAGAATTAAATTAACAATATTTTATTCAAAACAAGGAATATAAGAAAAAATGAGAAAAATTCCTTATTCCATGGAGTTTCAAAGATAGACTCTTCTCCTCAGAGGAAAGAACGTTAGCAAAAGGAATATATAGATAAAAATCTCATTTTGCTAGTTAGCGTAATTTTTTAAAACGTTAGTTATAAAAATTTTTGAAGGAAACGCAGTCATCAGTGGAGGAGATAACGATCAACGCTGGAACCAAACGCTGCAACAAAGCCACCTTAGCAAGGAACATACCCCAGGGCTACTGTTCATTGCCACGAAGTTAAGGGAAATTTTAACATGAATGAAGATTAACGTTTTTAATACAAGCGATCTTGGAGTGATCAAGTAACAGGAAGTTACGATCTTGCAGACAAGGCTAGCTGACCGACTTTTTCAATTTCCCCAGACAGTGCTCAACTCTGAGAATTTTTATTTCTTAAAGGAGTGACAACAATTATAAGTTATAAATAATTATTTTTATGTACCTACAGATACTATTTCATGCTTATGCAATTATCAGTGCAGAAGATGATGATCAACGCTGGTCGAATGATATTCAAAGTTCTATGGCATACAATATAGAGAAGTAAGGCTCAGATAAGACTTTACTGCATCGTTACGTTGTGAAGTGGATGTATGCCTGACTTATGTTCTCGTTTTATGATTGTAATTGATTCGAATTAAAATAAGTTAAGCCTAAATTGATTTGCACTTCGACGTTAACTAATCAAAAAGGATTAGAAACGAATGTTAGTGTTAAAATGACGGAGTTCAAATCTGTGTGGTTTGGGGTGATTTTCTTTTATGGATGTCGATGGAGATCGGGAGGAGTGAAAAAGTTTTACAGAATGTCATTTGCTGCAAAGTAAGGGTGGAGACTATTTTTCCAGATGACTAATTTTGGAGATTATCAAATCATTGGATCATCAAATCATTGGATCATCAAATTAAATAAAAGATAAGATTTGTTTTTGTTTGGTTCGGATGCAGATTGTGAATACAATTATAATTTTCCGATGTCTGCTTATCATTGTTTCTAGCGCGCACACACACACACACACACACACACACACACACACACACACACACACACACACACACACACACACATATATTAGTGATGGGACGATTTCAATATTTTTCCTGATTCTGATACAATTACTGATTCCGTACTAAATTTCCGATTTCGATATAATTACCGATTCCGTTTCTTTATAAATCCCTAAATATTTAACTACACCGTTGTTATTTTTTTCTCCGATTACCATAAAAACACGTGTTAAATATGCAGATATTTTCCTAAACATAAAAAAATAAACTTGTAAGGGGTTATCTATAGATTTTTGTTTTAATGGTATAAATATTTATTATTTTATCATTATCAAACCAGCAATGGAAGATTTAGCCTTAAAGAAAATCAATAAAAAAGCACAATTAAAAGAATCGTTTTGGCATCAGGAAATAGGCACACATTTTTATGATTCTGATACCGATGCTGATTAATGGTCCTAACACTAACACTAATATATATATATATATATATATATATATATATATATAGCTGAGTGAGTTAGAAGAAGAGAGTAATTTCAATTGTATAAGAGGAGACTTATTGGGATAATATAAAGCTCAACAAGTTTCATTGGAGCTTCTATAGGAGAACAATAGGAATGGGAAATGAAGTCACAAAAACTATATATTGGTAAATATAGATTGGTTCATTTATTCAAGAAGGGTATACAAACATTTTGTTACCTAGCACCTCCTCTACTCTTCTGATGAGAAGCATTAGGCTTCGAAATGCCTTTGCATAAAGAGTCCCCTCTCTCCCCCAACTAAATGTTTGTATACCTTTATTGAATAAATGAAAAAATCTATATTTACCAATATATAGTTTTTGTGACTCCATTTTTATTCCTATTGTTCTCACATATATATATATCAGTGGTCCTCAATTGAACTGACGTTGCGACATATCTCCTGCAGTTTGCGGAAAACCATTTATTATTTATCATGGATACAGCCCTTACATTTAGATTTGGATCTCTTCAGGTGAAAAGTTCTGTTCGAATATGTGCACCCTTGGCGGCACTTAAAAACTTTGACTCCTCTGTTTGTGCTCTTATTTCTTGTGCCTGTGGCAGACCGTGTGGATCATGCATTGGATTGTATAACCATAGGAAAGCACATTAGTATGAGGCAAGACTATGATTGTTGGACACAACAGGCGATCAAGAAAAAGTCTATTAATTTTATTTTATTGCGGACTATTATCCTCATCTTTTTTTTAGTTGTTGTTTCACAACGTTTCGGCCAACTATTCCTCTGGCCTTCGTCAGGTGGTAATCACAACGGAATAGGAACTCTGAATCTCTTAACTGCATTCTCAGCAATTACTGCCATCTATAATTGTTGTCGTCTCACCACGTTTTGGCCAAGTAAGCCTCTGGCCGGCTTTGGGCAGGATTGAAACCGCTATCTTCAGACAATTTTCACCTGGAAGGCCAGAAGAATAGTTGGCCAAAACGTCATGAAACAATAACTAAGAAAGATGAAGATAATAGTTCGCAAATAAATAAAATTAATAAATAATACTCATCTCAATAATGAATTCCAATTAAAAGAAAAAATGTGTCTGTGTTTCATTTTGTTGTTTCATTTTACAACATATTAACCCTTTTTTTTTTAGCTTATTTAATGCCAAATCTGTTTTTTTTTAGCTTATTTAATGCCAAATCTGTTTTTGTTGTTTTTAGCTTATTTAATGCCAAATCTGGTTATTTTAGTAAATGTTTTTCTGCTTCAAATTCTTTATATTTTCACATATTCATTGTGTTTGGTTAGGTTATTTTGTTGTAAGGCATATATCAACTCTTTTCGGATTATTAAATGCCAAATCCGGTCATTCTGATAAAAGGTTTTATGCTTCAAGTGCTTTATATCTTGGAATATTTATTCAATAGTGTTTGGTTTGGTCGTTTTGTGGAGGAAAATTGTTGTTTTTGCTATTGCAGCGCATGATTGAGTTTTGCAAAAGGAAAGGAAAAAATAACATCAATGATTGGTGCATTTTATGTCAAGAAGTCGGTATCTTCAGACAGCTTGATCTGGTAGCAACAGGTGTGTGTGTATGTGTGTGTGTGTTACTCTAGCAGTATAATGACCTGTATCGGGTGCCAAGTTTCCTTTCACATGTTGTTGATTGACTTTGTGTTTTCTTATCCACTCTGGATATTATAAACATCACAAAGCAAACATTCGCTCATCAAACTAAAATAATAATTTCTTTTCTCCTTTAACATGGCGATCTGTTGACAGTGCACACATTCACTGCAAGGACACTATCTTAGAAGTATTTCCGATGCGCCAATATTTTATCGGTCAGTTTCGAAGACATGAGAAATATTTTGTTGCAATTGATAATGAGCCACGCTAGAGAATAAAATGTTAAAAAGTCATTCCATTTACCAAGATGTTTTTAACTTCTGAAAATGTTGAATGTATTGCATGTATCGAGTCTTGATTGGACAAACACTCTACTCAGCAGTTTCTCTCAGCCAATCAGAGACTTTTGATTTTACTATAAAACCCCTGAATACACAAATTTTCTTCCTTTTTTCCCCTGTTATCTTTCAGACAACACATGTGCATATGTCATAATCCAGCATAGTTTCTTTGGAAAATGAAGGGAACTTCGGCTAGCAGCACATACCTGATGACAGATTTTCATGGACTTCTATACACAGCACCCAGTAAAGCACACACACACACACACACACACACACACACACACACACACACACACACACACACACACATGCACGTGCACCCCCCCCCACACACACACACGAACACTGCTCAACAAATGCAAATGTACTCAAGTTTTTAGGCACTGTCTCATGAACAAAACAGTGACATGCTATTCATATACACGCAAACGCACATGACGCCAGCTGAAATGAACATACATAGATTTTCTCATTAGCAAAATAGGCACCCTATTATATGCACACACTACCTATTCTCATTTATGCCCACATAAATGCATATGGCACTAGTTGAAACAAGCAAGCATACATTTTTATAGAAATAGCTCTAGACAAGGCATGAAGCCACTTAATGTAAAGAGCTAAAAATATTACTTCAAAGTCAAATAGATTAAATGTTAGATAGATTCTAACCCAGAAAACAGTAATTCTTCCTTCTTTATCAGAAACATCGCTCATGGAGTGCGAGGACTAAAGGACAAAATAAAGGAAGTGAGAATTACTAAGATGCGAAAAGTAAACCCAAAGTTCACTTTCTACACTTCAAAAATTTATTTTTTCCTCCGGAACGTTTCTCGGATACTTTGAATTTTCAGTCTTTACCAACTTTTCATTTTTATTTTCTTAATTTCTTTAAGTTGTCGAATAAAATGACTTAATTTTGTTTGGATAGACTTCATTATTCTTCCAGCTGATATTGCCTTTCTCTCTACAGTAGCAGACATTATTAGAAAGTTTTACAAAACATGACATGATTAGATATTCTGAATACTCGATTTTTATAAATTAATTTGTTATTGGAATCCTTTGAGATGAGTAATTTATATATTTATTTATTTGTGGACTGTTATTCTCATCTTCATGGCTGTTGGTGTTTTACCAGGTTTCACTCAACTATTCTTCTGACCTGACGGGATAGGAATGCTGAGTCTCTTATCTGTATCCTCAGAAATTACTACCTTCCATAGTTGTTGTTTTACCAGGTTTTGGCCAACTAATCCTCTGACTTGTTTTGAGACCACAGTGCTCACTTGGAACTGTAGAGATTCAACGCCTAGATAAAATAAATATACTCGATCTTTATCAGTCATTTTCTTTTTTACATTCCCTTTCCCCTCCACATTTTTCATTGTTCTTTCTGACAAAAAATCTTTCACAATATTCATTATTTTATTTGAAAATCACCTTTTTTTTTAAATAAAAATTATTATAATAAACTATAAAAGTCATTGCATATGATTTAAAGATATTTTTGTAAGTGTTTATATAGACTCTCATTTTACACTCATCTTGATAATCAGGCAAATCAATTTTGTCAAAAATTAATAATGATGGATCTTTGTCACACATTGAACACCCAAACATTCGATCTGTGTTAGTTGGCAGAACATTTTTACAAAATAATCAGAGTTGATACCTTAAATTATCTTTAAAATCGAATCTTTCTCAATAAAAGGCAAAAATGAATGATTGGGAAGATGATGGGTTGGATGCAGTTGAAAGATGAAGAGAATATTAAAAAAAAACAAAATGGAATGACAGGAAAAAAAGATAGAGAAACGTTACCAGAAGTCGCATAAATAAAATGTTGCTAGTGTTCAATCATGAACTATGTGCAAATGAAATAAGAGTTAGGGTTAGGGTTGATCTGATGAGGATATTTAAAAAAAAAAAAAGATTTAAAAAATTAGAGTATAATGAAAAAGACATTTCATTTGGATTTGTGTTTTCCTTGGTAGCCTTGGATTTCATCTATTTTACAGAAAGGGGCCGTTAAAATGGACTTTTATTTATTTTAATCTTTCTCTTAATTCCAAGCAATCTTACATGTTTAATTACACACATATAGTTTTTTTTTTTAATTATTTTTAATCTCAACACACAATAAATACCGAATGAATATGCATATATATATATATATATATATATATATATATATATATGCACATATATATATGCATGCACATATATATATGCATACATATATATATATATATGCATACATATATATATATATGCATGCACATATATATATATGCATACATATATATATGCATACATATATATATATATATGCATATATATATGCATATATATGTGTGCATGTATATATGCATACATATATATATGCATATATATAAATATATATGCATACATACATATATATATATATAATATAAAATATATTTTAGTCATCGACATACAGACCTGTTTCGTTGTTTCACAACTCATCAGTGCCGCTAGACTAACACCTCTCCCAAGCCGAGGATCGAACCTAGAACCGTCGTGATGACAGTCGGCAGTTCTACCCCTTGACTACGGAATCGGTGGCCGAAATTAACCTGTCCGAACGATTATTTAAATAAACATCCGTCCGCTACCCGTAGAGGGCTCAAACGTTTGTTTGTAAACAAATCGCGAGCTTCGCATTATTTCAGCTAAATTAAGTAGCGAGTAAGATAATTTACGAGAGTGCTCTACCAAAGAGGGGAGCTTTATAAAATATATTTTAGTCATCGACATACAGACCTGTTTCGTTGTTTCACAACTCATCAGTGCCGCTAGACTAACACCTCTCCCAAGCCGAGGATCGAACCTAGAACCGTCGTGATGACAGTCGGCAGTTCTACCCCTTGACTACGGAATCGGTGGCCGAAATTAACCTGTCCGAACGATTATTTAAATAAACATCCGTCCGCTACCCGTAGAGGGCTCAAACGTTTGTTTGTAAACAAATCGCGAGCTTCGCATTATTTCAGCTAAATTAAGTAGCGAGTAAGATAATTTACGAGAGTGCTCTACCAAAGAGGGGAGCTTTATAAAATATATTTTAGTCATCGACATACAGACCTGTTTCGTTGTTTCACAACTCATCAGTGCCGCTAGACTAACACCTCTCCCAAGCCGAGGATCGAACCTAGAACCGTCGTGATGACAGTCGGCAGTTCTACCCCTTGACTACGGAATCGGTGGCCGAAATTAACCTGTCCGAACGATTATTTAAATAAACATCCGTCCGCTACCCGTAGAGGGCTCAAACGTTTGTTTGTAAACAAATCGCGAGCTTCGCATTATTTCAGCTAAATTAAGTAGCGAGTAAGATAATTTACGAGAGTGCTCTACCAAAGAGGGGAGCTTTTTAAAATATATTTTAGTCATCGACATACAGACCTGTTTCGTTGTTTCACAACTCATCAGTGCCGCTAGACTAACACCTCTCCCAAGCCGAGGATCGAACCTAGAACCGTCGTGATGACAGTCGGCAGTTCTACCCCTTGACTACGGAATCGGTGGCCGAAATTAACCTGTCCGAACGATTATTTAAATAAACATCCGTCTGCTACCCGTAGAGGGCTCAAACGTTTGTTTGTAAACAAATCGCGAGCTTCGCATTATTTCAGCTAAATTAAGTAGCGAGTAAGATAATTTACGAGAGTGCTCTACCAAAGAGGGGAGCTTTATAAAATATATTTTAGTCATCGACATACAGACCTGTTTCGTTGTTTCACAACTCATCAGTGCCGCTAGACTAACACCTCTCCCAAGCCGAGGATCGAACCTAGAACCGTCGTGATGACAGTCGGCAGTTCTACCCCTTGACTACGGAATCGGTGGCCGAAATTAACCTGTCCGAACGATTATTTAAATAAACATCCGTCCGCTACCCGTAGAGGGCTCAAACGTTTGTTTGTAAACAAATCGCGAGCTTCGCATTATTTCAGCTAAATTAAGTAGCGAGTAAGATAATTTACGAGAGTGCTCTACCAAAGAGGGGAGCTTTATAAAATATATTTTAGTCATCGACATACAGACCTGTTTCGTTGTTTCACAACTCATCAGTGCCGCTAAACTAACACCTCTCCCAAGCCGAGGATCGAACCTAGAACCGTCGTGATGACAGTCGGCAGTTCTACCCCTTGACTACGGAATCGGTGGCCGAAATTAACCTGTCCGAACGATTATTTAAATAAACATCCGTCCGCTACCCGTAGAGGGCTCAAACGTTTGTTTGTAAACAAATCGCGAGCTTCGCATTATTTCAGCTAAATTAAGTAGCGAGTAAGATAATTTACGAGAGTGCTCTACCAAAGAGGGGAGCTTTATGAAATATATTTTAGTCATCGACATACATATATATATATATATATATACATACATCGACATACATATATATATATACATACATCGACATACATATATATATATATATATATATATACATACATATATCGACATACATATATATATATATATATATACATACATACATCGACATACATATATATATATATATACATACATATATATATATATATATACATACATATATATATATATATATATAATGGCAACCTTCTGTCTAATGAGACAATGGCATTCTGCATCTAGTCTGGTCCACTGCAGCGTATGCTGTGGCTAAAAAGTTGAAGCTGGAGTTACCTCTCCAGTTGCAAACCTAGGTGGGTGATAAGGGGGCCTATGGTTTGCCCAATTACCAGGCTCCCACTTCCAGCATTGCAGATAAAGTCTGACGATAAGGCAAGCCAATACAGTCGGAGCCAGCGCAGTTGCAGGAGTTGTCAGAAAGGTGTTGCGATGCTTCATCAACTATCGGGACTCCAAACTGGATTTTTTTGTCTGAGTTTACTCTTTTAGCCTTTGCCTTTCCCATCCATAAGGTAGTGGAGGAATGTTTCCATAGTTAACGAAAATCCGAAAATATTTCTAATTTTATCAAAAATAACAGAGATTCTCATTGTAGTTACCATAGCATCAAAATAAAAGAAAAATCCTTAAGTGATTCATCTTAATACATATGCTTAATATTTACTTTCATTTCCAACAGTATATTATATATCACATTGCTTTTTTGTCGACACAAGTGTCTGCATAAGGTATAACCATTAAATAAATTAATTCAGACTATATGGCAGGGAATTAACAAAGAATTCAACAAAGTGAGAGATAAGACTCGTACAAGATTTGATCCTGGGCCTCCGAAAAAGAACTATCGCCATTTCTATTATACTGAAGAACAACAAAAATGAAGGAGCTGATTTGCCTTGGCACCGCTTCCGGTAGCGCTACACCGGCAGTTAGGCAGTACGTTAACTAACTATAATCCCTTTCTTTCACCTACCATGCTTTTGAAACTGTATTTTAATTGGTCTGTTATGCTCAAGTTTGAAATAGCATTTTCATTTATTTGTCATGCTTAACTTTGAAATAGTATTTTCGTTGGTCTGTACGCATAAGTTTGAAATGGTATTTTGATCGGTCTGTTGATCATAACATACATGTTTTATATGCATCAAAGGTGGTCTCCAGTGCAGCATTGTCTTCATTGTCGATTTCCGGTTTCATTTCAGCTCATACAGCAACCAAGGCCTGACTCTGGACACGCCAGATTGATTCCTTTAAAGATCGCATTATTTTTTCGTTCTGACAATCTTCCACCTTTCTTTTAATGTCACGTCAGTAGATGTCAGCCAATGAGGACTGCCCCCCCCCCCGCCCCGCTCATATATAATACCATTCCTCCCTCTACTTTGTTTCGACTCTTTATTCTCCATTGGTTTGTATTCGAGTAAGTCATGTTTACGTTAGAAATAGCATTTTTGGGGGTCTGTCATTAATAAGTTTAAAATAACTTTTTGTTAATTTGTCATGCTTACGTTTGATATAGCATTTTCGTTGTAATGTCACACTTAAGTTTGAAATAGTATTTTCGTTGGTCTGTCACACTTGAATCTGAAATAGTATTTTCGTTGATATGTCACACTTAAGTTTGAAATAGCATTCTCATTGGTCTGTCACTAGTAAGTTTAAAATAACATTTTGGTTAATTTGTCATGCTTACGTTTGAAATAGTATTTTCGTTGCTCTGTAACACTTGAGTTTGAAATAGCAGTTTCGTTGGTTTGTCACACTTGAATCTGAAATAGTATTTTCGTTGGTCTGTAACACTTGAGTTTGAAATAGTATTTTCGTTGGTTTGTCACATTTCAATCTGAGATAGTATTTTCATTGTTTGTCACACTTGAGTTTGAAATAGCAGTTTCGTTGGTCTGTCATACTTGAATCTGAAATAGTATTTTGGTTGGTCTGTCACACTTGAGTTTGAAATAGTATTTTTGTTGGTATGTAACACTTGAATCTGAAATAGTATTTTCGTTGATCTGTCACACTTTAGTTTGAAATAGTATTTTCGTTGGTCTGTCACTAGTAAGTTTAAAATTACATTTTC